>NW_009259308.1:64659-76712 GCF_000687185.1 Egretta garzetta
AACTCTTTCCAGACTCCAGAGAAGCTGCAAGACCTTGTGTCTCTCAAGGCGAGATTCAGCCTCCTCAAGAAGCAGCAGCTCCTTTGCTCCCTATTTTCCACTATTTGGAATTCAGACAGAACCAGATGCAACTGGATTTCACCCAAATTCACAAACTGACAGTTTTATGCTGTGTTACTCCCTCTGTGTTCCTGGAAATCCCCCCATTGATGCAGAGAAGAAGTGAGACCATGCTTTGGTCTTTCTGCAACCCTTTTCGGCTCTGGCACCATTTCCCTCACTATTCTGCCATGTGTTTGCTTCCAAGGTGTGCGCTTTAGCCTTAGCGTAGCTGTGAATACAGGTGGTATCTTTCCAACTGCAAGCATTGCTTTCATTTTTCCAGTTCCCCAGCACCACTTGCGCCCCTCACTGGGTTCACTTATCAGGTTTGGAAACACCAGATTATGCTTCCTTTAATTTTAAAAGGCTTGATGCTGCCATCTTTGTAACTCTTGGGAGCAAGGCAGGAGCAATACCTTTCACAAAAGCATTACAAATTCACCCCTCCAAACAAGTTAATCTAGGCATGCTGAGAAAACTCACTAAGGGCAAGCAACACAGGATAACTTCTTAAGGTATAAGACATAATTCACACCCCGAACTAAACCATCTATGTTTTCTCTATTTCTGCAAAACTTTTCATCTCACAGGAGAAATCTTTACACACATGGCTCTGTATCCTGAGTTATATGGTGAGGATGTCCCCAGCTTTAATGAAGCCTTAAGAGCAGTGCAGGCAGGAAAGGTATCGATTGAATCCTTGGGACAAAGACATTTAACCTGCAGAATCACCAAATCTTTCCCATAAGCAATCAAGATTATTACCTAAATAAAATTGTTTCAGATCTTGAGCACAATAAATTTTCCATGTTCTTTGCCTCTGAAGACCTGATAGAAAGATGAGCTTGAAGCTGGCCCCCGGGTTCCCACCACTATATATTGTGGTTGTTGCTCACCTGCCTTTTTATCTTCCATGCCCCTGTGTGGAGGAATCCTGTTCTGTATTATTAAGAATAAATTCTGCTGTGTGAATTCCAATTTCTTCACTTCTAAAGGGAGAAGGAACACCTCATTACGCTCATGTCTTTACTCCTCTGCAGAGTCAGAAGATAAGAATGTGGAGACATATAATGAAACTATTAAAGAGGAAAGTTATATCCAGATAGAGCATGTACAGTTGCAGGGATTGCACGGCAGAAATCAGTTCACTTTCTACATCAGCGTCTGTATCATTTTCTGTAATGGATAGCAGCTACCTTCTGGGCCTGATCAGCCACTGGCCTGCATCTTATAGAAACAAAAATGTCTGTGCACAGTAAAAGCACGACAATCACTATGCACTATCAACTTAAACTGCAGTGCTGTAGCGCTAAACGTAAAAGTGAAGAAGTAGTGGATGAACTCTTCACATTAGAAACAAGTCTGTTTGCATTGCTACTAGCACCATGCCTTGATGGCCAATTGAAACAAAAACCCTCCAAATTCTATCTGTAGGAGCTGTGTGGAGCTCACGGGCCTGATTCTCCTCCTATTCCCAGCCACAGACACAAGGGTACAATGAAAAATAAAGTAAGAGCCAGAAAGTATTTACTGCATTGAAGGAAAGAAGTGAAGAGGGGAGGGGGGAAAGCTATGAGAAGAAACCATTTACCTCATTTTTGAGATGTTTATTTGTCCACTGCTAACAACACAACTCACAAGCTAATGAGCTGCATCCATTCCCCCCTTTTCTCCAGCACTCTTGCACTGGCCAGAGTGGCTGCGCGTGTGTCCCCATGCCAGGCGAGTGCCTTTGAAGCAGCACACCTCTCTGCAGTGTGATGGGACAGGCACTGCACGGCTGCTTTGTAGGAAGGGCTGTTGCTGTGTTGGGGAGCAGCAGCAAATTAGTGTGAGCTTGCAGAAAAGTTTGGAGAACACTGATATGGAGACACTGATTTAACAACCAGTTCTGTAATCTGAATCACAGATCGCTTTAATCTCAAAGTGTTTCCTAAACGACATTTTAAAATTTTAATGGTGTTCACTGGTTACTCTTAAGCATATATACAATACTTCTGCTTCAGGAAATAAGTAGTGAATTTTCTTTCCTTGGGTTTGCTGATACAAATGTACTTGAAAACAAAATGGGCTTTTTTTGATAGAAATGGAATATTTGTGTAACCACCTTTTTTCTTTTCTGCCTGTGTGCGGTGGTGGTTACTATAGTAATAATCGCGATTCAAGATTTAAAGCCTGAAAGTGGTTTCTATAACAACATGCTAGGATGTTTTGGACACACAATTGAAGTTTCAGATTCAGGATTAACCCTTTGTGATCACAATATTTGTGGACACGACAGCAAATGTTTGCTTGTTTGGCATAAGTTTGTTCATACCTTCCCAAGGTACGCTTTTTCATTGACAATATTGAGCAATAATTCCAGCTGTGGATAGAGCTGGTCAGGTCCCGGGGCTGGTGCTTCCATCCAGGCTGAAGCTTGCAAAGGAGAAATGGCACCACAGTAACTACAAGCTACTCATTACGTTAAATAATTAGGATGGTAGAGAAATGTTTGGGGAGATGGGCAGGGAAGGGGTAAAATAGCAAGAGTACAATGTTTAGGAAGTTTGAGACTTTAGTCTGGCAACCAGAACTGTGTGGAAAAACTGAAATTATCTATTCATAGAGAATCTTGAAGGAAAAGCTATTCTGAGGGCTAAGATTGCCCCTTACCTGGCTTTGTTTTGTCCAGAATGGCATGGTTTCATGTCCTTTTCTTCCCCATCTGCCAAATGTTGATCCACAAACAGCATCTCTGCTTTTCAGTCCATGGTGAAGGTATCTGATCCCAATCTCTGTCAGTGTTGATTATGCAGCTGTGTTCATGTCTTCCCTAGTTCTTCAAGATACGTCGAGATTGAATATATATGCACACCCACAACTTTCTAAGGCTGCCTTTGCAAGGAAGTTATTGTCATAGTGATGAACTGTGTTTTCTATGTCATGGTGCACTGCAGATAAACTGAGATATGTTTAGTTATACCAAAGCCAAGCGCTCTTCAATGAGGCACTAAATGCCTTGGGCAATATTTCCAGTTAAATGCTAATTATTTCAAGATATCACTAAAGTCATAGAGCTTGATATTTAAGTGACACAGATTCACACACTTGTTTTAAAATCCCAGGGGCAAGTTTTAAACAAAAAATGAACATAAGCATTTAAGGTTCTCATTTCTAACTCCATCTAAGCCCTTGCTACCATCATGTTATCCCATGACTTCTTTAGTGAGCTTATTTGATCATAAGGTAAGCCTTCAGTTGTGAACAAATGCTGTCGTCAAGTCAACAGAAGACAGATTGAAATAACAGCACTAAGAGAAGCAATGGTTCCTTCATTCATCCCAAGAGAATTTTATCTTCCCACAACCTTGGCCACAACCAAGATGTCGATTATATAAGCTATTTTAGCAAATTAAAAACAACAAAAGCCCCCACCCAACACACATTTTCCGGGTTGTTTTTTTTGTTTGTTTGTTTATTTGTTTGTTAAAGAATGAGTATATTTTTTTGCTGTTGTAATTCAATAGTTTTCTCCTTAGGAGTATTTTTAAACTTTCACTTCTCAACTCACAGACCAGAATATTGGTTTTTTGCTATCCGTTTCAAGAGGTCAGATTTTGCTGTGAACTGCTTTATCTGCATTAGTTGGTGTAGCTTCCTAGTTCAAATTCAAACGTGTGAAGTAATAAATCTTTGTTAAAAAAAAAAAAAAGAAAAGTCCTCTTCAAAGCACAGTAAGGTCATCAGTGTTGATGACTATATGGGAATCGAGAAGTCGTCTATTTTTCATAGATTTTTTTTTTCCTAGAAAATAGACTAGCTCTGTTATGAAGGTCAGAAAACCTCCGCAGTGTATGTAAAAGACCCTGAAGCTGTTAGTGTTGAGAGCTTCTGCGAAGCATAGAGTCCTCCTTCAGGGGAGGAAGGCGCATTTGAAGAATAGCATGGTGAATTACAAGGAGCCTCCAGGCATGATGAGGTGATTAGCAAAGTGCAGGCATGGCCACAGTCAAGTGAACTTCAGCTCATAGCAATGCAATTAGCAGTGATTGAAATTTGATTTTAAATTCTGTTGCTGATTATGATATTTCACCAACTTGTAGGGAGAGTTATGTCCGGAAAGAACAAGTCTTTGCTGAAAGACATCTGCCAGAAGCAACCCAACACAGTTTGCTAGCTTTTGTTTGTGGACTTTGAATGGCTAAGTTTGCTAATCAGATTCTCAGAATTAGGGATCATCAATTTACTTTACTTTTGATTTTATCAAACTTAAGATAACAGAATATTTTGAAAGTTACACATGAACTCGCTAGCTCTCTGATTCAACCAAAAACCCCAGCCAAATTGTCGGAAAAGATGTAAAGATGAGCTTTTCAAATTTACTGTCTTTACTGAGGAACATTAGTTTCCTTATCAGGAGTCAGAAGCTCCATGCCAAATTACTTTGGCCCTGTCAAAACTCCCGCCCTGTTCATGTTAACTTTCCAGCTAACTCAATTTTGCTCTCCTACGCTCACTGTCATGCACTTCAAACACCCACATTGTTTTGTATCACTTCAGTGGTTTCTGATCAATAAGGTCTTTACCAGACCAAAATAATGCAGTTTTAGTGCTAATTAGTTATATAAGCTCAATTATTCATACACTAACGTCAGTTTAATGAATTTAAGTAAGCTTATCCAAGAGAAAAAAACTGGCTCTTTCTCAGCATTTTTTATATTTAATAGTTTGCATCAACTTTTAGAAGATGCAGGTATCGGCATGTTTCTGGTAGTACTGATGATTTGCCAGTAGATGGCAAGCTTTACTGCAAAGAATTTTACTGCCAAATATCTCATCTGCATCAAAAGCCTTTAACTATAGGGTAGAATGCTTGGCACTAATTCCTCTCATAATTAGATTAATGTACCAATGTTTATATAGAAACTGATAATTACCTCAAGTGTCAGTCAGTGTAAATCCAAAGTGATCGGCATTTTGCTTCCATTTTTCTAATGTTACATGCAAGTTTTAAGACTCTGTCAGAACAAGTCACCGCTGAAGTGACCTTAATTGCTTAAGAATGAAAGCGATTCCTCTGCGTATCTGAGCTAGAACATGAGGCCTTTTCAGGGTATGCCTCTGCAACCTTACCAAAAATTAAGTCCCCAAACCACTGAAACATTTCCACCCTCTTTCTGCAAATGTAGTAGAGAATATTCTTCAACCATGAACTCAACCTGAGCCAACCTTTGCATCAGACACGACCATACTCTGCCACATCACGTCACAGAGCATGGGGAAGTTCAACTTCCACGTGCTATGATCTTCCTCTGTCATGTCCACATAGCTCTCAGTAGCTCAATGGGTTCCCAAATCCAGCCTTCCACATCACTCCAGAGCAACAGGGAACTGGAGTTTCCATGGGGCAGGAAGGGATGTAGCATAAATATCTTGTCTCAAATAGGTGGAAAATGGTGCTCCAAATAGCAGTCCAGTATCCAAGGGTTTTCTGAAGCACTCACATCATTTAGCAAGATTTTTTTTCTCAAAAAAATCATGGGACTGTCCTGGTGAACTGCATACCATTTGATAACCACTGCATGACAATTGCATACCCTTTGATGACCACCTTTTTAAGATACAGTTTTGCTGCTGGGGCAAAACTACTGTATAGCACCCCTACCAAAAAAACTCTGTGTCCTAGCCTTTAAATAACAAGCAAGCTAAAACTCAACAGTGATTACATTTCTGCTAAGACCTTCAGAACTCTTGTGTTCCGGAAGAACTACACAAACATGGGGCACAGTGCATTAGAATGAAGATCAGTCTCCAAAAACTTTATTGCTTCACTGTACACTTGTAGTACAAATCAGACCAAAGCATTCTCTAGGGAATACTGGATTTATTGAATTGTCCATTGGCAATTTCTGCATAAGAAATTTATTTTATAAAAGACAGAGGAGTTGAAATTAAGACACTAGTTAAAAAAATCCAGGAAACATTTTCTGTTTCATGGTTTTCCCAGTTGTGGTGTCACCTTGGAGATAAATCGGTTCCCTTCACTACAGGCTGTGGGCTTGCTGTCCTCTTCTCTCTTTTTCCATCCACTATTAGTGCCTCAGAGGGCTATGAAGCTTTTTAACCAGTGCTCAGAGCTAGTATGTTGCTATCAAAACTGCAGGCTGGCAAATGCTTCTGTTTCTCTCACGCACAGTCATTACAACAAATTGAGTTGTTGCACACAAATTATCTCTGGAAAAGCAGTAATAATTAACTAAATTGCTTCTCATATCACAGTGGTCCTACTTAAGAAGCACTTGAATGATTGACCTCACCTCTTGTAGTCTACACAGCATAATAGTTAGATAACGTTACAACTTCATCATAGTTAATATCTTCAAATTTGCAATGCTTCTTCAAACATGCACTTTTCAGGAATTTTAAGTGGGTAGATAGAAAGGAAAGCTCTTCAAAGCAGTGCAATCCCAAGAAAAATGTGGGATGCAAAAGTTCCTAAGGAATGCAGTTTTGCTCATTTTTAACTGCAATTAGTAGATTGCAGTAAGCTCTTTGATATCCAGGCTAAAGAAAAGAAACTAAATACACGGGTAATATACAAAATTAGGTAAACTAGAACATCAGAACCTACATAAGGGTATGTTGAGGAGGAGAAAGGTCTGTGATACTGCTGACTGTGGAGCAAGCCAGTACACCACAGCCAACATCTTGAATTTGGCTTTCAGTGAGAGCTGTGAGCTGGGAGTACAACTGACACCACATTAGGATGAAATATCTGCTCCCAGTGCAAGACTGAATATTAACAGGTTTGGGGATGGTCATTTAAAGGCAGGCTAAATCAGAAGTACTGTTTTTGTCCTGTTTTCCTTCAAAGAACAGGAGGTAAAGCTCCAGTTCTCCTCCTGCTAATCAACGTTTAGCTTGCTTTCTTGATCAGGTCTACCTTAGCCTGCATTAAGTAAAGATATTCTTTACCAAGAAAAGACCATACCTTTTTTCTAGATATTTCTCCTCTGCATCTCTGGTATGTACAAGCATAACAACAGCTAAAAATAGTTCAAAAAAAAAAACATTTCTCAGGTTTTGCTTATATATACAACACCCCAAAAGAAACAACCAAGAAACTATTTCTACGTAATCCTTATGACCACTGTTAGTTTGTTTTAAATCATGATGTCACTGTTACTATGTTAGTACATAAACCTCTATTCCACGTGTTCAAACAAATATTAATTAGGTATTTGACTCAGTAAATGTATCTATTGATGAGCATCAAGTTCATTCAGATTGGTGCTTTTTATTCTCAGAGGCCCTGCGGCTCCTGTGTACAACTCGGGTCAGAAGGCACAGCAATGAAGCACAGATAACTTTTCCAACCTCCCCATTTATTATCACAGTGTCATATCTACACAAGCTGTCTTTCCTAGCTGGTAAAGCCTTCTGAGGCTTTCTTCCTCTGCTTCCCCTTCCTGGCAAAAAAACAGATTAAATTATAGTATGTATTAAAATAGACATCATGAAAATCCCCCCTCATCAATCAGTTTGTGTTCTCTGACACTGCCCAGCGGTGGGTTGTTATCCTCAGGTGACCAACCCTAGCCTCTCACTTTCCCAGGCAGCCAGGGATCTGTCCCAGGACTTCATCAGCATTGGTCTAGCCCTAGTTATTAATAAGCATCTCTACATGCTGCTTCTCTTTCAGTGCCACATCTCCTTCTCTACTGTGTCCACCCACCCAAATCCCGGTTCCAAGAACCAGGAAGAAATTAGAGGCTGGTGGTGGGTGGGTCTGAATTTCTCTGAGAAGTTCAGTTCATTCACAACACTCTGTTTGAACAAACATACATTGTTCTGCCATTCATTTTCAAGTAACTGCTGTAGAAGACACATAGCCTTTGTATTTCCAAACGAGACTCCAGAATAAAGGTATAAACTGAAAGAAGAAAATAGGATGTTTACAGGACAGTCACAGATTGTTTAATGCAACGTTCATTCTCCATCCGCTAGTCTTTCCCTTCTGAATCACTGCTTTCTCTCCAAAAGGAACATTCAGCTTTATTTCATAGATTCTTGGCCAAGATAGGACTGCTTTTTTTTTCCGCTCACATGATACAAATATTTTTTTCTCTAGTAATATGCAAAATATTTATTTACAGTTTTACCCTCATATTCTGAGGAATGTTACGTTGTAATCACATTAGAAGTCTGATGGTATGCAGATGTTCACTATACAGTAGAGAATTTCTTATAACATGGTAAAAAACAGCTCCGAAAGAAAAAAAATGTACTGGATAGAACTTTTATTATACTCCAGATTAGATTTTCCAATTCGATCGTTAGGAATTAAAATACTATACATGCATTTGGCTTTTTAGGTCAGTATTTATATGGTCCCTGTCTTGTAGGTGGTTTATGGCAGTAAACGACTACTTGCCTTTCCTCTTTCCATTAATAGTTGTCTATGAGTGTCGTGGTTTAACCCCAGCTGGCAACTCAGCACCACCCAGCCGCTTGCTCGCCCCCCCACAGTGGAATGGGGGAGAGAATCAGAAGAGTAAAAGTGAGAAAACTCATGGGTTGAGATAAAGACAGTTTAATAGGGAAAGCAAAAGCCACACATGCAAGCAAAGCAAAGCAAGGAATTCATTCACTACTTCCCATGGGCAGGCAGGTGTGCAGCCATCTCCAGGAAAGCAGAGCTCCGTCATGTGTAATGGTTACTTGGCAAAACAAATGCCATACCTCCAAACATCCCCCCCTTCCTTCTTCTTCCCCCAGCTTATATACTGAGCATGACATCATATGGTATGGAATAGCCCTTTGGTCAGTTGGGGTCAGCTGTCCTGGCTGTGCCCCCTCCCAGCCCCCTCCCATGCACCTGGCGGAGCTGAGAGCTGAGAAGTCCTTGACTAGTCTAAACACTACTTAGAACAACTAAAACATCAGTGTGTTATCAACATTCTTCTAGTACTAAATCCAAAACACAGCACCATACCAGCCACTATGAAGAAAACCAACTCTACCCCAGTCAAAACCAGGACAATGAGGTTTGGTCTGCCATCGTTTAATTTTACTAACACAGTATTTGAAGGCAACTCCAGGATTTCTTTCACTAGCCTCTCCTCTGCATTCAAAATCTTGACCTTTAGAGCAAGATAGAGGTCCAGAGCAAACACAGCATTTGCAATCACCCCTTTGGGCCTTACCATCTCCATAGCCTTGAGTCAGTTTATGTGCGAGTAAAAAAATTCCCAGATGCTGCAGGATGCGTGCTGGTGATTAATACCGTTTCCACTAACCTATACCAAAACAATGGTCATGGCAAGTCATGAAAGAAGCAACATGATATTATGAGATTAATTTAGTGATCGATAGAACCCCATTACACTCTTCACCTATGCCTGTGCTGCATGCAGGAGACCTGATTATAGTACACACAAAATTACACAAGCTTCAGTCTACCCCACGTGATGTTGTTGGCAGAGAAGGTGTGATTCCAGAGGATTCAGCCCAGGTCAACACACCTACTTCAGGCACTCAGCATTTGGCACCTTGCTGCTATTGCTTAGCATGCCTAGCGCTGAATTTAAGGTAGCAGGTGTATACCTACATATGTATGTTATCCTTATCTGAATATAACCATACATTTTATTATGGAGACAATAATGATTTAAAAAAATATACAGTTTCATGGCAGAATGCTTGATTTCTTTTACTAGAAAGAACATCCTTCTCTATTTTCACTGCTTTAACTCTTACCAGTGTTTCTCAGTTGTGGATTATGAACGATGCTGGTAACAGCCTGCTCCTCCCTGACTGGAAAGTGAAAAGTAGCTACTGTTATTGCCAATCAGACTTTACAGCAGGAAGGCACCTCCAAGTAGCTTTTAATTACTGCCAGGAGCTCAGTTCCTGGAGGGTAAGGAACATGTTTACACTGTGTCCTTTCGGCCTCAGAGGCAGGAAGGCTCTCTGAGGGCTATTTTGAAGCTCAGGTGTTTGGGAGATTCTTTGTGGTGGAAATGCTGTACAGCTGCCAAATTACTATCTGTAATCAGGGAGTCAAAATCAAAGAGCATGATGGTTTGAACAACTTACTTGAGCTATAACTGCATCCAAGTCATTTAGCTGTGTCAAAACCTAATACAAAGAACTTCCACCACAGAAGGAATACAAAGTGGTATTGAATTGAAAAATGTGGGCCAACTCCTTTTTTTAGTAAAAAAAAAAACCAAACCGTGTCTCAAGTATACCTAAATGCATTCCGTAGTGTTGGATATCTGTTGACAACCACCAATGTTTCTGCAACTGTAGTCTTGATGTAGCGTTAAGCGATCCTGACACTCCAGGCCATGACTGTTGAAAGAGGCGAGAACAGGGAATTACAACCTTCTCATATGTTCATAATTGGTTTCATTTTACATTTATTAGTCTACTGATATGTGTCACACAGTAACCAGCCCTGTTTTCTTCTCAACCAGTTAGCAATCGGAGGCGTTGGTTTTGAAACACAGTTGTGTTAAGAGTTGCACTTCTTTCACTCTTTTACTTCCAGTGCTGTGGAAGTCCTCAGGATTTTTTGTGTTTCCTTCCTAGAGTCATTTTGCATGAGGAATGATTCCAGGTGCCTGTCAAACTCTTGCCAAAAGAACTCTACATGCGTTGCTGGTCATCAAGATGATACTTGCCATTGTGCAGACATATCAGCGGACAGCGTGGAGGAACTCTGCAATAAAACTCCTGATCCTTGCTCCTCAAGCCCTTGTCTTCAAAACGCTACCTGTTTAAGCTCTGCTGGAAACCTCAGCTTTACTTGTGAGTGCCCTGCTGGGTATAATGGACCTACCTGTGAAATAGCCATCAGCGTGTGTGACACAAACCCCTGCAAGCATGGAGGCACCTGCCAAAACGGCCTGGCTGGGCTCACCTGCCTTTGTAGTGCAGGATACACAGGTACACTCTGTGAAATGGATTTTGATGAATGCATTTCCGAACCATGCCACAACGGAGCAGTGTGCAGGGATGGGATTGATGAATACTCCTGCTACTGCGTCCCAGGCTACCAAGGCAAGCACTGTGACCTGGAAGTGAATGAATGCGTGTCAGATCCATGCCTGAATGGAGCAACATGTCTCAACCAGATAGGACAGTATGACTGCATCTGTCCACTTGGATACACAGGTAAGCACTGTTAAATCAATGTTTTCTTTGCATCGTGGAGAATCGTCATAATTCATGTTCTAGGTTCAACTCCCCCACCCACACATTTAGTCATATCTGTATTACCACCTTGCCTTCAGCTTTGCCACCAGCGGCTGTTGGTGCATTGTGAGTTACCTTATCACTGTGAACTACTGATACCAGATAGAGGAGGATTAAAGAAATCCCACATTTACCAAAAACTGCAGAGCAGTTTTGTGAATATCAAGCTATGCCACAGGGCTGGGCTAACTTCCCTTTTAAAAAGACCATTCTCAAAATGCTTGTCCTCAGAGTGCTATCCATAATTTTTGGTCATCAGACAAAACCGATGTTTGACAGGGTTAAAATTAGATCTAATTAGGCTTGTTTGATTTGCTAATCACAACAAACTGAAGTCTTAAACCTAGATGTTCCACATTAACTGCCTCTCCTCTGACCTTCCCAGAAACAGAGGACTCATTTGCAACTAGAACATTATGTAGGTTAAATAGAAAGAAAAGTATTGTCAGGTTCCCAAACTGCCCATTTTTTGATAATCCCATTTTATGTGACTCCATTTTAAAGACACAGGTGTGATTTTTCTTGCCTACTTCCTGTACTGGAGAGCATATAATCCTTACAGGAGATAGCTCCCTTCAAATTTCAAAGTTGTATTCAGGGGTAGGACTGCATGAGGTAGCACACTGAATCATTAAAAGGAGAAAAGGGGAGGCATTCTAGTCAAAGACTGCCAGTCAGGTAAGCAAAGGAAAAAAATCATACAGCAA
>NW_009259308.1:76734-94826 GCF_000687185.1 Egretta garzetta
GGGGGGACACGACGACCGCAGCTATTGCTTCAAGTGATTCAAATGAAAAAGAAATAAGAGATGTGGTTTACAGCTCCATCCCCAAATCCCCATGCAGGAGGGGAAGTCAGAGGTAAAAAGCAGCTTTCCCATGTCTGACACAGTGCTTGTTGGAAGCCAGCCCTCGGTTAATATCCCTCATGAGCACGGAGAATGTTATTTGAAGGAAGCTTGTTACCTTCCCGCCACCCCGCTGCTGCCAGCGGGTGTCTGAGCCCAGGCCAGCCGAGGAGAAAACTACACAACCAGGGAAAAGCCGAAGAGCAGAAGGAAGGAAAAACCTATTAACAACCAGCATGGTTACTCTGCAATGATCAGACTCAACCCAGACCTCCTGTTGTATTCAGGAAACTGTATTTGTTTAACTGGCACCGTTAGTGGGGTCCAGGCCTGGATCTATAGCCCAGGAACTCGGTTTGAAAGAGGCAGAATATACACCTTGGAGACAAAGAAAGAGAAAACATAATAAAATAGTAAAGCCCAAACAAAAAGAAATGAAGACTGAGATCAACACAAACTGCTGGAGGAAACTCGCGCTGCTGGAGCCGCTCCACTTTCATCACGAAGTTCTGCTGCTTCCCAGGCTGATGCTCTCTGCTCTAACCAAAAATCAAGCATTGTCACCAAGCGCTCCACACTCCCCACAAGCAGAGGGAAGAAATGAGGAGAGAGCCAAGGAAGGAGAAGAGGGCTAAAGTACAAAGCAGAAGAGGCTGCAGTGTTTTGACATGCAGCTCCAACGCTGCTTCCAGCAGCAAAGAGACTAATCATAATCATTCTATAAAGGAGTAGTGGACTGTTGCTTTGGCAGTAAAACACCAGCTTTTAAGGGCTACTTAACAAAATGATTTATCAGAAGCATTCTTTTTTGTTTTCTGCACCTTGCTGTGAGTTGCGCTAAATGCACAAGCCAGAGGGATTACTGGATGAAAGCCCTGAGGTGTCCCCACTGGTAATAAAAACCCTCATTTACTCTGTCAGGGGATCTTGCCAACCATTATTATCCTGGCCTGACACCGTGAATTACTGTGGGAAGTCATCCAGCCTCATCTCATTTCCCTAAGATGTTAAAAAGGTTATATCTCCTGATCTGTAGGTAGAGAATGTACAGTAAATCTACAGCAGTAATGTTAACCAAATGCTTGAGTTACTGGCTGCGGTTGCTACTTGTTTCACGGACTATGACTGCTATTTTGTTTGATTGGTATGCTGCAGCACTACTTAAAATAGCTGAGAAATGTCACACATAATTCTTACACAAATGGAAGAGGTTAGAATGTGCCAAGAGCCAAAGAGTGGAAAATTTAGCATGAAATCCGCAGTTTCTATGATAATGCTCTGCATGTGTGAAATTATTTACAAGACATGTGTCACGCAGCTGTTAAATAATGAAGCTCAATTGGTTTGTTGAAGTTTTGCTGGCTACTTAATCAAATGCGTTTTTTCCTCCGTTGCACTAATTGCACTTGCTTTTAATTCACCCCACCAAGCATGGCATAAGAGCCTGTTATTACCCACAGCTAGGTACAATAATCACCTTGCTGGACACAGCTGAAGCCAGCCATCCTTTGCCAGAGAACATATTAGTCTGAACTATCAGAGGTGCATGGCAGTTCCAAAAAACAGTCTTAGCCCAAGACAAAAGCAGGAGAAAGGGTTTCAGTGACAGACCCAATAGCTACAACGGGCCAAATTTGTTCTTGCTGCAATGCCTTTTACTAGGACGTAACCATAGCTGGGATGAACTCTGTACAATGTGAAGAAATTATTCCTGATGGATCTTTAAGTTCTTGCGCAGTACACTTATCAATAATATGTACACCATGCAAATATTTAGAGTAGATGTGTCCTAAGTCTTAGGTGCTTAAAGGCAAGCAGAGGCATGGCAGCCTCTACCACGGGATGAAGTACCTCAAAGTACAGATCCCACTTCCCAACAAGCTCAAGGCAGCATCATGGTGGATATCAACAGCAAATGGCATTGTCCATTCAACAGCATTTGCCAACAAAGTGGAAGGTCTGTTACCTTCCCCAAGCTTTCAAGTTGCAAACCAGCACTCCCCACCTTGCAGCCTAGGCAGCCTGAGCAGAGGATTTGGCCCAGGTTACCAGCTTGCTGCTGAGACTCCTAACCACAAGACCGTCATGTGAGAAGATCCCAGTGGTGCTGGCCACATTGCAAGGGGTTTTCAAAGCAGAGATTAGCAGAGGGCACATACAGCCAAAGGGCACTTGTGGCAGTTCATAACCTGCCAGCACTGAAACCCGTGGTTGGATTTAGCCCCACTGTTATCCTCCAATGGCATCTGGTTAGTGCAGTGTTGTAAGTCCTGTAACATCTTATGTCTGTGCATGCACGCAGGTAACTGGTGGTTTGTATAGACCTGTGCACAAAAAGGACAAGCCTTGCTCCAAGAAACTGAACTCGTCTCTCTATCTAGTTTTTGATTAACTCTCTTCCTGCCCTTTCAAAGCTGGTGCCTCAAAAATATGTATCTGACACTCTCCATCCAGCTGATGGCACGTAAGATTACTATGTACAGATTGAGGAATTTTGAGACGGTCTTTTGTACCTGTCATACCCGAGCACAGCATTACAGCACAGGAGAGCAGAAGGGGTGGCCTGGATACCAATTTCCAGCTGTACTAAGAACATGCAGGTCCACCTTGAACTACACTGAGCCTGCAAACCTCTAGCATCTTTGACCAGAAGGTGACTTTACAATATATCTGTAGGCAGACAAGTCTAAAATGTTGGCTGTATCTC
Organism: Egretta garzetta; assembly: GCF_000687185.1. Taxonomy (NCBI): domain Eukaryota; kingdom Metazoa; phylum Chordata; class Aves; order Pelecaniformes; family Ardeidae; genus Egretta; species Egretta garzetta. The sequence goes on from NW_009259308.1 coordinate 79,541, forward strand.
TTTCATCCTCGCCTGCATTTAATTCTTATTGACTGGGGCTGTACAAAGAAGCGCACAGTAGGACTCATTTAAAAAGCAAGCAGCGTAAGAAATAATCTTAGTTCTTCAAAGAAACCACAAAAGTAATAAATATCACTTGTATCCACCTGCCCAGTCTTCCAATTCAAACCACTTGTGTGGTTTGGTATCTGCTGAAACACTCTGCCTGCTCTAGGATGGGATGCTTTTGCTCTTGATGCCATAGCCCCATACAATAACCGTGGCAGGGCTTGTTGGTGCTTTTTTTTTTTTTTTTTTCTTCTTTCTGGCATACGATACTTGGCATACAGCATATTTATGACAGAATGTTAGGCTGAGGTGCAAATGCAGATCTAATCTTTTCATCTCTCCTCTTCACATATAAGAAAGCCCGACAGGAGATTCAGTAGAGGCTAGGAAGGAATTCCTCCCGTTTGCATGGCAGGTCGCATTGGCTGGACACATTACACAGAGAGAAGTTTTCTTCTGAGGCAACATTGCCGAAGGCAGGTTACTGGGCTTGATAGATTAAAGACATGAACCAAAACAACAACGCTATGTTCTCATGTTAATCGTCAGGCTGTTCTCAGGCCTGTAGTTTTAAATTTGGCTGAACTGAGGATCAGTTGAACAGGGCTTGTTTTGTCACATGATTTTTAGTGTTCGCAGTAAGCTGTTAACAAGCTCTGGCAGATTTACGGTCACTAGACATACTTCTGCAAACACACTGTTTACAATTACAGCGAATTCACAGGGCAATGACCACAGAGGGATTGCTCACTATAGCTGGATGCAATGTACATTACCATAAAGCCCTAAGAGAGTGTTCCTGTGCTAGGGTCTCACAGCAGGCTCCTGCTGGAAGCAGTGGCTACCTGAATCAGTGAATCTTTAAACTGGAGGCACGGGACCAGCAACTTCACCCATCCAGTGTTCTGTATGTGGTCTCAAGAAACTATAAAACTAAATTATCTAAAATTACAGCAATAATATTTCAGAACCACTAGAAAGATGAACTTGCACTGTTATGTTTAAATGAAATGAAAAATAGCTATGAGCTAACATCTTCAAATTTTGTTTTGGTATTTTAAGATATTCCCAGGCATTTATCTAGAATAGAGATTTTTAATATATTTTTTTAAAGATTCTACATTCAAAAGGGTCAAAATAAATTGGTAATCAGTAATAAATTAGTAACAGTGCTAAATACTAGCAATCTCAGTGTTTTGAGAAATATAATCTTAAAATGTACAAATTTCACAGCAGGACAGAGCTGGCAAAAAAAGCATAAAAACAGACCTAGAGGTGAGCTCCTAAATGAATTGCTAAGACAATACCCATCATCAAAACATGTCTGTTACCATCTTTTGATGCCCCATCATCTTGTACTGAAAACGTCACCTCTCCAAAAAAAAAAAAAAAAAAAAGGAACCCATTCTCAAGGCTGAAAATTCTCTTTCAAGTAGGAAATCCCCCTGAAAACCATTTATAATACAACTACTGCTTTGGTAGGCCAAATAAAAGATAGGGAAGTCCACTTAAAAGCAGATTCTTCATTGTGACTTGCCATTTTGCATTTGTTTTGTGGCTGATATTGCAGCTGTTAAAACTAATTGACTTGGCATGTGAAAATTATTTTTAAAAATATCACTCTATTACTCAAAATACTACATAAATGCATAAGCATACAAAACTCTGAAATAATCAAAGCAGGAGCTGCAAGGCATTAGTTATTGAAATTTTCTTAGTATCTCCTGGACTGTGCTAGAGATAAGAAAAATCAATTTATATTTAACCTGCCAGCTACCATAAATATCTGTAAACTAATATTAGTACTGATTTAGTTCCATCAGTTATCTCTGAAGAGCAGTTCCAAGATTCTGACCTGTTGCAAACATGGCATCATAAGCCAATTTGTTTACACATTGCTAAATCTTAAAAAAAAAGAAAATAAAATAAAAATCAAGTAATAAGACTTCCAATGAGTTCAATTAACTGTGTGGCTTTAAATGGACTCTTCTGAGGTCATTAAATTACTGGTCACTTCTGTATTATATAAATATGGTAGTCGCATGGTTTGAATAATCTGCAAATCAGTTCATTCTGTTTCCATGTTCAAGCTAATATAAAAAGTTGTTATTCTACCTATTCCTGTGAATAACAGCCTGTTTGTTCTTTTGTAAATTCTCCCAAGCCTTGAAAAAAACCTAGCCTTGCAATGAACATTGAGGAGGAAATATCTTTTAAAAATAGGCAATTACTTAAAAAAAAAAAAAAGATAAAGTGAATATTGTACTTCTGAGTTTGCTTGTTTTCTTTGCTTTTGAAGGTACAAACTGTGAGCTGGAAATAGATGAGTGCTCATCACAGCCATGCCTGAACGGCGCAACCTGCCAGGATTCCCTGGGGAGCTTCGCCTGCTCCTGTGCGCCAGGCTTCCTTGGAGACATCTGCGAAACCAACATCGACGAGTGCGTCAGCCGGCCGTGCCTCAACGGGGGACAGTGCACAGATGATGCCAACGGGTACGTCTTCTACAGCTTGGTAACACTAATGTGAGGTGCTGTGAGCTCCTCTGCTTGCAGATGGGATGCTGCGAAAGCCTGCACTGCCAGGTAGCTGATTTAATTTCAAATTGTAGATTTCACTCCTTGATCCTGTACTGATTTCACTTTAAATTGGAGGAAAAATTAGAGAATGCAAGTCTGGTGTCAGAGCCAGTAGGACAACAAAACGTTTATGGCAAAGACTGATCAAGCGGTACGTCTTTCACATTTGTACTTTAAATATTTACAACGTGTTGTTTGTCTGGCCCTGAGGACTGTCATTTACAGATGAATTCTGTTTCTAACTCTCATCAAACTTTAGCTTCCAAGAGATGTGAGTGTATAAAATTGAATTTGCTAACAGTAGCTGCCCACGCTGACAGACAGAAGCATTAGAAAAGAGAGGCAACAAAAAACTGTAATAATAGTAACCATAGTAATAGATAACATTATGAAATGTGTCAGGAACTTTACAGGCATACAGGACAACAGCTTCTTATTCTAAAGAACCTGCAGTCCATGGACAAAGAAAAAAAAATGAAGAGAATGCAAAGCAACAGAAAAGTAAGTTTCTCCACCTGATGTTAATAGTCCTACACGGAGGTCCAAGCACAGCCCAGGCAGCCAGAGCTCTGGCATTAGTTCACCAATACTGGCTTGGCGTACTCAGCATGAGATTTCCCAAACTGAAAATGTATATGTACAAGCTCATGTCCGTGTTATAGAAAAAAACAAACAAAAAAAAAAGCTGAAAGTTCATGAGTGTATTCATGCAGGCTCTCCCCTTGCCAGTAGAAGATTTGTCTTCTACTGTGTATTTTCCAGTTTTTATAAAGCAGTTTTGAAGATTTTATGCTGCAAACATCAGCCCAAAAATCACGTCAGGGAAAGGCATGCTTGCCTTGAATGAGAGGGGGAAGAGATCATGTTCTGGGAATGAGCTTTTTTTACAGCGTGGAGACATGGCACCAACCTTGCGGAGCTTTTTTTCAGCAGCGCTGAATGACTCTGTACAGGACAAAGCCATTTACCATTTTCCAGTGTAGCTAAAGCATGACAGCCGGGAGAGGGAGGTCACCTCGCACCCAACTAGTTCACAGCAGACCCACTCAGTAACCTGCAAGCCTTTTGAGGATACATGCACAAGGTGAGCAACTGGGATGCTCATTCAGACTGGACTTAATCCTACTCATTTTCCTCCTAGCTTTTAAAGCGGAGGTACAAGTAAGAGCAATTTTAATTGGCTTGTAATACTGCAGGATATCTGGAGAACAATTGGAGCTTTTCCCACATTTGTTACATGATGAAAAGGGTTGGAGAACAAAGCAATTCAAAACAGAAGGATGTCTAGCAATTTCCTTCCTTTTGTAGATTTTTTGGGTTAAATGAAGAATTGTAGTCTTTAAACAGCAGTTTTCTTTTCCTGACTGATGCTACAGTACAGCTGAAGCTTTTGTGTGTGCCACCAGCTCTCACAGAAATGTGTGAGGCGACAGATTTAGCATTCAAAGCTGTAAATACAAATACTGAACAAATTCTCTCCCAAATTTCTGACCGATTCTTCCACTGAGGTTTCATGAATGCAACAAAGTAGAACTCGCTCTCTTAAAAAACAGTTTCACTTTATTACACATTTCTTATTTAAATCAACAATTTACAAAGGCAACCTAGCTGGACCTACAAAACCTGGTGTGCGCAGGCACAGCGGATACCTCTGCATGCTCCAAGCCTTTTTTTCCATAGAAAATACTCCCAGGACCTTCAATGCTCTTTTGATGGCATACAAAAGAACATCTTGTATTGCTTGTATTGCTTTCTGCATATTGTGAGAACGTACTCCAAGAAGCCCCAAAAATATGTTAGGTAGAGTATCTTAGAGTATCACTCTTATTAGAAAAAGCCATCTGCATGCTCAGTCACAGCCTGCCCACAAGCAGGGTACCCTCCAGAATCCCTGAAGTTTGACAGCAACATCAAACACTTTAAGATACCCAAGAAAAAAGGCACACGGGTGGGCCTTCACATTAAGCAGCAAGTTGTGAATATTCCTCACTATTCCTACATTCTGGACCAAAAGGGAAAAGGAGCGTGGACTAAGGCAGAAAAAAAGGTTTCTCTACAAAGCTGAACTGCACCAAACTGAAGGCACATGGAGGAAATGTGTGAAAAATACAGCAAAAGAAAGAGACTTCTGTTCTGAGAACATACCTCGGAAGGAAAATTATTTTTCTGATTCACATCTTCCTCATTACTTTTTATATCCTAAATTCAAATGCCACCTGGTCTAAGTCATCTCTGATTTTGATTTAAGAATAATCCATACACTAGTAATAAACTGGCCTGCCAGAAGTTTCTGCTTATGTACACTTAAATAGTGTAGTAAAAAGTTTATACATTTTGGTTTGGTAGCCTGCAGGAGCCAGTTGTTCTCTGATGCTCCCTTATGTTCAACAGTTTCACTGTCTCTCCATATATCTAGTCCAAGTCTAAGACTTAGATATTAAGCACAGAAATTATCAAATAATTATGCTTATCTCTTGTTCAGCAAGAGTCCCTATGATTTCAATTGTACAATAACCAGTGTATAATTTTAATGTAAAATAGAAAATACAAGAATAAATTTTTGGTTTTGATAATTATTATTAGACAAAGATCATCCAAGCATGCACATTTAACATGTTATCCTACAAAGGCCTGTCTTTTCTAATGACACATACAAGTTCACCTTATACCTTAGGACCTAAGCATAGGAGATATGTATTTTATTACAATTAGTTCACCTGAAAAAAAACCACAAACAAAAAAACCCAGACCTTACCAATTACCTGCACCTTGTTCATCTATACATATCCTAGTTTGTTTACTTCTAAACCCCTAATAGTAACGTCGCTATCAAAACAATGCTCCTATTACTGTTATTGTTGGAACTATACAAGCAATTGACATTTCTGTAGTAACCTAACAACAAAAAATATTGGTTTTCATCAAAGAGAAAATATCACTTAATCGAGGAACAGAAATTGCCTTATTTTTTTGCCAATCCAATTTCCACCAGTCCAAGGGAAAGGATACTAACACACTTACTGCCTCTCCCCTTTTTATTTTATGAATAATGTTAAGCTTACAAAAATTGCATTGGAAATAACAGACTTTTTTCCCCCCAAAATTAAAAAAAAGAAGAAAAAAAATCAGTAATTTTTAGAAAAAATGATCTGTCAAAACCAATTTGAATTCACAAGCAGTTTTTTTCCCAGACAAAACCACATATTGCAGTAAAAAGCTCATTGTTCGTTCCCAATGGCTGCGGTTTCCCCTAGAGCACCAGATGGTTGTCTTGAGCCTGGACTCAACTGTGCAAGCTGCTAGCCAAGGCTACACAAGAAGTCCGTGTAGGTTTGGGAACAAAGCCCATATCTCCTGACTTCCAGCAAGAGTGAACATTGCATTCTCTGTTGCAGGTACAGCTGCAACTGTACTGGGACTGGATTTATGGGCATACACTGTGAGACCCTAACTCCCTTATGTTGGTCACAACCATGCTACAACAACGGCACTTGTGAGGAGAACACTGACAATTACACATGCCACTGTTGGCCAGGTAAGGTCCAAGTTCTTCTGTAAGCAGTTTCCTTGTGTAGTAGGTATGTCCTCATTTTTTTTTTCTGATACAATAAAAGGTTGAAGTGACATAACCTTAACAATACACTGTGGGCTTGTGTTTAGATAGGCTTCATGCCTCATCCTGAGTCAGAGCCCTACAGGTAAGTTGCCCTCTTTTCCAGCTAAGGGTTTCCCCCAACAGTAGAAGTTGGCAAAACAAAAAGTGCCAGCATTATGGAGTAAAGACAGGAGACAAGTCAAAGTTGGGATTCATTCAAGAGTTGCTTAACTCTTCAAGCCTTCATAAATGAATCACTGCTGCAGCTGACCCTTTTTTATTCTTCACTAACACAACCTTTAAATCAGTCTAAACCCCCACTTTTCAATGCAAAATATTGTCTGTTTATAAATATAAACTAGATTTTGCATTGGGGAAACAGGTCATCTCCATATCGCCACTGCAAGTTCTTCTGTCTAGCACCATGGAATGAAGCACACTGGGCTGTTTTCTCATCTACCAACTGGAGAGAGACTTTGTGAATCTTTCAGCACGCAGACTAACTACAAGAAGTCTCTAGAAAGTTTGATGCCTGTGTCCTTACTGAGGACACAAGAGCACAGCGCATCTTGAGGAGTAAATGCTGCAGTGGTGTTGGTCTACACGGTTCTTGGTGCGTTAGAAACAGAAAGATTAGACAGAGCCCTTAGCATTTTCCAGAAACTTTCCAGAGGAGTTTTGTGGCACTTCAAACCCCAGATAAAGCACTTTACAAACAGCAAATAATTCATCCTCCCTGCCCTCCTCTGTCATGGGGAGGCAATGCAAAAGGAAAACTTCACGCAACCTGAGAGCGTACCTGCACCACAATGTGGCAGCACCTTCTTATCCACACAGATCTCCACCTTACGTCCTAAAAAATGCCAGCCTGTAAAGCACAGCAAAGCCCAGCTACCTAATGCTGAACACAGCCGTAGCGATATCCTGCTGACGCGCCCTGACAGAGAGCTGCAAGGAAACGCTCATGCCTTCAAGAAGCAGAGGAGGTCTATTAGCACGTGACAGGGACTGGAACCAAGTGCACCTAATATTTGTGATAAAATTTGCAGGTCTGGAATGAATGGGTAGCTCATCAATTAAATGCCTTCTCCTCGTGGCTCTCCACAGGCTATGTGGGTTCCCGCTGTGAGGAAGACGTCGGGGAGTGCAGCAGCAGCCCCTGCCTTGCCGGGGGTGACTGCGTGGAGCTCTCCTGGGCTGGCCGCTACGGGAGCATCCCAGGCCTGCCGCCCACCTTCAGCTACAACAAGGCCGAGGGCTATATCTGTAGCTGTAAGCCAGGCTTTACCGGTAAGATTCCTTTGGTGAAAGCTTCGGAAATGATGTACTGCCATATCCTGTTGTTTAGGCCTGGCTGCAAATAAGTCTATAAAATGGCACGTGTTTTAAGGTGCCATAGTGCAAAGGGTCCCTCTGGTGGTCGCCATCCACACATTTCAGTGGCAATTGGTATGGAATAAAGGGAGTTGGCTGCACAAGTTGTGAAGGTAGCAAGAGAGGGGCAGGCTCCAGGTATGGCCCCTACAGCAGCCGGGGAAAGACGTGGTCCTTCCATGACCTTGTCTGCAAAGCTTCATCATTCATAATGCATTTGCTTGAATTATGCCATAAACTTAGCAGGTGTTTTATCATGAGTTTGAAATTCACTGCACACAGGTATTAAGTTACATGTAGGAAAACAATGAATACCAAATAAGAGAGTATTTTCATAAAACAGCCATAAAACAAAACTCGAAAGCTTTCTCTGTTTTTGTCCTCATGTAATTCTACATAGCAGCACTGGGGACCAGCAGGAACACTTCTTCCTCTGAGCACAAGGCAACACTTTGTATAAATTCAGCAGCGTAGTGTGCTGGTGATATTCTACAACTTAAATGAAAAATAATTTCAAGTTGTGTGCGTAGCTGTGTTTTTAAGGGGAAAAAACCCTATTGAAATTACAGATGCTCACAATCCTAAGCAAGAAGATGTGTTGAAATTTGCATTTAACACAGCCTACACTACTTAGCATAGCCACAAACAAGTTTGGTTTGGATTTTACACTTCTGGGTTTACAGTATTTTTTTGTGACCTCTATTGCCTTTTTCCTTCTAATGGAAAAAAAATACTAAATAGATAGATTAATTTAACCAGTCATCAATTTCTCATTCCATTCATCTCCTGAGCACCTTATAACCTTTCCTCTGCCTCCCAGTGGGTTGTACGACTGATGTCTCCAACATCAGAGATACAAAAGTGCATGGAGAACACTGCTTTTACTCTGAATTCCCAATTTATTTTTCTTCAAATCGGCATTGATATTTGTTTGCTCTTGTTCCATCCTTTCCCCTTAACTGTCCTTCCCTATCCTGTCACTAAGTGTTGCTGTTGTACTTTTGTTCTGCTTAAGAGAGTATAATATGAGGCTTGAGGTATCCCCCAGGCTGCCCTAAGCACCCTTACCTCTTCACCTGCCACTTCTTCCTCTTCTCTTCCTTCCAGTGATGTCTAGCTCTCAAATTTCTTCTCTTGCCCTCTTGCCCTAATTTAAAAACTCCTATGCTCTGTCAGACAACCCAGAAGGTGTTCCTTGTTTAATCATCATCCTTTACCCTCCCACTTCCATATCAGTTGCCTTCACCTGGCTTGTTTGCCTGATTTGGGTAATGATTCTCCTGCTTTTTTTCACATGGAGGACTCTTCTGTTCCTCAACGGACCCATGTACTGGCAGATTCTAAGTAGCCTGAAGAGTGTCAGAATCTGTTTAAATCAATTAGTCTTAAATCTTGGTTTTTTCAGTAGGTAAGCTCCTAAATCACAATGCAGGACTCTCCAAAGCACAACTGAGAGAAGTCTTGGAGACCCTGAAATTTCTGTTGACTTCATATGCAAGTTACATTACATTTTTTAAAACCTTATGTAAGTTTAGTTATCCACATACCTGTTGGATACGATATATAAGATTCATTAGAAAAAAACCAGAGTAGTTATTCTTACCAAAGAGTGTGCCCAGGCAGCTGGAGGCAGGAAGAACGTAATCTTTAACAGGGATGGCTGTAAAAGCTGCATGTGACCTGTCATTCAGTAATATGCTGCAAAATAAGGCAAAACAAGGTTAAACTTGCTACTTGTGTCAGCTCCTTCCCTGCCTTTGTTTTTCAGCAGGGCCTAAATTTTAAACTCTTTTCTTGCTGGCCTGTGTAAGATAAAATGCAGTCAAGCAATTTACATGTTAATAGAGAAAACAGCAGGATTGCTCTAACTGGCACTTAGCATCCTAGGCTCCCAGGCTTTGCTCCAACAGCCCTCAGGTACAAAGCAGCCAACCTCCCCAGTCCTCCCAGCAGCACTGCGCATTTCTCTCTGGCCCTTCTTCTTCCCCCCAGGAAATCTGGAAGTGGAAAGTGCTCAAAATGAGCCTCAGCCTCCTTGTATGCCAGAAGCAGTGACACAAAAAGCCTATAGGGTGGCATGAAAACATTCACTTCTGATGATGATAAGTAATTTCTCTCATTATAGCCAAATTCATAATAAATAAACCACATGTTTGAATGGAATTAAGGAAGATTTAGAATTGAGTTGATAGCAGTAGTATGATTCAAGACAACAGATGAATCCCTGGTCAGGATCACTCAGTATATGGGTGCTTATCTAATGTGTATGAACTAACAGTCAACTGGAAAAAAGGTCAAATCCTTTCATCTGGGTATCGGTACATCTCACTGACAGCCAAAGTCCTTCATTTCTGTGGCTGTAGGTCAGGAGTTCTTCCAGCCTTACACCTGAATAGTTGTATGCGCTTTAGATTTAAACCTCAGATTCCTATTGAAACAGGGCAAAGGTTTTCTTTAATAAATTACATTCAATATTTTATTATACCCCTTTCCTCAGTAAAGCGCTTGCAGAACATTATAATCATACTTCACTATTCAGGGTAATATGAAGAAATAATAATCCACATACTCTGCATTGTGTGGGCCTGATCCAAAAGCAATTCAAATCAGTGGAAAGAATTTGAGGACAGATGCAAATTTTGTAACAAGCATAAAATGGCATCTTTGAACTCAGAGGGTAAGATTGCAAGCAAATTACAGTACTTCAACTGAAAAACTGAGAATATCTGCCTTTTGGACTATAGTTTTTAGCCCCAAGGGCAGGAGATAATGGAGCCTAAACACATGCCTATGTCAGGATAGAATATTTTGCCACCCAGGTAGGAAAAAGGAATAAATATTATCTGACAGTATCTTGTTATAGGTGGTGATCATTCAGGTGACTTGAAAAATAGTCATTAGTCCTACTAAAAGTCTTGGAAGGCACAAATCTGCAACCAACTTTATTTATACAATTTGATTCTTAAAAATAAAACCCAAAAATATCACTCTGGAGACTTTATCCCAGCTAGGAACTCTTTGAGGCCATTGGATATATGCCTTCTCCCAGATCCAAGAAGGGAAATTCCTGTGACAGTCTACAAAGGGTTAAAACTTCTCCGGCTCCCTTTTAAATCAAAGGGTGTGGGGATACTCAGATTTCAAGAGGTCTCAATAGTTCTGCAGTAGCAAGCCCTAGATTTTTTTATATTACGTGGGTCTGCTGGCCCCCTAGCACAACAGTACTTTTCATAGATTGGGCTTTCTTTTAAAGGGCTTGTGATTTGTTACTGCTAGCTAAAGGCAACTGTTACCCTAGAACTATGTCCTTTCATATCGTGGCTATATTGCATTGCTCTAGCACTGCACATTTTTTAAAAGGACTGTTATTTGAAAGGTTAAACTTTTCACTTTCCTCATGAAAACATATGGGAAAGGAGGAGGGCAGAGCTATGGATTTGGCAGTGGCTCATTTCACCAGGTTGTAATAAACTTAACACCATGTCAAAATTAAAGAACCTCTGAACTTGCAAGGTCTATCAAGCGACACATTCCAGCGTTGAACTGAAACTGAGGAGGGGTGAGTGTGCAAGGCTCCCCGTGCCTCAAAAGCAGTGCTGCCCATGGTCCCCAGGTGGGTGGGACAGTACCGCTAGTGAGGATGAAGACCATCCATTTTGCTTCAGCAGCATGAGTGTAAGAGAACCCACGAACCCCTTTGTAGTCAGGGTGCCTGCTGCCTGCTGGCACGCAGACACGTGCTGGCTGCTGAGGACCTTACTGCTTCTGGTGTCTTGTTATCAGCTACGTGCCAGTTGTGCCAGCAGCGCTGCTGTTTGCTTTGGCATCATGAATTCCTAAGTGGGTTTTGGCCTTTTCGTTTATATTTGCCTTGTTTTCTGTTTTTCCCTTTTAAGTCTCCTTGGCCCTTTTCCCAGTCTGTTGGACTGCTGCAAGAGAAAATGATATGATCAGACTGGTGTCGTATGCGTATTGAATTCCTGGCATATGCATGGAGGAAAGAAACTGTCTCCTGGAGCCAGAAGATGAGGCAGATAAATGGCCAGTATGGGAGAGTACTGAACACTCAACTAAGTAAAGAAAACCTCAACCCAGATACTGAAATGTGAACATCATGGGACCAGGGCTTAAAAACTGAATCATTTGGACTCTCATTCTGCACTTAAGCCAGGGTGAAAGAAACACAGAAACACATAGGGCATCAGGCTTCCATTTCCCTGCACATCTTTAGATGCTGCTATAGGCAGACTACCCAGCAGACAACAGGGTAGACTATGTCTCAGCCAGCCATACTCCTCTCCCCCGGCCTGTGACAGTATTATACAGACGTAAATATTATTTATGAGTAATGGGTAGGATCATAGGCACATGAACACTAACTTGGGAAGCTTAAAATACATTCATATATTTTTGTTAAATCCCATTCTTAACCATCAGTACAATGATCACGGAGCTGCCATCTTTCTCAGATATACAAAGCAGTGTAAGTCTTACAAAAATGAAATCAAGCAGATGATGAATAGCAGAGTTCTCATCTTCTCCCCAAACTCCAAATTTTATTTTTTCCTTTATTTCTTCGTCTGTCCTTCAGCTGTTTACACCACAGCAGTCAATCATTCCTCCATTACACCAGGTGAATTCACTTTAATTTTGTAGCCTGACATCACAGTTTAAAAGGTTATTTTCTCTTGATTTTGAGACCTTAGAAGAATACAAGACTGTTCAAGGAAAGGATGAGGAAAAAAAGGTGGAGATACAGAGAGAAAAACAATTTTTAAATTAAGATGGTGCCAAGGGCACCTCTCATCTTTTCAGTGGGACTCAGGCTTCTCCTGCAGGCAAGGCAAGAACTCAAGTTCAAAATTAACAGGTCTGGAGGTACTGTTAGCTAATTATTATTCCCATATAAGCAAAGGTTCAAGAAGCAAAATGTTGCTACTACCAAGCATCCATTCAAGGTTAGCCAGTTTAAGGAGAAGTTCCAAATACAAGTACTACACATGTGAAATGTTGAAAAACAGAATTAGGGCTTGATGTGTTTGTAGGCTTCTTACCACTCTGGAGCTGCAGAGAGGCTGTAACAGGGATGCAGATGTACATCTTTCTCACCTAAATTCGATTCACAATTGGTACGGATTCCCTTTTACACTGCTAGACTGTGAAAGGCTCCTTTAGAAAATCGACTTTTTGGTGCTGGGCAGTTGTGCAGCAAAACATTAAAAAATGTTGCTATTTCCTGAGCATGGGAAAGAAGTTACTGCTTTCCTAGAGATATTTCTACAGTGCTGCCCTATCCCCGTTCCAGATGCTGTGATCTCCATATATTCAAATCTCCTGTGTTCAAAAGCACAGGGGGAAGGAGAAGGAGGACCTTCCCTCACTGCTCCCAGGCAATCTCTAGCAGCTCCAGCATTACAAGACCAGTGTAGGCAAGGGCTGTACCAACACAGGATGCCCTCAAGGCCTGGCAGGCGCTTACTGCCTGTAAAAATCCTACACCAAAAAAAAGACAATTAGCACTTTAAAGTACTTTTTCCATCTCTACTAAAGCCTCTGATCTTGAAAGAACATTTGGACAGGCTTTTAATGATTCTGTCCTCTAATACTACTTAGCATTTCTTCAATCAGTAGCATCCTGGTAAGGAGTTGTTCACATTGTAATCAGAATAGGTTCCTTCTCAGTTTTCCGCTCCTCTACTTTTGTCATGGAATTCTTCCTTCTCTTTTTTCTTAGTTTTTGGTCAGGATATTCTCTTTGAATGACAGAGCGTGTCCTTTAATGCAACATGCTCACTAGTTTCTTGCCTCTTTATTAACTATTGATCAAAATGCTTTCTTTGCAATAAGCACTAATCACGTCTCACATGCTTAGCTCCCAGACCAAACTCATTGATAGGTTACTTTAATTAGTCTTTTTCTGTAGAGTCACCCGGAAGGAAAGCTGAGGTCGAACTCACAGTTCGCACACTCTGTACCCTAATGGCCGTATGAAGGAAGCACACCTCCAAACATTGATAACAGCACAGAAATTAGGCTATATCTGGGGGAATTTATGAATTTACCATTACTTTATCAGTTTCCATTACAGAACTCATGGCACATTTCTATTTCATTTCTACTGCAGGTAGTGCTCCTCTTCAACAACCATAAGAAATACCATTTAGTGCAAATATAATTTTTGCATTCTTCAGCCGTATAAATCACCACAGCAGCTAAGACTGACTTGTGTTATTCATGACAGCTCTTTCCTTAACAGCCTATGTCTTGAGATACTTTGTGAAAGCCTAATAGCTTTTTTTTTTTTTCAAAAATTAATCTTCTTATGATTCAACTTGCCCCCCTTCATGGCAGCGGGCTGCGAGAGCAATTGTTTAAATGCACCGACTCTAGTTGTAGTGGTTACCCAGTGTTTATCATTGGTTAAAGAATTCCAGTTTAGTGGGAGATGCTTCAGAAAACAGCAGCATGTATCTCTAAGGAATGCTGATACCACCTGAAAATCTTTCTGTATTTACCACAATATTTTTCAGCTTGGGTTTCACCTCACTAAAATTTGAACATTTCATGAGTACAAGCAGATTCAGTCATATATCATTACTGTGAAGTACAGAAGCATTATCCCCACTTCAGAAAAACAGAAAAAAGGTCCAATATGATCATAAGGTATGACATTACCTTATGAACAGTGGAGCTTTACAACAACCAATGGAGGATGCATTTATACATCATTATCAGATCCAGTTACTGTATTTAATGTGTTCCAAGTAGAGACTGAGACGGTTTCAGATCATAGGTACAAAATATGAACCTAGCATGGGCGCTAACTATGCAGTGGACACCTTTTAATGAAACAAAATTCAGCTTTATTGAAAACTCGGCTTGTCCCTATTATTCCTATTGTACAAGGGAACCTTTTGACAGAAGAGTATTTTTACTGGCAATGACAATCCGTGTTAAAATTGTGTAAAAGCTGAAGCATGACAATTAAAAAAAGACCCCTTGAACTTTCCATGACAACGTTTTACAGAATTAGCCCCCAGACCTGACAATTTGTTTGCAACCTGGAGAATGATATTTAGGGCCCTGATATCCTATGCATTTTTTTTTCATGAGAAATATGTATTGCCTGAGAAATATCTCTCCTCTTTTGTTGCGAGTTGCACTGGAAATGCAGAGATCGCAGCCATCACTTCTGCATTATTCAGCACCAAAAGAATGCACAAATGTCAAAATGTTTGGGGTTGGTTTTTTTGAGTTAGAAATATATGAAATTAAAACACTAGGAAGCATCTACCAATATTATTTTCAGAACATGTATAGAGTTTCATGCTTTAAAATTTCACAACGACCCCATCATTACTATGATCTATTTTCTCTAGTTACACTGATATGTTAAGTTGTATAATGTAGTCTGACGTGATTGACAGAGCCTGCAAGCAGTGGATATTTTGAATCTGGCACATCTCTCTGTGTTAAACAGTGTTGCACACAAACACCTTTTAGCACGAAAAGCTTTTTTCCTTGAAGGGAAGGAGGAAGGGATGAATGGCTTTTTATCCATAACCTCCCAGATCTTGCAACACACAGACAGGTAACGTCCTTAGATTTAAGAAATCCCTAAGTCCAGTACTGACAAAAAGTTCTTTAAAAAAATAAAAATATTACAAATGTAAATTATTTGGCAGCAGGA
>NW_009259308.1:94953-161031 GCF_000687185.1 Egretta garzetta
AGCAGGAATAATGCTTTTCAAGCACCTATTATTTTCCTGACACTCATTCCTGGTGGGTCATTCCATCATATGATTGACTACTTGTCAAAACTAGTCTAAATACCTAGTAAGAATTTTCCTTCTGGGGCTTTCTTCAGGCTCTGCCTACTTATCTTTTTGATTTCTTTCTTAATACTGTGAATAAACCTTTCCTAGCCTTTTTAACTGGCATACCTCAGATATTTATAGTCTCCTACAATCCAGTTTTGCCATCTCTTGGCTGAGCTTATGAACATGCTCAGTTCCCCCTTTCCCTATTGAACAATCTCTCTGGCCTTTTCATTTCTTGCTTGCCTTGTCCCAGCCCAGCAACATGTTATGCAGCCTAGAACCGAACACAGGACTTGCTTTGCCCTACTCTTCCTATTGTTGAAAAAACGGTAACCTTCATTTCCCTAATATAAACAGAAACCGCTGTGTTTCTCCTGATATACATCCTAATGCTCATTCTACGTGTCTAGCCCACCCTAGCATTACTGTTGATCCTATATGTTTCCCAAAGAGATGTGTTCCTTGCATGTATACATGCATCCCATGGCAAAGACAACCAGTAATGAAAGTAGAGTTTAAAGTGTGGTCTAAGCGATAACCATGCACAAACCTTGGTGAAATCAAATGTATTGCACATACTAAGCTGACAGCAGAACTTTGCTTGTCTTCTTAAGAATTTGATTGTCCATCTCAGGAGCTACTTCACACCATACGCTTTTTAGCATTTTATTGTATAAGCCTACATCATTCTCGTTGAATTACAGTCAAATTGCAAAGTCAAGCAGATGCACAAATTTTCCCCAAAGAGAAATGAACTTTCTTTAAATCTACACATCGTACAGTTATCACTAATTTGGAGAAAATACTTAACAAGCAGATAATAAAGAGAAGACTTGTGCTATGGGACTAATATATTCTACTTCCTCAATACATTCTAATTTATGGAATATTTAAGGTCAAATGTCAAGCGATAAACAAAATGACCCAATTTAATAGTTCAATGTTTTACTCAACAGACAATTTCGAAAACAGCCTTAATAATCTCACCATTGTGAACCCCATTAAAATACTGTTTATTGGGAATACAGTAAATTATACAACCAAACATTTAAAAGGCATTACTTCTCTTTTCCCCCTATAATGGAGGAACTCAGGAGTGACATTGGAGCAGCTGGAGTTCTGTCAGAAATAGCACATCGACAGGTAGTTCTGACCCATATGCATGTATGCATAGTTGTATGTATACACACACATATGTGCTAATACACACACATATATATATGTAAACACCTGCATAATAGCTGCTTCAGAGTACTTTATTGCTCTACTTATAGAAAGCCTTTCTTTGATCACTAATTAAAAAGGTCCACAACTTTCATCTTTTCTATTTTGAAGTGCACAGTTTTGTGGGTGGATTTTTTTGTGGTAAGAATGTAAGATTTGTCTTTGTTCCTTCCTGCAAGATTTTCAGCATGCCATGTGTATGCTTGTTAATCAGCAGAGTTTATGTTGGTCTTCATTACTAATTAATTATTTTAATTGCATGGCTTCTGACAGTGGGAAATGTGTAATGTTTACATGCCAAACCTGTATATAATTGTTATGCAAGGAATATTGACCTATATTCAGATAAAAAAGTCAAGAAGCATGAGGAAATTTATTTAAGCTTAAAGTATGCAGGCTGCTCTTTTCTTGCTATGGCATTGAATATAAATGGTATAATTTCTTTAATACTTTATTCTTATAAAAGTTATGGTTTTTATATAGCTTAGCTACTCTGTTTTTACACTCACAGATTTTTACAAACCTTTGAAATACCATTTCTTACACATAAACATCCCCAAATAACCCACAGCAGTGGGATGGCATTCTCGTTCACCTTTCGTAAAGGGCTTTACTTGGTAAACTGCTATTTATATTATCCCTCCAAAAAAGTATAAGCTGCCCTAATATGTGAAAATATGCACTTTGTTTGAACTAGCATCAGCATTTTAGTAGCAGTAGAGCTCTGAGAGAACTAAGAGCTCTTTGAGAACTATGTTCACTGTACTACTTCTGTACCTATTAGCCAGTAGAGGGTGCATGAAATACTGTGTATGTGTAGCATCTGCTACACATTAGCAAAATCCAGTTTTAGCTGATATTTCAACACAGTCATTAGAGCCTGGTCTGGAAGATGCTGTTTGTCAAAGACTTTGTGATGAACACTGTTTGCTAGTCCAAATTCTTAACATCAATTTTTAGCTTTCACACTACACAGAATCTTCCACACGGAGCTCAGGGATATTGATCTTTGGGCAGTCATGTGCAGTCCACTCAGAGCTGCAAGAGCTATGGAAAAACAAACACTACGGTTTTAAGGACAGAAGAGTAATTTCATGACTAAGATCAGGGCTATTCCTAGTTAAAATCTGTTAGCACCTTAGAGACTTGGTTTTCACACAAGAATAACAACATAACTTTCCATCCCAAAGTATTGGGGTTTGTCAATTATGCCAGTGGTCCTGCTGATGGAGCTATTGGGGTGAAAGGAGGCAGAGGAATTCCTGGCCTGCTAAAGGCTAAGCACCTACAATGATTTTTGCATGCTCACCTGACAAACAAAAAGTTTGACCCAAGCATTGTGCAAAATATTCATGTTTTCCTCTTAATCCTTAAAATACCAGCAAAGGACTATTTCAGACCCTTACATAAGGTTCCCATAATGCCAGTGGCATAAATGACATCAGTTTTTAAAGCATAAAAGGCACCTCATCTAGGCTCAGAAACGTCAGTAGTAATTACAAACTTTGTTTTCAAGTGTAATCAATTCTTTATTTATGGTGTGAAATGTTTTTTACCCTTTTGAACTTTCACTATTCTAAGCCAAGCAATATTGTTGGCATGTTCCTTTAAAAATAATTGCTTCTGGACTGAGAAATTGAATGTCAAGTTCCAACTTGATGTAAATTAAATGGGTTACATTAATAGTCTGGCCTGTGGTAGAAGTGAGTGTTTCGATTCTGGGTTTGACTTCAGGACATGACCCCTTGATCACACAGGTCAGCACAGATGGGAAATATTGAAGAGGTACACTAGGTTGACGTGGGGAAGAAAGTGTCTTGTACTGATGTATCACAAACTGTCTGATCCATTAAACAGAAGCAATGGCAGACTCCGCAGAGAATAAAGCTTAGTTGTCATAGGTCATTATGCTCTTCAAAAAAAAGAGTTGGAATGAATATCACAATGATGAAAATCCTCAGGGCTGTCATGTACACATAATCTTCTAAACCTTCCTGAATTAACGCTGCCAAGTCTATATACAGGGGGAACGGAGTAAAGAATCCAAATATTCTTAACTTTTACTGTACAAGTATGTCTCAGGTTTCCCACCCATACCTGTTACAAGGGATTATTTAACAACATACAGCATTTGAAATTTAAAAGCAGGATATCTATACAGCTGAGCCTCACACTTAGGTGATCAGGTCTTAAGAAGAATTGGATGCATGGGAGCAATCATGCTCGCAAGATCAGGTAATATATTGAATTATAATATAATTCTTCAAGGGGGAGGAACAGGTGAATTGGGGAGAATTTTAAATGTGTTTTTTTTTCTTTGAAATGCCATCTCTTGCCTTTAAAATTTCCTTTCATTTCAACTTCTGAGTAACCCCAGCTCTCTCAGCCTCTCATCATGACAAATTTTCCAATCCTTTAATCATCTTCACAGCCCTTTGCTGGACCTGCTCCAGTACACCCACTTCTTTCTTGCACCTGGGGAGCCCAGACCTGGACTTGATGTGGCTTCATGAGTGCTGAGTAGAGATGAAGAGTCACCTCCCTTGACTTGCTGGCAACATGCTTCCTAATATAGCCCAGGAGTCTGTTGGCCCTCTTTGCAGCGGGGGCACACTGCTAGCTCATGTCCAACTTGTTCACCAGCACGGCAAAGCTCCTTTGCAGCCAGCCGGCCCCCAGCATGTACTGGTGGATGAGGTTATTTGTCCCTAGGTGCAGGGCTTTGCAAATCCCCGTGCAGAATTTCATGAGGCTTCTGAAGATTGCCCATTTCTCCAGCCTGTGGAAGTCCCTCTGAATGGCAGCACAACTCTCAGGTGTATAAACAACTCCTCTCAATTTTATATACAAATATGTATATATGTATGTACAATTCCAATTTTAATCCACCGCCAAACCCAATCCTGATCACTTTAAAGCTTTTGTTCAATTGTCTCAGGAGTTTTATACTTTGCTGGCAATTAATTATCACTGATGAGTCCCAGGTCTAAGGTCTTCTCAAGGACATAAAATGTATGTTTGTACACTGAGTAATAAAACTAAGACTAAGCTGGTAAAATGAGCACCAAAATTAATTTTATGTGATATACTACATAAAAGCTCTTAGGTGAATTGTTCCCTGTAGCATCTGGCTCTTAATTATTCAGTGTTTGCTAATAGGAGGAACAAGTGATAAAGCCTAGTATTTTTATGTCTGCTCATTTGCACTGAAATAAACTCTGAGGTGACTGTAGTAAGGCACAACCTGCTTCTGTTTAGGTACCCTGACTGATTTCTTTTTCAGGTACATGGAGAATTTCAAAGAAGTTAAGCTAGCCTTTTACTGATCACTTGCGTGCTGATCCCTTTAAAAAAAATATTTGAATTAACTTAGAAAAGGACTTCTGCTGATTGTGTAGGGAGATATGAATTAAGGAAAGCACACTCCTTCTCTGGCTGACAAGGAACTTTACACTTTCAATGAACAGTTTCAGACAGAAGAAGAAAGCCTAGTATAGACAGCTAATTTGCACTGATAATTAACTGCTGGAAATAGATTTGGTGGATCTGATTCAGATTTCTTTCCCACTGCTGTAATTCTTCGAGTCTGGCTGTGTTAAAAACATGACACTATTACAGAGAATCATAGTGATCAATACAGTTATGGCTGTAGTCACCGTCCTGTGGGCACTATTTGTTCTAAAGAAAGAGGGTTCAGAATCTGTTATTAGTGCTGTTTGTGAGACCAGACCATCATGTTCAATCACTACCTATAGTAACAAACAAAGAAAACTATTTAAATGCTGTACTGCGAATATGTCTGCACAGCTACAGATGTTAACTGTAGCATATAAAGACATACAAAAACTAGACTTAATCTAGGTAAATCACATGTGCATTCTATGACCCAGGAAATCCCCCAGTAAGGCAGCCAGAAGTCCATGGCAAGCACACAAAATCCCAGCTGAAGTCCATGTTATCTCATTGCCATTAGGGTTGTTATGGGACCTAGTAAAAGTGAAGCTAGTTTCAGTCTCACGCTTTCCAGCTTCAAGATCTGTTAAGCATATGAAGCCTTGGATAAACAAAGCTAACAAAACTCAAAGATGAATTTTCACAGTGCAGGAGAACTAAGATTGGAAGGAACAAGAGAAATTAACACTGCTGCTGAAGTCAAGAGAAGTATGATTTTCCACCATTCCCATTGAGACGGATTTTGATTGAAAGATCCCAGTCCAAAGTCTAAGGTCTTCTGCATCTACATTTGCTCTATAGCAAGTCACAGCTATTTACACAGGAAAAAAAACATACATCAGGTAGGGTAATTGCCTTATAAAAATTGTAGAGGTGGATAGTTCAGGGTAGAAGACTTGTTTTTCTGTATTTAAAGTGATAATAAATTATGTACAAATATATACTGTAAGAATAGAGAAGTGTAATTATACACAGCATAGATACAGATCATATTCATGCTATTTATACAGATACGCTATGCACAGCTCAAAATACACACATCGTAAACCTGTTATGTGTGTTCACACATTCATATTTCATATTTTTCTATTCCCAGGTCTCCATTCTCAGTTAAGCTCCATAGGCCCTATTAAAACTATGATTTTCTAGCCTACTGGCTTTTTCAGTTTTGTTTCAATATGGACTGACAATAAAGTTATTTAAATACAGCCACTTTGGTGTGCTGTGGAGATTCACGTTGGTTTTAAGAATATGAGAAAATCTTGCAAATGACTGAATATTTTCAAAGCACCGTTTCCAGGGCAGAAGCCGTTTCACACTAGACAGCACAGTGGCTGTGCTTGCCGACCTCAGTTAAAACAAATAGGAAGCAGCCAACAAGAGACAAGGTAGAAAATCCCTTTTAGGGGAGGCTAGACAGAGCATACATTTCTCAATGGATGTGTTCATCAACAGCAAGCACTCTTTTAAAGCCCTCAAGTGTTTGTAGGACTGAAAATTAATTTGTTTTCCAATTCCAAAGTGAATCATATGCTCCAAACAGATTTTCAAGTCAATGAAACATGACCTTGTATGATCTAATTAAACAACTCAAAGGTATTGGTTGTTTTAAGATCCCTCTGGATATACTTCAGTTCAAATGCACACACATCATCTGTATGTACAAGCTCATAAATCTACAAAAAATGCAAATCAGATCATTATGCTTTGAATTTGACAGTCTTACCACAGTTTTCTAAAAGGTACAACACGAAAAATTCCTGAATTATATATATTCTTTTTACAACTTAGGGAATGCACAAAAACATACTGGAAGCAGAACATCAGATATTTTTCTTTGGCTTCCAAATATCTGGTCCATAATCAGGTATAAACTAATCAAATTCTCCAAAGCCCACTATTCCAATTTCTTCTCTGGATGACATCCTGACCCTTTGAGTGGATAACCAGATAACCTTCAAAGGTCCCTTTCAATCTAAATTTTTCTGTGCTTCTGTCTTTTTGTGAATTGATTTCTCTGCTCCATCGCACATGACTGTATTTTATTACAAAAAATCTATGAATTTTTTTTTTCTAAATTTTTTTTCAGCCTTTCATTTTTGGCATTGCTCCTGTGGTCTCCTTTCTCCACCCTCAATTTTAGCTCAGACCTCTGTGTAGACCTTATCTCTGATCTGCAGTCTTTCAAAGCACCCCTCACGTTTCCTATATAGATCTGTGGTTATACACACTCACTCCTATTTACTACCCATAAATGCTCCTGTCTCCAACACGAACACTGTCTCAAAAAATGCTTCTGTGTCCAACATGAACACTGTCTCAAATGCCAACACAAGTATCTTTGGGGCACCATTGATTCCTGTATTTTCTTTTCCTTTATACTAAGTTCCCATTCACATTTTTCTCTACTTTTTCATCTGTTTAATCTCCAAAATCTTACCTGCTATTTTCTCTTCCTTCTTAACGTTATCCTTCATAAATCACCTTTCTACACTTTGACCTGTCACACCCTGTAGTTGTGCTCTACCTCCTCTCAGCGACCCTTCCTAGGTCATATCAACGACGTGGCCGTAGCTGCATACACCTTAGCACAGCCAGAAAACCCACTCATGACGGATGCTGCCTGGGAAAACTGGGCTGCCACTGTTTGCTTTTCCTTCTTACCTCCATCTGTCAAACACAACAGCAGCTGCCTCTTTTACCTATATATAAAGCTGACTCTAGAAGCAGGGAAATGAAAGGAAAATGAGTGCCATGCAGGGACATATTTCTTCACCAAGTTTTTCTTTACTCCAGATTCAGACCCTAATCCTACAATTGGATCCACATGGCTGGCTGTGTTAATCGAAATATGGGACGAAGGTGTAGGCTACAAGCAACAGTTTTGCCATGCTGCCCTTCTACGACATGGCCCCTTGCCATTCACAGGCTATATGTGTCTGACCTCTGGCTGCGCCACTCACACAGCTTCGCCTAAGGAGCACTCGCGGTCTGCAGAGCAGGCTCATGAAAAAAGCTGGCTGATCTACCCGGAAGCTGAAGCCAACGCTTAACTCAGTTGGCTGGTTTCAATATTTATAAAATAAAATAAACACACCAGATCTCACTAAACAACTAATCACCTACAGCATATACATGGGTTTCTTTTTTTTTTTTTTTTTTTTTCCAAATGAAAACTATTTTAGGTGTGACAAAACATGTGAAACAAGTGGAAAAACATTTCCAAGTACTTTTGCTCTCAGAAAATGTTTAATGATTGAAGAGATTAAGGGATTGGGGGTTTTTACTACTTAGAAAAAATCCATTTTTACTGAAAATTCAGACTAGTCTATGAAGCTTCAGGCCAGCAACATTTAAAAAGATTGAGTTACAGCATGCCATTCTGAATGTAGCATGTTATGAATTCCATATCCCTCAGCTAGAGTGACATATTTAATGATTAAGCCAAGTCACTCAACTCTATTTCTATTTTAATTTTTTTTCCTAGCCAGTATTAACTTTAAATGTACATTTCAAATGGCAAGAGGAAAAATAGCAGAATAGTGAATTTGTCTGCAATAAAGGAATAACTAGCAAGGTCTTACAACTTTACAAAATTACAGTTGTATGTGAAAGGTATCATGTGCAAATTAGCCCAATGTTAACAATTGCTTATTATCCTACTATTTTAAAGTATCCATTTTTCCATGTGCTCCAGCTCTGCTCTGTATTCTGCCCTTCATTTTACATGAGCTTTTCCTGCTAAGACAGCAACAAAAATTGCTGTACTAGATCAGATCACCGATCACATTAAGTTCAATATCCCATATAAGCCAGTTCTTTACTGAAGAAAAAAATAGGAGGGGAAAAAAAGAGGCATTTAAATACCCCTCACTTGCTCTACACTGATATACATAAGAGTAAAACCTCCTTCCTGACCTCCATGACAACTGATTTATGCCCAGAAGCATGAGGTTTAATTACGATGACATAGAGATGGTCAATTTATTTCCGTGCGCTTACTCACTCATGAACGTGCATTTCCTCCTTCCAGCAAAGAGTAATTATCTCTTTGCAATTATCAGCACAGATGTGGCAAAGTTAGAATTTTCATGATTGTCTGCTAAGACCTGGAGCCTTGAAGAATATATGCTCTGCCAGATCTTTCCGCTGCCCTCAGGATTAATGAGTCCCTTGAAAAAAGTTGTTTCTGCCTGAGGTAGGATTTTGTAACAGACCTTTCCAAACTGTACAATATAGGTGGTGGAAGTGTTATTGAAAACTCTTTGTCTTCGTCTTCCATAAAGCATACTCTAAAGGATATGCTACAATCTGAGTTTCTCCAAGGTTTACTCCTACTTGCATTTTATACCTATACATGTATAGATACATATATGTGCATATATAGTTTGATACATCTACAGCTCAGTTGCTGGGAATTATTTTATTCAAGGAAGTCATAGAAACATGGAAAGATAGAATTGGAAGGGACAGACATGCAGGTATCATTTGGGCTGTCAGTCTGTCCAAGGCAGGATCAGCTGGCTCGTGTCACACTGTGCTTTTGTCTCTAACCTTTTTAAGGATCCAAAATAGACCTCATGGCTCCCAGTGGATATCTCATGCCAAGGCATCATTTCTTTATTATAATTAGAAATATTTTCCTAAAGTGTGACTTGGATCTTCCTTGGTGCAGGTCAAACCCATGACTTCTTCTCTTGTTTATTATGGTCTCAGGGAACAGCGTGCTCTCTTTTTTGTACTGAAAGACTGTTACTGTGTCCCGTTTCCTCTGCCTGTCTTTTGGCTGAATAGCCTTACTTTTTCAGTCTCTCCTCGCATGCCATATTTTCTAGACTTGTGATTATTCTCATTGCTCTCCTCTGAATTCTTCCCAGTTGATCCAAACCTTCCTTGCAGTGCAGAAGGAAAAGTGGACCCAGTATTCCCGCTAAGGCGTGACCAAGGCTTTGTAACCTGGAACTATTGTTCCACCTGATTGCTGGTTATTCTGGCCTAAGACTATAGAAACTGAATCAGTCCTTACAGAATTGAATCCAATACTTTTCAGACAACTTCTCCAATTTCTTATGTTCACTTATAAATGTAATATTGTCTTTAACACAATCAAAAGTTTCACTTAATCCTGCTTTATCACACAACTTAATAAGCAAACTTTCTATACCATCATCCACAACTTTTATGAAAACACTGACCTGAGCAAACCTAGGACACTCCCAAACCATACTCAACAGAGCCTCCCAGTTTGACAGGGAACCTCTGATAATTACTTTCTGGGCAGGATTACACAAGTTTTATACACACTTTATGGAGGTTTCACATGAATTTTTCTCCTTGGTTTGTATATGAAAATGTTATTAAAGACAATATCAAACCCTTACTGTAATTAGAGTAACTACCACCTTCTGTAACCCACTTGTTCTTGACAAGTTTGTTCAAAATACCCACTAGCAGATCTGACACAGCTTCAGGCAGTTTGCTAAATACCCTGGAATGAAGTTCCTCTGTCTCAGAGTGTAATCAACTCTGTGTATTCACTGAGCTGTAATAGCAGTTGCCTATCCCAAATTGACTGTTTATGTTCATAATCTTACCCCAGAACATTTATCAGGGTCATATTGCAAAAGGACTGACAATTACCAAGAACCTTCAACTTTTTCTTGTTATTTTCAAAATAAAAATGCATATTAAACATCAAGCTGTAGCACGAGACATCTGATAAGCACTACTAGTGAAGTACCTGCATACTAACTTATCAACATAAACTTTATTTTGTTTAAAGCTTCCTTACTTACCTTTCAAAGAGTCTGGATGACATTCTTAGCCCATGGTATTTGGATTTATTATAAAAAAAAACCACTCAATGCCTGTATCAGAGGCTGGAAGGAGAAGCAGTTTTCTGAGCATTGCCATAAAAGCAATTTTGACCTGTGGATTAAATGAAGCCATAATTGAATCTTATGTACAAGTCTTTTGGTGAACCCAAAACCAAATCTGACACCATGTCAGAAATTTCCTAATTAATGAATAAATGTGTTGAGGGAGAAGAAGGAATTGAAAAACATGTTTGCTAAAAATCAACATTTTGGGGGGAACAGTCTGAGTGAGACTTCAGGATCCATCATTGAAGTTTTAAAATGGGAAACTGCCAGAATAAAGATCTGAATCCACAGTTTGCCATATGCTGGTTGGATGGTATAAATACCAACCCAGGGAAAGACTCTCTTGCTTTATAATTATTTCACTAATTACACAAAGAGATATTGCTCTAGCAATATTTTAAGCAATTCATCATGTAAACGAAGTATAACAAAAAGAAAAAAAAGAAAGTCTGCTGCTTAAATCATCACAGAAATAAGTAGTTCAATCTTCTGAACTCTATTTTCTTCTCATTAAATTAGGTCCAAATCAAAATGTCTTGAACAAGAATTGAAGAAAGAAAATGTTTTAGTAAATTCTTTTTTCCTGTCTGTAGCACACTCAAAAATCTACAGACATAATTTTGCAGTAAGTAGTACAATGAGAGCCAATGGAACAAAAATACTTTCTAAAATAGAAATGAGATACAATTTTAGGTCTTTTCTATCTGTTTATCGAGATGTACAATATATCTGAATGACAGCAACCATGAAAGAGTTGATCTGGGTTAGCAAACCTCTTGAAAATGAAAGAAAACACGGTCTTAAAAAACAATACCTTGCAAAACAACAGTAAGTGACAAATCAGTTTTGAACAGATCCTAAAAATATGTCTTTCTGTGAACCATAACCAAAGTTTAGCGTGAGCACACTTGGACAGAGCATGCTGAAAAAGAATTTAAGTAGAATACATATCTATTGCGTAAGCAGTTTAATGGGTCTTACTTTAAGCCTTGTTGATCTGGCTTGGGCAAAATATACCCTCAGACTACATCAGCAGTTACAGAAGTGGGGCAAGCTAATTCTGGAAAGGAAGCCTTTATACCAAGAACTCTTGAATTTTACAGAAACTTACTTTGTGGACTGCTTAAGTGCTAAACCATCTTTTTCCTTCAGAAAAAGATGGTTGCAACTGGGATACAGGTTTACATCATTTTAATGACAATGTTTACAGGTAAATATTTTCTTTTTGTGAAATTATACATGCACTTAGACTGTATTGCTCATGTAGTATCTACCCAGACTGCTTGCTTGTACTTGCTTGGTATTTATATAGAAGTAAGGAACCAGACAGACAGAAGGCTGTAAACAGATTTCTAACAAAGTGTGCGCAGCAAAAGTGTGACTTGGATAATACTTTTATAATTGTTTAGTCAAAATGAAAATTAGTGGCATTCAGCAGAATCATGCTTGAATAATTGCATTTGTCATCCTGCTTCTGCAGGAGACCTTTGCTGCTAAATTTGAGACAGGTAATTAAGAGTTTAACAGTTAGAAAATAGCTACCCTGTAGAAGTAAAACGTAAGCGAAAAAAGGAGACAAGTATGAATGATGTTATCAAACCAAGGCAAAGGAGCTGTTTCATCTCTGTTTTGAATAAAACTTCACAGGAGGAAAAAGTAATCATTATCTAGAAAAATATCATAAAAATATTCATGTTATCTGAAATTTTAGGTAGTTGTGTAATATATTTAGAAGAGAAAATGCTGAATGATTTTATTTCACTTTTTACTTTAAAAACACTAAGTTTAGCTGAGCTAATGCATGTAACCACTGAAAAGAAAATAATTGTTCCTCTTGTACTTGCTTTTGGTATACCTTACAGCTTTTGAGGGTAGGTTTTTTACATGCTAAAATTCTCCTCCAGCCTGAGCTATTTGAACTGCTTATACAGTTCTATAAATATTGACTAATCCTTTCATCTAGAGTGCTTTTAACCTGAGTGACAATGGTCTTTGCTTGTATAGCAATTGGCAGATAACAAACAATATCAACACCGCTTGTAAGAACAGCTGATTTATTTATTCTTGATATGAAAAAATGGCTTATTATTTGTCGTTTGGTGTGACCTATATTTATGTTTGTGAGAATCTTACTCTGAAATAGGAGGCATATCGATGTAAGTATATACATGTGCATGTATATATATATACACACACACAACCCTGCAAAATAATAATTTTGCAATATATTATTAACATAATTACTTAAAAAATAAGTATTGCATTCAGACACTGAAATGCTTGTAAAATTACACATATAGAAATGGCTCTACGAGTCACTTTGCGTTTAGTAACTGATGTTATTCATTTTCTATAGGCAAGGAATACACTAACAAAAATGTGTATGTCCTCATAAAACTCATATCTTTGTTAGACATTGATGCGTTTGTTATCATCAGATGTGTTATCTAAATTTAAAGGTAGAAACATATATGATTTCCAAAGAATTTTAACATTCTCGTGAAATAATTTCATTAATTTTGCATCTAATTTGATGAACTAGGGAACAACACAGACACTAAGCATTATGGTAAAGTTGGGTTCAGTTTATGCACCTATTTCATCCTTTCCAGAGACAAGTCACTATTGCAAGGTGTGACTCGGACCACAAGGCAAAGGTGATGCCTCACAGGTGCCATGGGATAATTAATACACACAGAGTCATCACGCGTTACTGAAAATGCAGCAACTAATTACCCAGCCATTCACTATGCTGATTTTTTTCTGTGAAAGGTTTTATAGGGATTCCCAGTCTATAAATCCTTAAGCATGCTCTGACCACTCCGAAGCCCAATGACAAGTCTAAGTACGTCCCTGATCCTACCACTTCTAGGCTGCACTAATTTTTATCTCTGACACAAAAACCCCAAGAGACCTGCATTTCTACAGCCGTCACATGAAGACTGAGTTGTATACAAGACCTGCAGACACATTGGTCTCAATGTCAAAGCAGGGAAGGAAGCAATATCAGGCAGGAGATGCGCTAAAACAGGAACCTGCTCACAGTAACTTCGCTTTTCATATACTAGAATAGCAAACACAGGACAAGTTGCTAATGCAGAAAATGCCACAAACTGGGCAGAGCAGACATTGTTCTGGCCCCCAGTCAGTAATGGTTTGGGAAGTGCACTTCACTTTGAGAAAGTCAGTCCCAATGAGTCATGTTTCTGCCAGATGCCACTACACATTAAGGTATACATAGACATCTCACGTTGGAATAAATGAGCCTGGCTGGAAAATAGAGACAGAGCACTGCTGTAAAACCCCGCTGCTAGACCAGGGACATAGCACTAGCTGTGTTTGATAATCTGAAGTTTCAAGTGGAAACTATATGCTGTAATTGAAGACTGATGAGTGAGGAAGATCGCTGCAGAGAGCACCTTGTATATACATGCTATGACCACTTCACTCTAGCTAATCTTTCAAACAAATCTCAACCAATTCTCAGTTCCCTTCTGGCTCTCCTGTAACTTACTGCTCTCTGAGACGGGTCTAGTTACAACTGTGATTGAATAAAGTGGACAGGCAAGGAATTAGCCTGAGTAACTACATTTATGTATCGCTGTTTGAAGCAATTCATTGTGGCCGAATGCTGCTCTCATGAAAAAATGGCTGCAGTTCGCTGTAAAAATAAAGTGCAATGCGAATTTGTACCTAAAGCTAGGTGTGGTGCTCGGTACCTACCTGCAACTCTGTGAGTCTCAGCATACCTCATTAGCTAATTCACAGGCACCAGTTTTGCTGTGGGGACAGGCATAATTGTGTCTATTAACTACTTTGTGCTGATGATACTAATTTGAAAACTAACTGCAAAGCATTTCTTATTTTTCTCTAGAATAACTATGAAGTTATATGGAAATATTAGGAGTTGCACTTAGCATGAGTTTTCAAAAAAGTATTTGGATACTTTGACTGCTTCCAAGGGAGATAAGAAACAGATTTTCCCTGATCCATTGCACACATATCAGTCACTTGATTGCTCAAGGGAGAAGTTACTATAATTACTACTTTATATATGAACAACAGCGTAAAGGGATAAACAGATTAGTTTTACAAGAGGAACAGATTTGTTTTTCTTTGTGAAGTCTGAACCAGTAGACACACTTAGGTCACATCTATCAAATTACAGTGAAGTTGAGATGAGGAGCTCTCCTTTTACCCTGTATACCAGAAGCCAAAC
Source organism: Egretta garzetta (assembly GCF_000687185.1). Classification (NCBI taxonomy): domain Eukaryota; kingdom Metazoa; phylum Chordata; class Aves; order Pelecaniformes; family Ardeidae; genus Egretta; species Egretta garzetta. The sequence continues at coordinate 109,822 of NW_009259308.1, forward strand.
ATTATATGAAAGAGGAGGAATTATGAGGCTGTATTGCCCATCCTCTACTGAACTGCTCTCATCACCAAGCTCTGAAATGTTTTGGGAAAACATTCCTTTCTTCATCTTTTCTGGCATTATATTCTATATATAGGAGAGGTGAAGAAAGTTCCACTGTAGATACACAGTACCAGGAATATTCTGCTGGGATATACAGGTTCAACCCCCTCCAACAGCTTCTCTCAGATCCTCACATCCCAAGTGAACTCTCCTCCCAAGATGAGACCATGGCTGATGAAGCAGAAGTCACTGCTGCCTTGTTTTTGGAACAACCGAGACCTGTTGTTCATTTGTGAATAACTGCAGTATGCACCTAACCCTGAGATGCGGCAACTGCCCACTCGCTGTGGACGGGGTGAATCTCACTGCATCTTGCCCAGACTGCTGAGGGGTTTAAGCTCTTCAGATTTCTTCTTTTCACACTGTCCAGCACCCTGCTCACTCTGTGAAGTTCATTCTTCAGAGAACCAGCTCGCTGTATGTGCATTTTGCAGGGATGTTCACCCCCTTGTCCGTCGGTTCCACTGTATCATATAGTACTTACCAGTCCTGTGGCTCTCACCTGAAGATTGTTGCTCCAAGATGTTTCATATGTGACCAGGAATACTGGTCTGTAATTCTCCAAGTGTTTGAATGAATGTGAAAAAGAAAGACAGACCAGCAGACTATACTCCAACTCATCAACATACTGTATTAGGAATATGAATTAAGCAACAATTCTTGGCTTTTTATGTGTGATAAATAATTTGGTTCCTTTCAAAGCATTCTAGATTTCTACCACAGAATAGGTGGGAAACAATTACTTGATCATATCCTTTGGAGGTGATGTTTATCTCAATTTCATGGCATTATCCATATCAAAACTGTCAGTTTGGTTGGTTCTTTTCTCCAACGCGTGATTATCGCTAAGGTCTTTATATAATACTTTGCTCAAGAAACCCATGGCATGTGAACAGTATGTTTATATTTAACATATTTTAGACTTGGGACTCAATCATCTATTTATGAAGACATCCCCCTCTAATTATTTAATAAAACACATGTTGTTGAAAATGTCATTTTGGGCTTCAGTTATCCAACCCAGAATGTCTAATTCTTTGTTTATTCTTCAGGTACTCACTGTGATGAAGACATCAACGAATGTTACTCGAATCCTTGCCAAAATGGTGGAATCTGTGAGAATTTTCCTGGGAATTACACTTGCCATTGCCCACCTGCAGACAAAGAAGGGATTTATTATGGTGGCTGGAACTGTACAGAAGTTCTCCATGGCTGTAGTGATCAGCAATGCCAAAACAATGGAATATGCATCCCACATTTAAAAAACGGCCAACATGGATTCAGCTGCATATGCTCACCTGGGTATACTGGAATACACTGTGAAACCGTAACCACATTTTCTTTTCAAGGAAACAGTTTCCTTTTGTTGAAGAATCCCCTGACCCCTAAAAAGGAATTTTTCTATAACATAAACCTGAGGTTTCAAACTGTGCAACCTACAGCTTTTCTGTTTTACCGAGGGGAGGAAAATACCTTTGCGAAGCTGGAGTTACTGAATGGCTACTTACACTTATCGGTGCAAGTCGATAACCAGCCACAGGCCCTTTTGCACATTTCACATAATGTCAGTGATGGAGAATGGCATTCAGTGGAGGTAACCTTGGCAAGAGCTGTTACTCTTAATTTGCTTGACAGCTCTTGTGTAGAATCGTGTCTCAATAAAACACCTGCTATGATAGATAACGATCACGTGATGCTTGCATTTCAGAGCACGTTTTTGGGCGGCTTACCAGTGGGGAACATTAGCGGCAACTCTCTCCTTAACATCTATAACACACATTCTGCACCTTCATTTGTAGGCTGTCTTCAGGACATTGAAATAGACTTGAATGTTATTACTCCAGAGAATGTATCACCTGAATCATCTTTAAATGTCAGGACAGGATGTGCTAGAAAGGACTGGTGTGAAACCCACCCTTGTCAGAACAGGGGACGCTGTACCAACCTGTGGCTGAGCTACCACTGTGATTGCTACCGGCCGTACACAGGGCCAAGCTGCGCAACAGGTAAGGGAATGCTGTTGGCATTTCTGTTTTAAGCTGTTGCTGAAAACATGGTCATAAACAACCCTGTTTACCTGGTGATGAAACAGCATGACCCTTGGGATCTCGGGAGCTTAATGTCGACTGGTAAGAAAGTGCAAGAGGTTAGTAGCAGCACGCCTTCGTTATTTTCTAGTTACTTTCCCCGGAAGGCTGCTTTTCAGCCTGACAAAAAAAAAGTCAGGCTAAAACGGCGGATTCTACTCATCCAGTTTTAAAATCTCCTTAATGCTCTGAGCATGCTATAAACTCTGGAAAACTGTAGTTCACCGGAGGTTATGCACCCCAAGTAAAATTTAGAAAGTGACCAAGTCAGCTGGAGTTTAAGTCTTACTTTCAAAGCATTCTTTGAAAATTTTATCCTCAAGCTCTCTAGGCTTTTATAAAGAAAATCATTTAAGGCAATGAAAGGCAAGCAAAAGTACTGCAAGTTAAAAAAAGACAGATTCCAATTTTAAAAAATGAATGAGATTATACTATTAACTTAATCTGATTAGCCCAAGGAGAAGGCAGGGTTTCAGAGGCTGGAAACAGGGCCCATTCATCTCTCAGCTGGTCCCAAGGCAGCGCTGGGCAATTGCTGATGAAGGCAGCCATTACCAGAGAGCTGCTTGGTGACCAGAGGGGAAACATGTCCGTGTCTCAGTAAACAAAAGAGCACATCCCAGCAAACAACCTCTTCGGCAGTGACGAGGAGGAATACAAAAGCCACAGATGCCTGTAGTGCTTTCCTTGCTACAAATGATTTTTCCAAGTGCAGGCTGAGGCAAAGTGGAAGGACAACAGGAGGTCCCTGCCCAGCTCCCTCCTATACTTCATCTGGTGTGTGAAACCCTCTGGAGATGTAAATACACCCCTCAGGAACATTTTGGGGTGGACTCTGAAATTCTTCCTCAGCAAAAGTTTTAGGGACTTCAAACAAAGAGTTTTATTTAAGAAAAATGTACAGGACTGAGTCTTCCACGCAGCGCCTTTGGCCCTGCTTCTCACTCTGCCCCCTTACTAACCATCTACACATGGTCAATCATAGCAATATTTAGGGGGGGAAGAAATACATACATGCACGTATATGTACATGCATATATTTATGCATATATATTTGCCAAGTGGACTGGGAAAAATGAAGTGCAACAGGAGAGCCATGGTCAGATTGGAATGGACAGATTCTAAACTGGTGTAAACTGGCATGGCTGCACTGCCGCCAGTGAAGTTACATTGATTTACATCAGCTGAACGACTGACCCCAGGGCTTTATTGAATGCATTGCTGCAGAAAGCTGTAACTTGAAATGCATTTCAAAATGTTTAAATACAATTTCATTTTGTATGCTATACTTAATAGTTATCAATACTTTTCAATACTTTTTCTTTTTGGTTTTATTGCAAAATGACAAAGTCTGAGAGGTAATTGTAACAGACTTCTTTGAAGTCTAGCTGTAATTTATCCAAAGATTTGGAATGCAACTTTGGAGTATGGGACAACATCTGGTAAATATGTTTGCCTCCTTATATGAAACAAAATTAAAACCAGTCAGGGCCAGGAGAGGCTTATACTGGCATTAGAACTGTTGAGAATGATTAGAAAGCATGCTTTTTTTTTTTTTTTCCTGTTGACCACAATATTCCTTGCAAATCATGGCACCATGCCATTTTGATACATAGGTTCTAGATATATGCCATATTTAAAAGACTGTGGCAGGTTTTTTAAAAGGCAGAGCAGGGGAGACTTGCCGTAAAGGATAACATAAGAAATGCTAGTGTCTTTTTGAAGAAAAGTTGCTGCCAAGTATTTAATTGACAAGAGGCAATATTTTCTCTACATATATAAAATAACAAACAGATGTTGACTCATTTTGATCAGCATCCAGATGTTGTGACCCAAGAGGTTAATATTGACCAAGGTGATGCTAGCCATCTCATCAAACAGAAGATCAGATTGATGAGATATATATGTATATTTATAAACAGAGAGAAATGTAACAAAGTAACAGTAAACATGAAATACCTTTTCGAAGATTAATGCTTCCTTCTGATACTGCAAATGTGCAAACCCTCATTCCAGCAGAAATTTTCTTTTTACCCTCATAAAAAAATATCTCAGCCTTCAGTACCACCTTACAGGGAAGATATAACTTAAAGAGATTTAAAGCCTCAAAACACCGATTTCAACAAATATTTATTTCTACATACCAGAGTTTTAACAAGCAGACATAGACACCTAGGTAATCTTATCAATAGAATTAAAAAATTTCAAATTTGATTTATTTATGAAATTGTCTGTTTAGGAACAAGTAAGGGATTTATTCCTGTTGCTAAATAATATTACCATGCCGCATAGTAGTGCAGTGTGGTTATTAAGGGTCTGTTGGGGCTCCAGAGTCAGTCCCCTATTTTCATTGGGTTTTTTTAATGTAGCCATAAAAAAAAAAGTAGCGCTGCAGGCGGAAACTTGGACTATGAGGTCTCACTCTAGGAGTTTTACTGCACAAAAGAGGATTGACTCTTTAGCTATGTGAGCATTTTAAAAAAGCTTGGTTTATTCTTTCTATGAATTTGATATATTAAAAATAGCTCTTGAAAGTATTTAGGCAGGAAGTCTATAATATTGAGGACAAGATCATGAAACTTAAAGCGTAAAAATAGAAGCACTTTGTTGTGCTTTAATGAGATGATTCATCAGAATAAAATATGGTTTGGGCTACATATTTTGTATCCTTACAAGTCTGAAAATCATTACTGAAAATAAAGAGAGAGACACAGATGGTTTTGGTTTAATTGTTTTAATTGATAAGCACAAAAAAAAAAAAGGAAAAGTCTTACTCGATTCTGGACCATTTCTCCCCCACACCACCATGGCGTCATGGGCACTCGCAGGACTGAGCAGGATTCATAACCAGATACAAGTTGATGTATATGAGCATGTGTTGAGCCCCAGGAACAGAAAGTCTGTCAGAGAATTGGGGAGCCCATGCAGCATCAAATAGGTGCTCTATTTGGAGGTTTTACACAAGAGAGGTTTGCTGAGCAGCTTTCAGCTATTTCTACAGCTGGAATCAGTGCAAAAAAAATATCATAATGTTCCAGAATTACATTAACTTCCATGGTCATCAGAGGATCAAAGCATCTAGGTTCTTTTCAAAATGATCTTTCTGAGGACAAATCCAGGAAACTGTAGAAATCTGTCCTTGTTTAACCATTTGAAAACACAGCATTACACAGAGCACGATAAAGGAGAAAAATAGGCCCAATAATATAACATCTGGTCCTGTACTGGGGCTTAATGCTACAGCCATGGAAGCCAACAGGAATTTTGAAATAGAAGCTATTTACAGCTGGATCAAGTCTTTATTCATCCATAAATACCAGCACATCTTACTACCATACGTAAATAATACCAGAAGTAGCTATTTGATCATTGCATTGGCTCCCTTGTCATCAGCCCTAACTATTTTATTTTTCTCCCTTCTTCTCTTTTTTTTTTTTTTAATCTTTTTCCATATCTCTAACCTCAAGAGTACATTCCAGGCCGGTTTGGATCTGAGGACTCCTCAGGCTATGCTGCTTTTTCTGTTGATGTCACTCCGAATGAATATTTGAACATATCAATGTTTGTCCGAACCCGCAAACATTCTGGCTTGTTACTGGCTTTGAGAAACAGTACTTACCTCTACGTAAGAGTCTACTTGGAAGGTGGGAAACTCACAATGTTAGCTCTAAATTCCATGAAGTTATTAGGGAAACACTCCATGAACGATGGAAACTTTTACTTAATAACATTAAAAATAGAACCAAATAAGATAGAACTGTTCCAGTCTTCTCAATACCTAGGCTTTATTTCTACTCCAGTACTAACCATCCAAAGTAAAGACATTCTTTACGTTGGAGGCCTACCAGATAACAAAGAAACTGATAGAAATGGCAAGTATTTCAAAGGCTGCATCCAAGATGTAAGAGTGAATAACCAGCTGCTGGAATTCTTCCCCATCACCAATCCACTGAATTCTCTTATCAACCGAACTCTGATCAATGTCACCCAAGGCTGCACTGGTGACAACCTCTGCAAGGTAAGACAGCCATTTTTTGGAGCATTTTGACATGTTTACAATGGGGAATTTCTTTTACATTTTTGTATGTTCCCATACATTACTTGATGATAATGACATCTTAGGAAAATATGTAAAAACATTAGAAAGAGAAGATTTTGTGGAGTTATGCTACATATGTTGAATATCAGTGGCAAAATGTATTTGCATAGAGAACTAAAATATTTTAAGGTTTAAACACTGCTTTTCACCAATTATTGAACATGCTGTGTTGTCACAATACTGGTCTTTATGACATCTGAAATAAACAGAAGTCTCCTTTTTGCCAGTCTCCCAGTTGGGAGTCCACCAGCTTTTATTCATACTTCCCTTCTCTTTCCCCGTAGTCCAACCCTTGCCACAACGGTGGTGTATGCTATTCAATCTGGGATGACTTCACTTGCGCGTGCCCCCCTAACACAGCGGGGAAGGCATGCGAGGAGGTTAAGTGGTGTGAGCTTGGGCCCTGTCCTCATGAAGCACAATGCCAGCTGGTGCACCAAGGATTTGAATGTAGGTACATTTCAATTATTCCTATCATCTTTGGAGATTAGAAACAATAGAGATTTTCATCAGCATTTCCTTAAAGGTCAATATTCACTGCTTTTAAAGTTCATTCAAATGTTATTTCTGTATTAAACTAATAACTATGCCAATCGTAAGTAACACTAACAGGAAGAGTCTGCCCTATCAAACCCAGAAATTTTCAACGAGACCCCCTGACACAGACACCGATATTTACAGGACCTTTGCTTTTGACTTACTCAACACAACTTGTTGGGGTTGTACAATAGATCAGTACATTGCCAGAGTGTGAGCGTACCCCTCATACTTCTACTGCAAAGAGATAAGAGAATACCCAGTGCTGGATTAACCTTAGGATGTTCTCCAGCCTCCTGAAGAGACAAGCTACATGACATACAGTGCATCATATGATTTTCTTAAATGTTAAATATCTTTGAGGAAAGTCACCTTAATACCAGCAGTACAGTTATTCAGCTAGTATATTCATAAGAAGCACCTGCATGCCAAGCAGTCTATCTGAAAATTGATGATCATTAGCTGTCTTAAGAACATTAGCCACACTGCATATTTCTTTCCTTCTCCACTTTCCTTCTCCTTCCTACCCTGGAGTGGAATTTAAAAAGCAAGTAAGGATTTTGAAGCCATATTTTTTTCTTTTTGCTATCAAAGAAAGCCCTAATGATGCTGTGAAGGAAGATAAATACACACACAGTCTGATGGAAGCTCTTAGAATGGCTGACTCTTAGGAATGAGAAGGTTGGTCAACAAAAGATTTCTATCATAGACAATTTGCTGACAGACCAATATGATGATATTTGTGTTGAGATTCTTAGAATCAGCATTGCAGCACTTGTTAAAATTTATAAGTGAAATTAAAATAATTGCACCTTCTCTAGCAGAAGTCTAACGATAACATCAAAATACATTCTCTCATAAACTTTACTATTGCATGTTACAGTAGAATATAAACACACACAGACAGAGAAGTGAGAAGTATCTGAACTGTTTCCTTGTGCTAAACTCACAGTCATTTACACTGTTAGATCACCTTTAGATGTCTGTGCTGTTTTATGTGGCAACAGTAGGGAGTTGCCCTGATAGATATTCAAAAATTCCTGCACTACAGAGCTGTATTTCTAAGTAGTTGTTTTCTTAGCTACAGCATAGACTTCTTGTTGTTCAACACAGGGTAATGAAAAAAATGGAGTTACTGGCCAGTGAGTTCTTTGCCAGCCTGGTGTCCTCTGCTCTGGATACCATTTTAAGCTAAGGCATAAAAAGAACTGTTTTCTAGGGACTGTGGCTATAGTCCCCCTCACCCTCACAGCTGCAATTAGCAAGCCCTTTAGGAAAACATGCACTCTCAAAAAAAGAGAAAAAGCCAATACAGGAAGATGATGTGGAGAACATCAAGTAACAGCAAAACTGTACGCCCAGTGTCACAACTGAGAGTAAAAGCACATTCAGACAGTTTGCTATGCTCAGGAACTAATAAGAGTTCTACAGAGTATTTTAGCTTTGTGAGGTTTAAAAAACTCAGCTTTGTGAGACATTTAAAAGATCAGAAATAATTTTGAAAAGCTCTGACTTTCATTCTTAGAATGGTTTCCTCTGAGGAAACTTTTCTTATGAGAAAGACACCACATTTGATACACCAAGCAATGTGGTTACGCCTCTGCTGCCTTACTATCAGGATATGCAGTCAATAATTTTGTACTGGGACTCCCAGGGGTTCTTTTCATCAAGATTTACTGAGCCCAGAGATAGTTCAGGAACCCACCTTATCTCAGTGCCAGGATCCTGCAAAGCTAAATTTGTCTGAAGTATAGACACAAGACATTCCTTCCTCTCCATCCTCCCCCTCTATAGTCCTCATAAATCTCAGAACGTGCAAATTTACAGCCCAGCAAGTTAGTGGGTTTTAGTAGAAACCATGCTAATGAAAGATGTCAAATACCTTTGTGAAGATGTCCATAAAACTGCCACAATGTTGCCCATCAATTTTCACTCAAAGCAGTGCAAACCGAGTACTCTGCTGCCCTCCCAGTCCCACCAGTACAGCCTCGGTGCCATCAGTAGGGCTGTGGCAGTGCGTACATAGCAGGAGAAGCTGGCTTTAAACGTGATGGGCACGATGCTTCTTACATTGTTTTTCAAGGGGCTTTCTGCCAACTGACTTCAATTAAATTAGTCCTTTTTGCATCAGTGAGAGTAAACTGGGATCCAATCAAATACTTTCTAAAAACTTGTTTAGTGCTTTACCTAAATAAAGAGGAGTTGAGAAAAAAGGCTCACCCTGTGCAGGCCTGTCATGGGGAATAACTAGCTGCCGATACTGGGGGAACACACATAAAATGACAAATATATATCTTCTTTTGAAATACCCTCTCAGCCTCGGGTTTGAGTTGTATACAATTATGATCATCTCCTTCTCTTTGTCTAAAGAGGAAAAAGAGAGATAACACTAATGTAGACTTTTATCTTCAGAATGATAACTTGAGATGATGCAAAGCAGCACACGTCTGATGCCAATATAGCTGGCGCTGGCACTGCCCTGTAATTTCTATAGCCATAAGGGGCAGGCAAGGATAACTGAAGCACTGGTGGAATTTGACTTTTTCAGCAAACCCAAAAGGGCTTACATGACAAGGGAGCATGGGGCACCGAAGAGATATTGTTCCATGTGTATTGGTTTAAAGTTGGCCTGGTTTCTCAATTATTATCTTTGCACAGGTCTTGCTAACGCAGTGTTTAGTGGCCGAAGCAGTGCGATATTTTACAGAAGCAACGGAAAAATCAGCAGAGATCTCACCAATATCGCATTTGGCTTTCGAACTAGGGACACTGACGTGATCCTGCTGTATGCGGAGAAGGAGCCAGAGTTTGTTACCATCAGCATTCACAACTCCAAATTACTCTTTCAGTTGCAAAGCGGCAACAGCTTTTACAAGCTGACCCTTGCTAGTTCACTGCCTGTGAGTGATGGGAAATGGCATCAAGTGATGGTCTCTATGGTAGAGCCCCTGTCCCAGTTCTCTAGATGGCACATCGATATAGATAACAAGAAAGACACTTCAACTAGCACAGCTGCTGCAGGAAGCCTCAACTTTTTAAGAGAAGAGACAGACATCTATGTGGCTGACAAGGCTTTTGACAGTCTGGATGGCCTGCAGGGATGTATGAGCACCATAGAAATCAGTGGCATTTATCTCTCATACTTTGAAAATGCTGACATCCCTACTAAAAAACCTCAAGAGGAGCAATTTCTCAAAATATCCGCAAACCCTGCTCTTACTGGCTGTTTGCAAGTAGATGTCTGCAGCTCAGATCCCTGTATGCATGAGGGGATATGTGAAGACTTCTATACTTCCTACCATTGCATATGTCCCAAAGGATGGACTGGCACCCATTGTGAAGTCAACATCGACGAATGCTCTTCAGACCCCTGCATTCATGGAAACTGCACCGACGGGATCAGCTCTTATGAGTGCAGTTGTGAACTTGGCTACACAGGGGTAAATTGTGAAGAGGACATAGACAACTGCCGTGGCCACCAGTGTGCAAATGGGGCCACTTGCGTTGATGGGATTAATGGATATTCTTGCCTGTGTGCTGGTAACTTCACCGGAAGATTTTGCAGGTACTATAAACAAGACAGATCCATATGACTTTTTCAGGTCTCTTCCAAAGGGTTGTTACATCATTGTTGTCTCCATTTTAAACACAGATGTTATGCATCCACCTATATATTAATCATGGCTGCAGAATTCATGTATAGAGAGTCTGCAGTACAGAAATCTGTACAGCTCAATTAGGCGTGGACTGAGGAAGTGGAGAGCTGGCAGCTCAGGCAGAGACTGATGAGGCAAGGAGACAGGGAACAAGGCTCTGCTGCCCAGCTCTGCTGCCGTCCTGGATCCTACGAGCTCTCTGATGACAGGATTACAAGTCCACCAGAACTCAGAGATAGATGTGTTACACCTTTTTTAGAAAAAAAAAAAAAAAAATTTAAGAGGTTTGAATCTCTAAAACTATACTTTATTAGGATAATAAAGGTCTAGAACTATAAGCAGAGAAATTTGGAGTTGGTGGGTAAGAGAAAATAACATTAGAAAGAAGTAACATTGTAAAGAAGTTTTAATTCCAACCCACAGAATCTTGGCTATATGGGTCTTTTCCTCCAGGCTTGCTCTCTCAGCCCAGCAGTCCTGGTGGCTGCAGACACCCCACAGCCCACCCTTTCCATCACTTCTGAAACTCCTCGCACGCCTGTTTCCTGTTCTCAGACACTCCTCTGTAAAGGCTGCAGGCTCTTCCCTGGCCTCTCTCTCCTTTAATTGCCCTTCTCTGCACACCATAAACTTCTCCCTTCTAAGCATGTCCCGTTGCTCTCAGAGAAGGAAAAATCCTTCTACTTCCTCCAGCGGACTCCAACAAACCCAGCCTGCTGCAGCCCAAAGGATGCAAACAGAGAATCATCTTCCTGCCGCCCAACCATAGTCTTTTAGGCTGTAATTACGTAGTTGTCAATTTTTGTTGACTTTTTTTGAGTAGCGAGGGCATTCTGAGATTTGAAGATGCCTTATATTGGCCCAATATTGTCTATCTTGTATGCTAAGTTTCTCTTTTGAACTCTTCTACTAAACTGTCCAGGTATCACATAGAGCCACATCAGTGATGTAGGTACTGTGTTGTCCCCTTTTTTTAATTTTTTTCTTTTTGGCTAAGAAATTAATTATTAACTTGCCAGTAAATACTTAGAAAAGGAAAACCAAATTCAGCAAATTTTAAAAGTTAAGCAAAACATGTTTTGAGAGTCTTAAACCTCAGTTCCTGCTGTCTTTCCTTTGGATGATACCTGAGCCAGTAACAACTGCTCCCCCAGTTCAGTTACTGCCTACCACTACCCATGAGTACCCCCAGTACCCCAGGCACAAGGCATGTCAATGCACACCGTGTGTTCATTTACAGGTAAAATGTAATGCCTTTTCCATTGGTATTGAATAGTATTTGCCAGCACTTTTCCCTCTATTCAGAGACTAACAGTACTAGATCCTGCATTCAAATAACAAATTTGCAAGGTGGATCTGAGTATTTTCCATTAAAGCAGTGGACTGGAGTCAAATGAAAAGCTGAGAGCACGAGACATCCAGAAATAAGGAAAGTTCAAATAACATCTGCCATTGCCTTCTTATTTACCTAGATACAGAAGATTACCGTATACAGTTTGTGGGAATGAAGAGAGAAACCTCACGTGTTTCAACTACGGCAACTGCACCGATCTCAGTGGCGAGTTGACATGTGTTTGCCTGCCAGGATTTGCTGGAGAACGGTGAGATGTTTCACCCAGCAGATCTTTGTGGAGCAATTCTTCCAAAAGCTCTTCCAGAAGGGTCCGGAGGGTAACGTCCACAGGGGTTTTGCCCTCTTACAGAAATACAGACAAAACAGTAGTTTAAGTTCAGCAGTTCCTTGCTTGACTGATTTTGAGGGTCTGAGAGCATAGCAGTTTTACTTAGGCAAAAATCACAAACTAATGCAGCAAGATTCAATCCAGCATAGCACCATTAACTCCAGTGCAAGATATTATTTCTTAGACAGCATTGTACACTTCTACATTTTTCAGATTCCACGCCAATTTTATATATGACAAGCTAGAATGTTAGATTTCTGTAGATGGGGACACAAACACACATATACTGCTCATATATAAAAATCAGCCACAATACACTGACACATGAATATGCAAAGCTGTTTCATTTTCACGCATATGTGGTGTGAATATACAATCTGTTCTTCCACAGGGGGCGTATGAGATGAAATACCTGGTGGTATTGCAGCTTGTTACTTTCTTACTGAATGCTGAAGTATTAAAACAGAATCGTTCTTTTAAAAAGACGTTAAGAAATACTTTTTACGTGTTATAGTTCAGTCTGAAACAGAGGGACCTTCCTCACAGTGAAATTTGTGTCTTGTATCATGGTGTCACAATTCACACTTACCATTGGATAGTTTTTACAAATGGCTCTGGAGCAGGGAGTCCTGACAGCCCCAGGGCATTAGGTGCTGTAGAAATGTAGGAAGACATTGTCCCAGTCATAACATATTCTGAATAGGTAAGGGCACCTTTTTGGATAGGAAGAAAGGAAAAACCATACGTGCTTTTGGCGAAATTAGCATTACATCAGAGTATAATATCCCAGAAGTTCAATAGGACCAAGCTATGCTGGCTCTGCAAGCACTAAGAAGTTTTCAACAAAAAGTTTTCATTCTCTCAAAAACTTATTAACCCACTGATTTTGTGGGAACAGTACAGTAAGCTATAAAAGACAGATGAAATGAAAATTTCCACTCACTTGATCCATGATGTAGTTGGCAGACATGTCTGCATCGTACTGTTTAACTCAACCAGAAGGTCTGTGTACCACCTCACAAGATTCAAAAAAAAAGGTGAAAAAATAAAATCAAATAAAATACAGAAAAGCAAAAGCAGTTCTTTGGTGTGTATATTTCTTGGTACTTCAAGGTAGAAGGAAAGTACTTTGTCCTTCCTTCCCCTGCCAGGCAACTTGCTAACTACAGCTTTGGGATTGAGCCCTCCTTACATCCATCCCACTGGCTGGCAATAATCTCTGTTTTATGGTTCCCATGATTCTCATATTGAACGGCAGCCTTGTATCTAGTGTACTGCACTTTAACTGACTATCACAGCAAGGCATTCTTCTCCAATGTCTAAAATGGACTATTTGTCCTCTTTTTCTCCAGACTGACAAACCATAAACCAATAGTACTTCTGTGCTTGAAAATATTAGTATACCAAATGAGATCATTTCAGCGCTTCTTTTTTTTTTTCAGAACAAATTCAAATATACCAGTTAATAAGAAAATTAAAACCCAAACCAATAAAATATTTATCTACTAGAATAATAAAGCAGACATTTTCCTTTAAGACAATATTTCATCCCGCAGAAAGCCATTGATACACAGTACAAAGAAAATAGGATCTTCCTATGTCAATCAATTGACTTGGGATCACAAAAAAACCCTCCCAAAGAATGAACTTAATAGGTGGAAAGGGAAATATGAAAAGATTACTCTTCATAAAAAGAGACCCAGCTGTCTCGAACACAAATCTATCATTGAGTTCAGGCTGGGATTTTTGAAATTACCTAAAGGAGTTAGGGTTTTAAGTTTTCCTGATATTCAGTTGGATTCAGGTGCCTAATTCCCTGGAGGATTAAGTTGGGGTATTTTTTTATTTGCATAGGTAAGTTCATAGCTATACAATTTTTATAGATTGAGTTACTACTTTAATTTAGCTTTTTGAAGTATTTGAATATAATTTACCATTGAAGGAAATTGCTGAAATGTTTTTTATAGATTAATAAAGAAAATCAGCTAAAAGTGTTTAATATGAAGAGCAGCTCTTCTCTAATGTAACACTAAAAATTCATGGCAAGGTTATGAACATGATGGAACAAAGCAATTCCTTATAATGCAGAGGGAGTTTCTCACATTCTTCTTCAAGAATAAATCTCCTTTTTATCTAGAAAAAATAGGATTTACCATTAGCGTTATTTGAAAAAAAAGGGGGCAGGGAATTAAGGGGAAGCTCTGTCATAGAAGCAAATCACCAAGTCATTACTAGTTTTCAGACAACCTCACACATTTTTCATTAATGTTCAGTTGGTTGCCTTGAGAAATTACGAGAACTCAAATATCCCTTATCATCAGAATGAACTCAAAAACATTTAATGCTACATATTGAAGCTTGTAAAGCCCTGTTCTTTTCCATTCTTACCACTCTCAGAGCCCATGTCCTCAGAGAGACTGTGTAGGAGATTCTGCGGAGCATCTACTGGCATTTCGAATTGAGGAAAAAAAAATGGCAGATGAGCATTCCCAGGGACGCTCATCTGGGAAAAACACGTTTGACTTACATCCAGACTACTGAGAAGGAAAATGTGCCCTCAGCTCCCCGTAACAATGAGATAAGCAAGCCATCGGCAGGACTTGTGCCAGTTCTAGTTCTAAAATCACACACAAACTTCCATTTTACATTGCTAAGCACCATTAACTACAAAATGCTTTACAGAGGTGAAGTTTCCAGCTTAACTGTCTGTGTTTGAAAATAACACAGGAACTCCAGGATTTAAGTGTAGCTAATCAGGTTGTCAATAAAATCATAAACACATGTGGAAATACACCACAGATTTCAGATCAAGCATCCTCCTCTCCCTTCCCCCCAAAGCTTCTGAATTAAAAATGTGCCTGTTCAGCGCATTATTATGTGTGATTTCAGATGCTCACCATTTGCAGTCTTTCTTCTAGGTGTGAAAAGGACATTGATGAGTGCAGCTCCGACCCGTGTCTGAACGGGGGCCTCTGCCAGAACCTACTCAACAGGTTCCACTGCCTTTGCGACGTGAACTATGCCGGAGACCGCTGTGAGATAGATGTAAGCGACCTCTCCTTTTTTGTCTCTTTACTATTGTGGCAGAATCTCTTTCAGCTGCTCTCCTATCTTATTCTACGAATGGATGATGATCCAGCAGTCGAGTGGGGTGAACAGGAAGACTATTAAGCAGTCTTTAAACTTTTGTATTTTAATGCAGCAGAAGATGCCTTGACCAAACAGCTTAGCAAAGCAATACAAACATCAGAGTTTCAAAAATTGTTTTATATTTCTTTGAATGATTTTCTATTAATCACTTTGAATGTGTTTTAACTCTTTCACTTTTAGAACAAATGCTAGCAGATCTTAAAAAGTGTTTCATCCCACCTCCACCAGAGCATTTCACCACATACACACCGCCAGTAGGCAACAGTGGGACACACCAACAGGCAATACAAATTAACAAGAACTATAAGACATGCTGGTGGTGGCATTCAAACCCTGCTGCAATGAGTGGCAAAGATCCACTGCCTTTGATACGGCTAATTTTACCATTAAATCTTACAGATGGTCACTATCTATCACGTATCACGTTCATTGCAGTTTCTCTGGCAGTTTGGTCTCACGCCTGTGAAATCATGTATGATATTACTGGATAATTAATGGTTTGGATTAGCAATTGGCAATGTACTGAGCACACTCTCACATCCATTTGAATTAGTGGCAATCCTGCACTGATATCACTAATCCTGTACCTCTGCTCCAGTAGCCTGTACACCTCCAGTATCTTATACTAAGCTGTCTTAATCTTCATCGGTCTTTCAAGAAAGTCCCAGTAAGTACAGCAGACTTAAAAATCATAGATTTGTGGTTTATTCAAAGATTTCTACAGCTTCAACTAAATCTATGTTATCCATCAATCGATACGAGTGTCATCAGACAAAAATAGGTCGGGGATTTTTCCTTCTTAGGAAGCAATTAAGGTAGTTCAGTTGATTGGTTGTCCATGGATTCCTTAAAGAATTAAAAAAAAGGGGTCTAAAAATTATGAATACTAGGAGGCTTAGCAAAAAACGTAATAACAAAATATCTGTGTAGTTGACTTTGAGAATGTAGACACAACTGAAGTACATTGTTAAATACAAAACAGTAGTGAAAAGTGAGGTTTTGTTTTTCTGAACAATTCTTTAAGGCAAAAGCCATTTATGAATGGTACAACCATTTCTTCGGGCATTCATGATCATATTACTTTTGTACAGATTCTGTACCCCTCGTAGTCATTTAAGTAGTGTCCTTGAGTGATGATTCAAAAGAGTAAGCGTGTATAGGGTGACTGACATCATACAATGAAGTTTTATGACTTCAGAGAGAACAGCTGATCTTTTGCAGGAGTCCTTGAGCCCACTGATATTACAGTTTCCCCACTTCAAACCTGACCTTGCTTCTTTAGTCCTACCCAACTTGCTGTTGGTTGGACTTGGAGTGTTCCCAAAGAGCAAATTCTACCTTTAATTCTACAGTTGCATTAAGACACCTTGAAATGTGTGCATATGTGAGATTTTAAGGTTCCCGCTTTGCCACAGCAGGATATAGCAGAGGTCACTGCCTGGGAATAAAGCCTCTATTTTTTATTTCTCACCTTTCATAATTATCCCAATGTCTGTTATTTTTCTGAATACTATTCAGCACATAATTGCAGCAACACTAATGTTATTAAAACATCTACTCCTATTTTCAGGGGGCTGAGGGGGAACAAACACATTTTTTGCACATTTATGGAAAATAACATGATTCAATCCCTGTGATATGTCCCATATTCCTGACTCAAGCACCTGCCTTAGTGTGAAAACTTAAGCACAATATGTTTACTTATAATAATTGTATTACACAAGGATAATTTCTTTGCTGTCTTTGTCATACCAGAAAATTGATTGGGGTATTTTTCTTGTTAACCTCTTATTTAAAAAAAAAAAAAAAAAAAAAAAAAATTCAGCTAGTAGTTCCTTTCCTCTTTGTAAGCAAACAATAAACATAAGATGGGAATGAATGTTCCAACACTGGGGTGAAGTTAATGTAGCAGTGTCAGGAACAAAACTGTGTATTCTACCACGTGTAGGGTTTAGTTGTCTTACTTACTGGGAATCACATGTAATATCATGAAATATATAACACAGGCAAAGACAACAAACCAAAGCCAAATGGCTTTTTTTTTTCCAGTGAAAATACACTTTTGGAAAATTGGGGGGTTTTACTCCAAATAAAGTAATGTGATCAAACTTACAATATCAGAGGAATAGAATTTTTTTTAATTAAATCAATATTTTTGTGTGAAATGTCTGCATTTTCTTTTAAAATATCAAAGTAAGACAAAACAAAATTAAAAACATTCACCTTGTTTTGAGTTAAAACGTCAACTTCCCTTCATATGGAGAAATTGAAAATAATAAACAACGTATTATATTGGAAATTTTGTTCCAAACTATAGTTTTCATTTAATTGTAGCTAAAAATGTTACTTGGTTCAGTATTGCTGAAATAAAAAATGAAAAATTTAAGAATAAATAACTTGGAAACTATCACATAATTTCAGAATGCTAACTAAAAGCAAAAAATAAGAATGTTTTGAAAATTCACATGAAAAAACCTGATGCTACTAACCAAAGCTGTTCAAGCCAAGTTCTTTTTAAAAAAAAAATCAAAATTAAGAAAATCACAATAAAGTTTAGGGGTTTTCCTCACTGGGTTTTAGTTCAGCTCCCACATAAATAAAGTGAGTTTTTATGTACTTTATAGAATATACACTACAGGATACACTACAATAAGCAAAAATTTCACCCTGGTATTAATGTTGAAGAAATCTAGAAAGCAATACATGTAATAACAATGTCTGACATACTATAGCTATAAGCATAATACAAAAAAAAAAAGAATACATGTGCATAGACATTCCAAACCTCTTTCTTTTCAATACCAGAAACTTGATATAAGTGTGTACATACAATATTAAATACAGGTTTTATATGGATTTACAGGAATATGCAAGTTATTGATCTAGAATATATTAGGAGAGCATCAGTTCAGTCTTCCTTCTTCTGAGTAAACACCTGCAATTGAAATCTTTCCCTCCTCTATGCCTTTTCATCATGAAACATCCCATGACTTCAGAAATGCTGCTCCTTTCCTCTTTGTACTTCTGTATTCTCAACTCCATTGTGCATGTGTACATAACTTTCCTACCTTTATACACAAAATAAACCTTCTGCCTTTGTCTCTTTATGTCTACTCATTTTCTACTAACGACTGTATTCATTTGCTTTAAGTGTGCCATGTTTTCTGAATGGTTGCACTTCACGTGTACACCACACAAAAACTAAGGTTCTATGTTCCCTATGTCTTCTCCAGGAAGGCTGGCAGTGCAGGGCCAGGTGCTTCCCAATGAAGCATTCAGCTCCTCACATGATACTGCCTTACCCATCAAGGGTGGTCACCTCTGCTGGGGACCTCTTGGTACCTTGCAGAGCACAACTAAACAAGCAAGCCCCCACACCAATGATTCAGAGAGGAAGGGATTTTATCCACATGGATTAAAGTGACTCCTATTACATGGTTCCTCCTTACATACTGTCAATACTTACAAAATTGTTGAGCATTACGAGGTCTCCATTAACACTTTGATGGGTCACCCCTTTCCACTGAGCTATCGTAGCCCGTGGGCTGGACCTATCCCACGCACAGGTCTTCCAACACACACAGTGGAGAACAGACTTGGTATTTCTAGTTTTAAAGGTTAAAAAATAAAGAAACAAGCGTTAGATTAATTAAAATAACTTTCTTGAATATATATCCTTTTGAAAGAAATACAGGTGTAGGATGTTTAAAGGGAAACAGCTATAGAAGCAAACATGAAAAAATAGCTGGATGAATAATGACACTAAGCACTATTTTTTTTTTTGTAAATATATCCGATTGCTAAGACTTTTTAGAATTTGAAGGGGTGAAAAGTCCATTATCCATGTTTAAGATATAACAGCAAGATCTTCATACATCTCCAGCATTGCAATTTTATCGCAAATTTTTTGATATTTGATTTTTTCTTATTTAGAACACAAACTCAGAGATGAGTTCATGCTTTTGTGGAATCTCAGTATTCATTAAAAAAAAAAAAAAAAGTAAAAAAAAGGATCATACCATCTTGGGTATTTTGGGTGTTGAGAAGAGCTTGGAAAACTATTGTCTCAACATGCTCAAAATTAGAGGAGGGATACCAGACATGCAAGTAAAAGAAAGCAAACAACAAGGACATGATTTTTGGAGTCATGGCTTGTGATGCTGAATACTGATATTATCTGTAAAGGATCTCCCTATATTTTGATACTAAGATTCAAAATTTTTCAGACTCCTGTGACTGTCATTCACAAATATGGGTAATGAGAATTGTCGGTGTTTGGGCCTGAGGAAGAAGTAAGATTTCCAAAAAGAAGGGAAAGACAGCAGTGATGGAGGTACTGGAAGGAAGGGCAAAGGGATTTGCATCAGCTGTGGGATGAATGAAAGGGTATTCTTTAATGTGTTTGGCGAGCACATGAGAGGTATGTCACTGGGGAAGCATACACAGGGAATGACAGAGTTGCTTTATTGACAATAGCTCCTAATTCTGACCCTTAAAAAAACAGGCTCTGACTGACCCTCATCTGCAGGTGCTGTAATACAGTTTGGACTCTGCCAGCAGTATCCTATCATGATTTTTCACTACAAAGAACCCCTGTGTTTATGAATTGGAAAATATCCTTGATGTTATATGTTTACTTGAATTCTCTTGCTCCCAGAATATTTAATTTTTAAGAAACTAGATCCAATACTCAATTTACTCAGTGCATGTGACCACAGTATGTTGGTGAAACTAAAAATAGGAAAAAATCTGCTTTAAACTCACAGCGATGAAATCAGGTTTCATTCTTTCAATGCAAATACTTTTCCTGGCCTGACACCCAAAAGTTCAGCCAAAGCAGCACTTTACTTGTATCTATTAACTCTTGAACTTACTTTTTATATCTTGAGCTACTGATTCTCCCTAAAAATAAGAAAACTTGTGTTTGCAATGACAAATTCTTCAAAATTTCTACTGCAAGAACCACAAGCCATGGTTCTAAGAACTATAGCCTAAAAAAAGCCACAAAACACCTCTTTCTGTTTTACTTAGATTACTATTATCTGAAATGGATCTCCAAGAGAGTAAAAAAAAAGATAGAGTTTGGTTGTTCATTTTACTTTGTGTTTCAAAAGTGCCCTGAGGCCCCATTAGGCTCAAGAGCACATCCTGCTAGCGCTGTGTTCTGCTTGTGCTAGCAAAAGGCAGATGCATCCCTGCACCGACTGGTGAACGGCTCGGTCTGTACTTCGAAATTGTTTCTTGAACATTATCAGCAGCTGCACCTTTGGGACAGCACTTCCTCACAAAGCATACCATCTCCTATTGTACACGTGAATATACATGAAACTTGAAAGAGGTGGTGGATTTCACGTCCAAGAATTAAAGTGCTGCTTAAGGTAGCTACTGCTACATGCTCTGATGTGCACCATTGCTGCGTTTGCATCCTCCTCCAGTGGGTATCATTTCATCCTCCTGGGTGCAAGGACAAGCATCATGCACTGGAGGTTACAGTTCACATTTAATGTAATTAAAAATACACTGATAAGCATGTAAGATATGTTCAATATTGAATCTAAATTCAATAAAACTCTCCCAGGCTTCCATAGCATAGACACACAGAATTTTGATTGAATCTGCTCTACAGCGATTAGCCAATGTATTCATTAACTGCAAGGGTTAGTAATATGAATGTAGCAAGTTATACTTAATTACAATAATTAATGCCTGGTGATTCATGAATAATGCATTCCATAGCTATTTACATATTCATACTTATGAGGCTATTAATGGATAATTACCATTTGACTAAAAGATGTGGACATGAGGAATGTAACAACTACACCATTTCCCCTCAATCTCACTGTGGTCTTACCTGTTCGTTTTGCTCTAGTATACCTCTATCTTGCTATTATATGCAGAAATAGAAACAATATTTTATTTTCAAGACCTATAGAGCAATATAATGGCAAATACCGTCACACAGGTTAGTTTTCACACTGCATCAGTTCTGAGACAGTATTCTCACCAGTTTATGTCTTGAGGTAGCAAAACAATTTAGATGAATTTTAGGATATTACTGGAAAGAAAAAAATCAATGTTTCACCTCCTCTTTCCAGCAGAAAACTTCTCAACATTAGGAGACTGAGTGCAAGAGCAGTATTAGCATTCTGCTCCTTCAAATGCAAAAACCAAATCAAAAATCCCAAAGAAATTTATACACATGTAAAGGAAAGTATTCAGTGAAAGTACTTTGTTCTCTACAAACCAGTGTAGATTTGTTCTTGTCCCGAATTTACTCTCTTTCCTACCGCAGATGGTTAGGACATTTCCATGCTTCAGAGTTTGTTCATTTGGGAAACTAGGATAGCAATACTGTCAACACCTTCAATCTGAAATAACGATTCTGCCCTAGATGGGTCTTGTTTACATTCCAACACACAAGATTTCAGCCTCCATGAAAGAAGATAAGTTGCTAGCCCTCCCAAGCTTGGAGAAGATTTTAAGAGCCATAGAAGGCAAAAAATACAACACAGAATTTAAAAAAAAAAAAACATATTAAAATATAATTATTTTAAGGCAATGTAATATTTTTCTTTCTTCTTAGCCTAAGCTTGAATGCTCAATGTTGGCAACACTAAGACAATGATATTCAGCCTCAGGAGCATGGTAAAATGAAGAAATAAGGATAGGTAAGTCACTGAAACTGAGAAGTGCCACCACCCTGATTTTTCAGATAAGCTGCTCACCTACTGCTCCTTCACAGCACCAGCTGAGGAGCTGTGGGCACCCAGGGCCACTGAAAAGCTTTACCCCAGCTGTTAAGCCTGCAGAGAGGAAAGAGAGGGTCACACCATACGTGGAGGTCAGCTCCAGGTTCCCCTCCTGTGGTGTGGCTGAAAAACCCCTGACTCCAGATAGCAAGAATGGGTCAAACCATTGGGGACCGTCAGACTGATGTCTTAGTAAGTGAGCATGTTTGTATCTACTGTGACTTTTGTCTTCTCTTGTCTTCTCCAGTGCTCTTGCAGCCTGTTGAGGAAGACTAATATGTACAGTAAAATATTTTCAGGATTAAACCATTTTTCTGAAATTCCCTGTCCTGTGTAGCTAACTCCACTGTGTTTGAGGTCCTTGCTTGTGATAATATAACCTCATGAAATCAGAGATATTTAAAACCACTCATTTACACACTCTAAAATCACACCGAAGCCAGCAGTACTTGAGGATCAAAGGAGAGAGGACTGAACCCCTGTTCAAAACTGATGCCCTCAGCCTCCAGCAACCATGGTCAGCATTGCCAGCCTACAACACATTCCTGCCAAGCGGGGAGCAAGCCATGGGTTAGGAGAACTATCAATACGCAGAAGCCAACTCTCACCTATCAGCTTTCCTGATGCTCCTAAGATCTAGGCAGGGAGCAGACTGTGGGAAGGAAATAAGCAGTCTGGCTTATACAACCTACATTCTCTGAGGGTATTCCCTGGCACTTATGATTTATTCTCTGTACTTTGAGAAAACACTCACCATGCCAACTGTTTGGAGAACAGGACTGTACAGCACAGGTAAACATATTACAGTCTGATGATAGGTTGTTGAAATAATATTATTTCATCGGCTGAAGCAAGTTTTTACTATTTTTATTAGCCTAGCAGAATCAGCGCAACTGAGCTGGAATTTATTTGTTTTCACGTCATTTGCATGGCTATAGATCACCCATCATGGCAGATTCGTTACTGTTGATGGTAGGAGCCAGAGAGAGCCCAGCTTTATTACTGTGCCAGGTCAAATGTGGGGTAAGAAGAAACATCTTTACATTTGTAAAATGAGCAGCTCTGCTCTGGAAGTCATTGGAAATGTCACAATGCCATTTTTACAGTTGTTTTTCATAGCAGTACGCCCCCTTAATATCCTTTGCTATTTTCTATTAGTCTGTATTCAAAACACAGGATTTAACTAAAACTTCTAAAAGGATATTGCAAGAAACACGTTTCATATGTGTCATAAGATAAGGCACAAAACCATAAGGTACAAAAACATTAAGATGCAAAGACAATAAGGTTATCTGATGCATCTGAGCTGGGAAAGACAAGAAAGCTCCTCACAAGGCCAGCATTACTGCACGCATCAGTGAAAAGCAGTTGAATATTTAATGTGCATGGTAAATATAAGCAGAAAAGGGAGCCCAGATGACATATGACAGCATAACACTCTGCAGTATAGGAATCAGCTCAAGTACAGTATTCACATCACACATTCAGTATTCAGACTAACTCATTTTGTCTGTACACCATTCTTTATGTTGCAATGGCATTGTTTTCCTTTTTCTCACCTTCTGATGTTTTCCCTGTAGACTCACATTCATATCACATGGGCATTTATTCAGTTGTTGCTCACTTTATAACACATTCGTGCACTCCATGCCTGCATTGGTCAGATACTAAATTTTACATCTTTTTTCTCATATGGTTCATGAGACTTAATGTTCTTTTCTCTTTTATCTATTTTTTTCTATCTTCAAATAATGCAGCAGGCTTAGCACTGAGGGAAGGTATTCTAAAAGTTGCTTTAGAATAATTAACTCATAAATATAAAAATAATACTCTACTTTTACTTTTTTTTTTTAATTGTAGGAGCATGAACAAATACTTCTCTGTAGGTATAAAGTGTAACTCTGATCTAATCCTAAAGACTATCCTAACACAAACAAATGCTTTGGTAATTCTGGCATTTCTGGCTATTTCTATAGTCTAATGCCAAAACTTTGCATGTTTCCATTTACTTTGTTTCTTAAAATACAACTGATGAGAAAATTATTTTGCTGCAAGTACTGAAAAGTCTTTTGTTTGTATTTTGGTGTCTGTTTTCCACTGAAAATGGAAATGAAGCTATGTTCAGTGCTAAATTTTTGAAACTCTGTTTTGAAAAAAATATGGATGTTTATCTAGTAAATAGCAAAACAGCAGTGATACCCCAACAGCAGGCATTAGTCACCTATGCACTTCTACTTGTGCACAGTAAAATGCCTTTTATTTGCTGGGCAACTTGACCGAATACTGACTGAAAGCAGGCCATAAAGCCATCTTAACTCCATAAATAACTTAACTGACCAGAAGTTTCTAAACAAAAGAAAAGTCCAACCTCACTTTCAGACTGAAAAATGTAGTTTGGGTGTTCATCTGAGTTCTTATAAAAAGAAAAAGAAACTGGGCTGAAGTTAAGAAGTTTATGACAGAAAAGATAACTTATCCTGAGTGCATGGTCCCAGCAATTTCTTGGGTTTCAATGTTTGTCCTCTTCACTAAAGTTAACAGAACTGAAACATGGGTGTGAGGCTTTACATGGAATTTATTGACGCATCAGGACCAATGTCGTTTCAGAGGAAGTTCATTCACCACCATTACAATTAGAAAGACCAAGAGTTACCCACACCTTAGATATGTTTACATATATATAAAGGATGCCAGATACACGGTAAATACGGAGATCTCCCAGCTACTACCAAGTAAGCACTTCAGCAAATCTACCCACATTTATTCAGGTACCTCAGTGGGAACCATGGCCCTCAATTCCAACCACTACTTTATTTAGGCAGTGATAGTCCTATAGCTCCTGAATGCTATGGACATATTAGTTTAGCTTAAGAAATGCATCTTGTAGGCTAATGTTAATGGCTTGGAAACTAGTCACATGCTTAATATTACTATCAAAGGTCCATGAAATTATGTTGTTTTCAGATAAAATAAGGCTGCCTACATACCTCTTGATGCACTCTGCCTGTAGAGTCCATTCTTGCGTATTTTTCAGTTCTTGTTATGAAATTCCATTCCTAATAAAATCTGAAAAATGTTTGCACCCTTTACTAGGCCTATAAAATAAAAAGCAATAAAAAGATTTCCTCTTCTTGAGGATCTGAAAAATATTTTGGTTTCAAATGATCAGGAACACTTGTCTGTTTTGATACACAGAGCCACTTAAATGAGAGGCAGAGCTTGTTACACAAATATCTGAGCTTTGTACCAAACTAACTGTGCAGCAAATGCAACAGTCCTCAAATTTATTCAAATAATATTTGGTAGACAAGATTATTCATTTTTCAAGAAGAATAAGAGCACTCCAAAAAAATGTGATACTGCTGTAATTCAGTGGAAAGGACAGGAGAATCAGCAGCTTTGCAAACCTTTGTAATTATTTCACATGAGCATACTTTGCACTGCCGCAGACAATTTTGGTTGTCGGTGGACCTGTGAAATGCCAGGACAGAGATTTTAGAGATACTCAAGAACTTAAATATTTTGGGGTCTAATTTATACATTACTGAAATAAACGGAAAGATATCTTTTTATGCCAGTGGGTACTAGACTGAGATCTTTGCTACTGGATTTAAATTTGCTAAGCCAGCGGCTCCTCAGAGCGTAACTCACAGAAACCAGCCCGGAGCCTAAGGGAGGAGAGCGCTGCCTGGTGTGGCACCGCTAATGCTCACACGCTGCACTCCCCTATTCCCCCAAGGGACAGGACTCTCTTTTTCCTCTTGTCAAAGAAGTTGTTCGGTCCTCTTACCTGGGCTGACTTGAATCCCTCAGTGAAATGGCAGTGTAGGTATACACCTCCTCCATGGAGTTTATATAGTGATGTAACTGTTATCTTTTTTTATCCCAAAGCCTACCTTTTGTGAACTTATGCAGCATGTTACACAGCACACAAGAGTCAGATGAGACACTGTGCTGCGTCTCATGGAAAAATTCTTTTGATCCTTTCTTATTTCATTGTTCCCTTTAATCAAACATGAAACTCATTCAGGCCAAAAGAAAATGTGTGGTTTCTATACATGTGAAAGCATAACATGTCCTTCATGGTAGACCTGAAGCCACCAGTAAAAGCTGGTGTCTTCTGTCACTTTCTGCAGCTTTGGAAGTTATTATCCCCATAAAAATTTTCCCCCGTCCTTTCAGTATGCAATATTGTCGGGGAACCTCAGGCAGGGGTTGCTGAGGATCTCTCTGCAGAAGCCAGGGCAGAGATAAGTCCCAGAGAAAACCCTGGTTCTGTCAGTGTTGCCTAACATTCCTCTAAGCAATCAAAACGAGTGCGTTTGGAGGAGATCCTGGAGGCACAAAGTGATACTGAGGGAAATGAAATTACTACACAAGTAAGAAAATTGCAAGTGAAATAGATTTGTAAAAATCGTACAGATGAGGACAATACTGAACACCTGGGCTCTATCTTAGCTCATTAAGAATGACTTCATTATTTTAATTGAATGCTTGTGGCACATCCATAAGGTACAGAATTGTTATCTTGTCCTTTACTAGGAACTGAACAGAGAGACAGACAGACAGAGAGTAGAGACCAAAAATCTATACCAAGGTATTTTACACATGACACCTAAAAAAATAAATAAAGCATTATATAAATATATAAATAAAGCATAAATAAACCTGATGCTATCTTTGAAACGGTGAAGTTCTCTAGATTGAGTTTGCACAGAAGCAGTATTTCCCTTTAATACTCAGCTCCCACACACACACCTCCCCCAAAGAAGCACTCAGGTCTGATGCACAGGCTGGTTGGAGGGTAAGTGGCCTGGACTCAGAATCCTGAAATGACATCTTTTGCCTTGAGAAAACTTTGAGTCAAAAATAGCTTGTGATCACTTTTTTCATCCTCTCCTAAAATCACTGATGAAAGAGGAAGCCGAAGTATTTTCCCAGAAGAAAATACTAATGTATGACACTTCTGCCAAAATTATATATAAATTGTCTGATTTCATGGTTACCTTACTGATCTTGAAATAAGTAGGAGATTGGAAGTATTTTAAGGAAGCAAGCAAGTATCAAGCAGCAAAATTACTTGGAGCCATAAGGAAGCACCTGGGAAATCATGATTAAATGATTAGTTGAATTAAAGAGCTTATTTGTGGTATAAAGACAGTGACTAAGCAAAGCCTCAGGTCTCTGGGACGCCAGGATGGGGTTATGGCAGGGGATGAACTATGTCCCAGACCTCGCCAGTTCTCATCCTTGATAGGAGCGTTAGAGCCTGGGCAGGGCTGCACTGCCCTGATATGAGCACTAGGGTCTGATCATAGGTAATGTGCAGGCAGCGTTTAGGCAGTACAAAGAGATTAAATTCAATTACCATTTCCACCTTGGGTTGACCAACCAATCATAAGCTAATTCTGTTTCATGCTTCAGTTTCCCTCTCTGAAAAAATAATATTGGCCAGCTTTTAGGGGGATCTCCAAACTGAAAGCTAAAAAATTTAAGAAATAAGGTATTGAGGATAGAGCTGAGAAGGAAGAACCACTTAGGCTGCCTGTTCAAGAGAGGGCAACTCTGGTGTCTGAGAAGAGCAGAATCAAAAGGGGGGTGTATCAGAAACAGCTTACACCTGCAGACAGAGGTGAATTTTTACCTGACTCCACACACTGTAGGAAATGCTACTTTCAGCCTGTATTGAGGAGCTCCCGTATCTAAATTAATCATCTGGATAGAAACAGGGTTGAGTTGCACTCATAGTCAATACGCCTTGCCTTGAAGCGCAAGAGATAAAATCTGCTGAGCCAGCATATTTCTTTCCTATCTCTAAGAAGCATGATCTTCAAGAAAATCCTCTGAAAGTATAGGAAATCTTCTTAAAAGAAATTCATTGGCAAGGCCGCCATTACTTCCTAACATGTTAGAGTAAATCTCTCTAATCTGAAGTACAATGTATTTTCTGTTAGTTATCTTTAGGTGGCAGTAAGGTAAAAGCATGCAGTAGAAATCTCTGTCTTTTTAGAGACCCTTTTCTCAGGTACTGTGCTGGCTATAACATAGAAAGAGACTTCAGAAACTACTTGCATCTTCAACGGATATCCAAAAAGCAGTTATTAGAGCTGGCTTCATCCAGATCACATTCAGCTGCAAACCCATTGAATGCCAGCAGTATTAGTCCAATGATGAGATGCTATATTAGGTGTGCAGTACTTGATCCAAGAATCCCTGAGGACAGAGTGAAGGTTCACAGGTAGAGACAGAGTCATATGTTCCTATCAACAGATGTAAGTGCGCTAAAAAGAAAGAAAAGCCACAAGAAACAAGAAGCTCACTGGCAAATCAAGCATCTGGATCAAGATTAAAACAGGGTTTCAAGGAATAGCTATTGACACAGAGGTTTATAGGCAATTTTTACTTTTCATTTACACTTTTCATGTATGCATCTCTTCCAAAGTCTTTCCTGAAGCTAAAATGTAACGATGTTTGTTGTCTCTAATCAACTTAGTACTAGCAAAAAAGCCAGTAGGATAAAAACACGCTCAAAATTTTTATCAAGGAATATAATTAGCTAAGTAACATGACAGTGTCATGTAGCGCGCTAAGGCAAGTATTATGTAGCCAATAAAGGTCTATCTTATACCATTAATATTTACAGTTGGAAGCACGAGATGGCTGCAATCGAAGTGCTGCACCCAACAAAGGCTAACTGTTGACTTGATACCTTGTTGTCTGACAGTGTGAAACAGTCAAATAGCTACTTACTTCATCACCACTTGACAGCATAATATTAATGCTAGGTAGCAACACATGGCTGTTTTGCAGGAGCTTAGCACCAAATAGGAAGAAGAATTTCATGGAACAGTTTTGAGATTGTAGGCGTAGCTTATTAGCAGAGAAGTAGCGATGGAAAGTATCTGGGACTTATAAAATGAAACAGGAGTCATAACTCTGTCTCTGCTCTACTGTACACCGCTGACCCACCTATTACGCAACATTGGACAGAGCCATTTCTTACTCCCTCGGGAAGAGGCAAGACTGACTGTTTCAGCCCCAGTTGCACCAATTCTTACTTAGAACCAGGACTCAGGGGAGACAGACAACCCTGCTTCACATCATCGCAGTCAGGGACCAGAGCCCACAGAAGGCGGCTGCATCTGTATGTGATGTGAGTCTTCAGTGGGTACTGAGTGCTGTTTACAAAGGTCTGATTACAGAAATAAAAGAACATCTACCGCTCACCTCACTAACTGAAGAAGAGATCTCTAACCTCAACTGTCGCGTGCTGGAAAGTGGAGTTTTGAGCAACCAGTTCTGTGCCCACAATACAGATTGTGCAACTCTAAAGGAAACCAAGATTGGTGATGCACACACGAATCATGCCTGGTGAAAACAATGCACATGGAAACATATTAGTGAGAAGAAACAACGTGCAGGTATTCACTTAACAGGCTTTGCGCTTTCAGATTGTGAATACCTCAGCAAAATTCCTCATATTTTACCCTAGTATAGAAAAGATCGGAAACTAGATTCAGAAAGAGAGAGAGAGAGAATACGTGCAAAATTCAAAAAATCAAAAGTTTGCATTGGAGAAGGGTTAGCCTCACCCTTGGCATAGCTGTTGGTAGCCTAGGTTATCATTTCCTGCCCTGTTCTCTTATCCAAATGTTGTCATTCCCGTCAGCCCCATCTTGAACATTATACCATCATCCTTCACATGCTGGTCTGCTCAACACCTACACAATCAATGAAGAAAGCAGTTTTGAAGTTCATCCTTCTTTCTCATAATTCTATTTCTCTCTGTCTACTGAATCTCTCTTCACCTCTTTTCCTTGGGAACTGTCCTGCTCTCATCATCAGTGCTGTAGCATCTTTGCCTATTCTTCTCCTGCTTTTGGGTTTAACCTACTGACCCCCTCCCACCCACTTCACTCTCCCATGACGGCAGGAGCAGACTTCCTCAAAAGGACGCTACTACATGTTCTTCCAAATCCCTGTTCTGGAGTAATTTCTACTGTGGCAACTATAGGGTTGTGGTACACTCAACCCAGCTATGCGCAGGGCAGTGACATAAAGTTACTGTTTTCAGCATCAGTCTTTAATTTTAAATATCATCCATTCCCTCCTGCAAGATGCTTGCCTGATAAGGCTTTTATCCAACACCAAGATTTATTCATATAGAGTCTGCTGTCTCAAAGCTGTAATGCAGTTATCCCCTATGGAGAAACACCACCTGATACACTGCACTGTTACCCATGTACAAAAATAATTCCTTATGATACCCCAAAGCATTTTGCAAACTGGAAAGGGATGTTATACCCCAGAGACTGACACCTTTACTAAAACATTTGTCTAGTCTGCGATTTAGCAGCTATGGGACAAACTCCGCCTCAGCGTGGTTTGCCTGGATTTGCACCAGCTATAGAATTTCCCTCTTACCCTTTCAGATTGCAGCAGATGGTGAAGTTCCTACACCAGAGGCTGTCGATAGAATTTTAAAAGGTATCTCATAATAACACATTGGAGCTGCACATTTAATCTGTGCTGCACTACCAAGATGATCTTAAAAAAAGCTGGAGCACACTTACAAAATTAGCACTGGCAGTAGCTGCAGAAACGCTATCAAGGAGTCTTCTCAAAGCCCACAGCTTAATGAGAGCTTACCTCCCAAACTGCCAGCCAAATCACTTCTCTATGTATAACCAACACTCTGCTGCCTGAGTGAAAATGCATTTGATACTCTGTCCTGTGAGATACAGATCCAGCAAAATATCTGATGGAGATTTTAAGGGGCTGCTTACGTACTTCTGGCTTTGCTGGGTCCGTGACAGAGCTCACATAAAGTACAGTGGCCAAAACCAGAAAAATTATTTCTACTGCCCAAAACAGACCATCCCAGACTTACTAAATACCACTGTTTTCATGGCTGGACCTCTTCCATTAAACAGTTAATATAAGTCAGACAACAATACTACAAGCAGTTAAAGAAGTTATAGTTACCATATGTAGCCTGTTCTTTAGAAATGAATTCCTAAAAGTGAGCTTCTGAGTCAGAAAGGCTACATCCAAAAGGCTAATACTGTAAATAGAAGGCTACCTGAGCCAAACTTTACTGCAAGTACTAGCGTTGAGGAGGGGGGAAACTGTTTTGATTTAAAGACAAGAAGAAGTGTTTCCAAGTGATCCAGGAACAGTCCTACAGCCTAACGTGGGGAGGAGGAGAATGTCTGTGTATGCTGATCTGAGTGAAGGATAAAGACTAATGTGAATAACACCTTCATTTATCTGAAGTCTGCTTTACAATTTAGTTGCAACACTTTAGAGAGCTCCATCTCCAGTTTCTTGCTCCGCTATAATTAGAACAAACTTCCTTGTTAACTTCTGTAGTGTCACAACAGTGTGACTTCACAGGAGGGTGGCTGTCAGCATTTCTTAATGAGGCACTTTCCTTTGCAAGCCCAGCTAAATTCTAGGCTTCAATCATCTCCACCTTCTTCATTTTCTCACAGAACACCAGAGATGTAATTCTTCCTCAATAAAAAAAAGATTGCATTTTTCTGATCTATAACTGATCAATCCAGATGATCAATTTGTCATTTTAAGTGCTAACAATAATTCTCTCTATATTTGCACTTTGATTCAAGAATAATTGTCAGACAAGAAAAAGGTGACATTTTCCAGGAAGGAATTCATTCAAACTGTCACATTTCAACTAAGACAACCTATTCAAACTACATTTTATAGACAAACATATACTACATAGAGGTGGCAGTGAATGTAATTTCTTCAGAGACATTTTAAGAAAATATTTGCACAATAATATCCACCAGAAAACAGAGGAAAAAAAAAAAGGTTTACTTACAAACATTCTTCTTCAAGGTAAGATGCCTATATATATATATATATTACACTGTGGATCTTCTGCACATATCAGAAGCAGTCTCCCAAGTTTTGCCTTCAGCAATGTCCACAGAGGTATGTATAGGACTTGGGGCCCTCCAGCAATGGGATCGTCATTTCCTGCAGATATCAGGAACACAACTCGAAGGCTGATGGCAGAAACAGCAACAGCAATGAGGAAAATTCAAGACTTATCTACAACACTGTATGTAGTATAGACAGCTTCTCAGAGGACTACAGAGATAGATGAGGGATGACGGGATAGCCTCCTCCCAGTGGACATGGTGTCAGAGGGAGAAGTTCCCAAGATGCAGAGACAAAAGCAGTCATGCTTCATCTTGGGGTGTTCCCTGGCATGCAGAAGGCAAAGCTACCTGTGACCAGCCCCAGAGACAGTACATAGCAACTACTGACCAGCCTGAACTGGAGCTACGGGCTGGCTGATTGCAGGGGGAAGCAGTCACATCTTTAGGCCACAGAGATCTTCATCAGGTATTCAAGGTTCCAAGTCTGAGTCTGGTCCTTCTACAAACAGGCCTCGTTCTTATTCATTAAGGAAGCAAAACTAGAAAGAAACCCTGCAGCAGTCTACGTCCATTTTTTCCTCTTGCTTTCTGCTTCTCAGTTTCAGAGAATTCAAATACTTTTCTGACCAGATAATCCTGAAGCTTGTTAGGCACCAAGTTTAAAGTACAGCAAATAATCATGCCTTTCAGGAACAACCTCCTTCACACAAAGAGGCAAGGAGGGCTGTTCAGTGTGGCTGCCGCAGAAAACACATTTTTGAAGCCCACAAGATAAACTGAAGAGATGCAAGGTGTGCAGAAGGAAAAGGAGTCAGTGGCCTCACTGGTGACAAACAGTGGAAAATCAGCTAAGGTGACCACAGACACCGAGCGCTGCCTCCTTTGTTGCCACAGGTACCAAAGCAGAAAGGAACAAATTATTCACATACCTGATGATAACTGTGTATAGGCAGTTGGGGGTTGGCCTAGATGACCTCTAAAGGTCCATTCCAACCCAAAATGTTCTATGATGACATTCTGTGATAGGCACACTCAACACAGATGAGCATCCACATGGACAACAGCATGAAGAAAGAAATCACGATAAAGCATAAAGAGGATAAAGCAGTTAAAGGAAATAGATGATGTGCACAGAATTTAAAAAATTGTTTGCCATTTCTAGTGGCCTGTGCAGCATTTTGCATAGCTGGACGTGAATCTGCTCTCTTTAAATGAGTCCAAAATGGATTATTGGTTCAACTCAGCAGCCCAACAACTAGTTCAACACAGCTCTTGGGACCCTCTGGCTGGTGTATAGCACATGCAGAGCAGCTGATAGGAGGGAGAGCAATAGGTACTTGCTTGTGAAGGTGAAAAAAAAAAAATCATCGAAAAGAGTCTTCATATGCCGCTCATTAAAGGTACTTATATTGGAATAAAGTCAATCCATAGATTTATGGCCACTTTACTGCTGTTGAAAATAAACTCTGGTCCCACAAGCTAGGGTTATCAATGCATCTCATTATAATAGACTTGTGTATGATTGAGTGGATTTCTTCTTGAACTACTGGGATTCTTATTTGAACTCAGCCTTTAACAGAAAAATTTTCCGATAAGATGGTTGTAAATCCTCAGCGAAATAAACTCAGCGTATCTATGGGCTTTTTAATCAAGTTAATGGCTTTTCTTTGGCTCCTCAGTATTATCCCTATATGCTCCCAAACCTTTCAAAGTAATTCTGACATGGATTAGGACCACTCAAGCCAATCGTCCCTTGTTACTAGAGCAAATGGTTTTGATTTGGGGGCAGTAAATCTGGACAGCATGGATCAGATGTTCTTACCATGAACGAAGTGATAACCTCATGAGTGGTGTCAGGAATCCGGAGCCTTCACCGGTGAAAGCTCCAGTGCACACAAGCAGATGCAGAATTCCCAGAAAGCCCTGCATGTGCAGAGAAGGGAATTCTCCCTATGTTTTAAAGCTTGTGTTGATGTCTCTGTCTTGCGAAGCATCCAGAATCAGCCACATTTCTATGCAAGTTTTGAAATAAAGGCTGATTAATTCTTAATGCGCAGGAACAGTGGTATGCTTCTGCTTTCAGAGCACGCTATGTCTTTCACATCCCAAAGACACACACCCTTGGCCCAAGCCACACTTTCCCACACAAAGCTCGAGCCTGGGTAGCACCGTCCCGAGGAAGCTCATGCTACTTCTCTCACACCTACAGTGATTCGTCCACTGGCACCGCAGCTCGCTCTTCTCCCTCCCTGATCTGGCCCAGCCCTCGTTGTCTGTGGCCATAATTGTCATCCCCTGTATCAACACAAAGCAGGATTAGATCAGCTAAGTCATGCTGATGTAAAACACACAAGAGGAAGAGGCCCTGTGTATTTTGCTGGCTCCCTTGCGCTATTCCACTTGTCTTTGACACTTGGCACACATGGAAACGTTCATATGCAGCAAATCCCTAATGTTCCCCTCTTATATCATAACCATTTGGAAGATGGCTTGTTTAAAGATAAGCATACATGTACTGGGTTGATAACTGCTACTGAGATGTGACTTGTGAACTGGGCCCTCCTTAGCCAAACTGTTCACCTACAAAGCAAATCAAGGAAACAAGGCTGAACAATCAATCTATTTCAATAACCAAATGAGAAGAAAAACCCAGACCTGCAATGAATTTTCACTCTATCCAATGATTTATCTTATCTAAACATTTTAAATCATTTTTATCTAATAATTTTAAAAAAACCTAAAAAACTAATCAGCTTTGAAATGAAACCACCAGTGAAAAGCCAGAAGAATTTGTTTTAAATAAAGACCAAAAAAGACTTTTTTCTTTATTTCCTCCTGTCTTTGGAGGTGAAGCTATTCATCACTACATGAAAAAGTAAATTCAAGACTTTTCTTTTTCTTCCTTTTTTTTTTTTCCCCCAAAATAAATTCATCTTGCTCCCACTGACATCCAAAGACATATGAATAGAACATGCTACATAAAATATCTTCACAAGAAGCAGATTGGCCGTCTAATGTTAGCAGACTTCGTTTTGTTGGTATTATCATGGCACATGACATCATCTTGCCATCAGCATCCATTACCATTAAGGATACAGCTTTTACCAACAGCTACTGTATATTAGGGGCAGGGGAACTCTCACAACTGTTCTGCCTCTGACTACCTTTTAAACAGGCTCATAAGATAATTCAGGTTGGAAGAGCCCTCAGGAGGTCTCCCTGTTCAACCTCCTGCTCAAAGCGTAATGAGAATCTCTAAGGTATTGCCCAGTCAGTAAATTAACCCTCCTTCAGTTACCCTACATATATTTAGTTATTCATAAGCAGTGCCGAAGTTACATTCAGAAATAACTGTTATCACCATGTGGTATTTATTAGCAAAAATTATTTCTGAAAGGCTATCGCAGCGTATGGGGGTCTCCTAGGGCTTCTCTGACAGCAAAGGTCTTTAGCAAAAAAATTCAGTAACCCATTTCTCTTCATAAATTTCCAGCTGTCCTGTGGCTTTTTTTAGTTTGTGCTGCAACAAAATGAAGTTTGCCTCATGTTGTCCTTCCCTCTCCAGAGATTTTCCCTTCTGCTTTTGTAGCTCTAGGCCACAGAACACCTCTCGAGTGGGACTCTGCCATGGCTTTGCGATAAAGACACCAAAATATTGTATATTCATAGCAAGTCGCCATCTCCCAAGTGGTCAATTCAATAACCAGGTCTTAGCAAGCTAACATGGGGAAGTGAATGGCAGCCTGTGCCATAAGAAGCTGATAAGTGGTGTTGCAGTGTGGTGGCAGGAGACATCAGCTGTGCATTGCTCACCACCCAGTGCCTTAGGACTCCCACAGACTTGCAGCCATGGGTGATCTGCTAAGCAGCCATGAACATCGAGATAAGCAGCTACACACAAGAGCAGTTCCACAGCAGTCAGAGGGACTCTGCTCTTTGAAACACGGGAGAGGTTCATAGCCTAGATCCATCTATGGTGGAAGCAACAGGCAAGGATTTACCAGAAGAGCCTGAAGCAGTGATATGGGACCTTTACGTTCAAACTCCCTACCATTATGCAAAATACGCAGTAGGGTCAGTAACACAAAACCTCTTTTTCCACTATCTTAGCAGCACTCTGTTTCTAAAAAGGCTGCTCAGTCCTTTTCCTTTTTGGGATCACCAGTTACAAATACAGTCACCAAATACTGTGATAAACAGACTCTGAGATGATGAAGCACAGAACTTTTCAGAATTTTTATTTCCAGATCAGCCAGTTGATTTTCCAAATTAATTTAACTGTTCAGCCATTAATTACTAAAGAAGCAGTTGATTTTGATGGGACCAGACTGTAGAGCCTTCTGGCAACTCTTGTTGTTAGTTCAATGCTACTGCTAAGGGGGCTACCTATATTGTAAAATTGGGCAGTGATCTGTGGGCTGATAAACCAGGGGAAAGCACTCGAACAGTATATTTTTTTCTTTTTGGTTCAACAGAATCTACCCAAAAAGATGACATAAAGGCCATTTTTTTCATATTTTGAAATTAGAAGCAACACAGAAATAATTAGCTTATGTATCTGATCATGGTAAAAAAAAAACCAGCTCTCTAGATTTTAATCAGTGGGGTAAATTTTTTTGCATACTGGCTCAAGAGGAAGTGTTTTGGCCGGCACAGATACAGGGAATACAGGCAATTTTCAGTAGTTCTTTCAAGTTCAAGTCACTGGTTGACCAAACCAAATCCAATAAATGAATAATAGTTATTAAACAGAAACACAAATTGGAAAAAAACGTGTCGTGGATTGCTATGGTGCGCTATGGGTAAGGTTTCTGTAAAAAGTAACTATTGCAGAACAAAAAAGCACCCTGTTATGATGATTTTAACTTGAAAATGTGGTTTATATATGTGACTGCATTTTAACAAGTTACAGGGCTTTTTTATCCCCAACTCCTTTGCATAAAATTTTTCTTTATGAAATAAAATTAATTTGAATGATGTAAATGAAAATGGCTCCATAGATATGGACATACTTAAAATAAGAATGGAAAGGGGAGTATGGACTGGAAAATAGAATAATAAGTTCAGAAATTTCACATACCAGAGACCAGGCAATACCATCCATTTGCCTATGGTAGTGAATTGCTTTCACAAATGTCCTGTTCAACCCCAGGATCAGAGTTAACTCATATTATCTTGGTCCTCAGTTTCCCAGAGCAGATAATTAAAACAAAAACAGCTTCTGAGAATAAAAATTCCATTAAAAATTTGCAGCCCCTCTGAGACAAGAGGGACAAGGGTCGTACAGTCTAACATGGTACAGAGAAAAACTAAGATCTCAAATGTATCTGTAACACCATCTAAAGATGAAATGACCTTTCCAATCCAATCCAATTTAATAGAGCAACATGTTTCATGCCACCTTGTTTTAGGGTTGGAGTCATATGGTCTGTCACCTGTACTAGATTATTTCTATTGGAAAAAAAGTTTTTAAAATCAGAGGAACCATATATTTAGCCGTCAAGGACAGAGGAAAATATCCCAGCCAGTCATGCATCCCCTAGAGAGAATCCCTGAGCCAAACTTGCTTTTATTATTATAGTAGGACCTTTTCCATCAGTGTGGAGGTGGACAGAGGGAAAAAAAAAAAAGAGGAAAGATTGTTTTAACATTTTCCCTCTGGCACTGTCACTCTTCTGCAAAGGCATCTGAGCAGCATGAGGCCAAGCAATGTACACATAGCAACAGCATCCACTTACAGTACATCCATCGCTGCATGCAAAATCGTCATCATTCTCAGGACTGTAATTGCACTTCCTTAGAAACAATGAGGAAGCAGGTCACTAAAATATCCTGTAACATGCAGTATCTAACGGGGAAATGGGCTTTGACCTGCTGTTTTCCGTTTCTAAATATTTTGGGATTTGAAAGCTCAGCCTCAAGCACACATTCATCTATGGCAGTTCAGCTGTCACTCGTAATACAAATCAAAAGATGATGGATGACAGAATCTGCCCAGAAGTTCAATTCCTGCTAGGGTCATTCTGTCCGTAGTGACCACTTTTCCACACTAACCACATCACTTCATTGGCTTACCCCACCATAAGCATTTTTTACACATAAAAGCACATATGTAGAAGTGTATAAAACATTCATCTACCAACTATAACATTTCTCTGGTCTAAAGCTTTTCAACTGGCAGATTTGTTTATGCGCACTCTGCCTTCTGACATTATCACATTTCCCACTGCCACATGAAAACAGAAAAAAAAAAAAACCCCAGAGCATCCTTACTTTCATCCTGTACTGTACTGGCTGTGTTTCTGTAGAGGAAGCTACAAAGCCTATATGTAGAAGAAGAGCTGGATGAATATTTTAAAACATATTTGTGAAAATATACTGATTATTTTCTTTCTGAATAGATTTCAGTTGCACTCTTGTGCAGCCTCTATGCACTTATTTCATGCAAACACGCTGGTAGAAATGGAAAAGTTTACTGGCAGGAATGTCTGTAGAAATAGTACATTTTACAAAAATATTTACAGTAAGCAAATTTTCTATCTATAAGTACAAGTATTCACATAAATTTGACTCCTCCAGCAAGAGGTGACTGAATATATATACAGTCAGAATAGCTCGTGTTTAATTCACAGTAGCAAAGACTAGCAACAACACGTTCACAACCAAAGTAGGTATAATGAAATTGATTAAAAAAATAATTGCTGAATTACTACTACAGTCCGCAGACATACTAACTCACAGGTAACTTTCAAGCAGAAAGGAAGCTGTCAAATGAAATGGGTAATTACATGAAATTCATCCAGCTCTGCCTTGTTTATTAAATATCCGGCACAACGTGTGTAACTTTCTGAAGAGACCAAAGAACAAAATCTGGAGGGGTTAACGTACTTTTCTACCAACAAATGGTGCTTCAGCAATAGCTCATCTATGCAAAGCCATATCCATAGAATGGTTTTTGTTTTCCTTCCATGGTACCTCAAGTGTGTCTCAGTATTCTCCTGACGTAAATTATATTGCAATTATTTCAATTCTTCCAGTTGACAACTGACTTGATCTCGAACATACTCACCTCCATTGGCTCAGTAACGCTGGCCTTGTTATTGATCCTCTTCTTGGCAGTTGTGGTTTCAGTCATCGCTGCCAATAAACGGGCAACTCAAGGGACCTACAGCCCCAGCCGGCAGGAGAAGGAGGGATCCCGGGTAGAGATGTGGAACATGGTGCAGCCACCACCAATGGAAAGACTGATTTAGAAGAAAGCGCTCCTCCATCCTGGAAGACGAGTGAAAGGGGACAGTGTACATATGTTAGATATGTTAATTTTCATTCTGATTCCAGGAATACTCACTGTAAAGATTGCAATGACTTTGGGCTTTCAATATTTTTTTTTTCTTTTCAGTTCAATGACATTAAAATTCTCTTAGCAGTTAAGTGAACCAATGCCATTTATCATTGTTTTGGACCAACGCGTCCAAGGACAACTTTTATTTGCACTGGAAACTCCAGCCTTGGTAATCAGCAGTAGGCATTACAGACAGTAAATGCTCCTGGGATACATGCAAGTGCCTATCACAGATGCAAGACAAATAACAGCTTCTCGTTTGTGTTTTCCTTTGACTGCCTACCAATCACTGCTGCAGAAGACGATGCAGACAAATCAAATAAACCTGTACGATAAAGACATAATTCTGTTATCAAAGGGTTTAGTGCTAGAGCTGTGTCTCAGCATATCTACTTTCATCTGTTAATCAGGGATTAAAAGGAAGCTGTGTGAAAATTCTCCAAAATAAATGCTTCACGTTTAATTGGTTTTCCTTCCTCCAGTTGTCTCATTTTACCTGCTTCCCCTTCACCTTCTACTGAAAATAATTTTGGTTTCCACAAAAGCACATATTTCTCTGAGTATAAAGGCCCCATCCCTGGGAACATTCAAGGCCAGGTTGGATGGGGCTCTGAGCAATCTGATCTAGTTAGCAGTGTCCCTGCTCACTGCAGGGGGGTTGGACTAGATGACCACTAGTGGTCCCTTCCAACCCTAAACATTCTATGATTCTATGATTCTATGTCCTAAAATATGCTGTGGGAACAATCTGACCTTTCAGGAGACATCAAATCTAAACACCCTAAGACAAATTCTGTGCTTCCAAACAACTGCCATTTTCTTATTACAATATCACCTGACAGTCCATTTTAGAAAACTATCGCTTCTCACATTGCAAACATACTTTGGCTGCCAAAAAGCATGCTCAAAAACGTTTCCCAAAGCTCATGGAAAATACTAGGGAAGAGGCAGAAGTAGCCTACAGATAAAAGACTGGCTTGGAAATAATTACGACAGACTTGGCACTTCTCCTGGAGCTTAGACTTCTCCTATGATCATGGGCAAATAAAGTTTTATGCTTCAATATTCTTCTTTTAAAACAGGGATAATCCCATTTAACCACCTTGTAAACCTCAGCAGCAAAAGGATTGCAACTGTTTGTTGAAAAAGAAACAAACACATAAAATGTAATGGAATAACAGGAGAAGTTTGGAAGAAATCTCATGATGAAATAAACATTTGAAAATGACTTCAAGAGATTTAATGATCATTCTTGTAGTAGGAAAGGATGTGCCAAATGTACACCCAGGTCAAGGGCGGTTTTGAACTGTAGAGGCAATTTTTACCAGTAACTCACCCAGTTTATTTTCACACGGTCGAGAAATTAAAGCATAAGCATTGCTCCCACACAAGATGAACCCACAATAAAGAGGCAACGGAGTGGAAAGTCCATGATGGCATTTCTTCCTTCCTTCAGTTCAGCTTACATGTTCCTGCAATTGCGAAACGTCCCAGATACAGGCATCAGACCCTAGATGGTTGTTCCAGGAGTTGCATAATAGAGCCCATACACTCAGTATCCAAGAGTTTAACTCATCTTTTTAATTAATGATCAATTCATGATTCATTTTGAATGAACCCCTTAAGGGATTACTGAATATCAATGTCACTCCCATTTATTTTTGTATGAGAAGATTAGCAGTAACTATGATAGTAAGCACATTCTGGATTTTTTGCAGTCCTCACAGATCTCTTTCAAAACAAAGCACTACAGAAAATGTGAGCGAATGGTAGGATTCAAGCTGAGTTAAAAGAGCAGAATGTAGTCACAGTGAAAATGCACAGCAGATTTTATTCTAGCCCAATTTACAGCTTTACTACTCAAGCTTATTATTTCAAATGCAATTGTTGCTGTACAGATGCAGTTCAAACCCAGGGAGTTAAATGGCAACTAAGGAAAGAACTGAAAAATAAGTTACCAAAAATATGATGGCAGATAAGAGATAGCAGAGATTCAGGGAAGATCTTTTCGACTCGTGGCACTATGTAATAACAGATGCAATAGCTTTCAATTTAAACTCTTGGTTTTAGCCCAGCATTTGCCCTATGAGACACTGCTGAGGCATAATAAAAAAATACTATAAAGTTTGTTAGGCGTGATCATTTTTAGAAAGACAAATAAATATTTGAAAAAAAATAAGAAATTGACCCAAAGAGCATACAGCGTGAGGTAGATACTGCCCAGGAAACCAGACAGCAAAGAGCAGTGTGTGAGGATGAGGGACTTCCAGTGAAGCAGAAGGGATTTGGGCAGATTCTTATACACGTTGCTTTAGCCTCACCCAAAAAAAGCTGCGAAGGACCCAAAGACAAGGCCACCTTCTAGACGGAGATGGCAAAGCAGGCAAAGACACATGAACCTGGGGGAACAAGAGGGCAAGCCACAAGTAAGCAGACAAGAAGAGCTGTGAGGCTTCAGGCTGGGAAGGGCTTGGGCGCAGAGAGCTCTGAAAACCAGGG
Organism: Egretta garzetta; assembly: GCF_000687185.1. Taxonomy (NCBI): domain Eukaryota; kingdom Metazoa; phylum Chordata; class Aves; order Pelecaniformes; family Ardeidae; genus Egretta; species Egretta garzetta. The sequence continues at coordinate 151,636 of NW_009259308.1, forward strand.
GGAATCTAGAAGCACCAACTGGGCAGAAATAGCAGAAGCAGCACTGAACTAGTAAAGCAGATGCTAGGAAGATGCTTCCACACACCTGCTTTGTGTTCTTGGATTTCTGGTCAATGATAGTGGTTGCATGAGCTGAAAGGAGAAATAAAATTGATAGAAATCTCAGCAAATAGCAGAGATGGAGAAAGAAAAGCAGAGATTAAGTCAACTCAGAAGGATGATTATAATAAAGATCTACCTTTGAAGCTCACCTTTCTCGGAGCAGGAGGCTGGACTAGATGACCTCAGCAGGTCTCTTCCAGACTAAATTACAGTATGATTCAAGGAAAAAGAATGGAAGAGAGAAAGCAGCTGAAGATGGAGGCAGTTTGCCTGGAGAACTAACTTGAAGGAAAGCGTTATTGTTCCCAGTGGAAGACAGAGCAAGAATAAGGAAGTGGCTGGAAAGTAATTCTGCTCCTCTCAGAGGTTTGACTTTCTGGATGAAAATTTGGAGACAGTAGAAAAACAATCTGTACAGAGGTAATGAAATATTTGAGAAAGTGTTGCCACACAGAGGATCTATAGGACTAAGCAAGATACCCAGGAACATGTAGAGAGGAAGGAGAAGCACAGAAGATGAAAGCCTGAAGAGTTTTCAGACAGACCAAAGAGAGCTCTGGAGGAATATTCTCCTAAAGAATTAAAAAGACATCCATAAAAACACAAGAAAGGGAAAATCTCATAGTGAAATATGACTGTGGTTTGTAGAAGGTAAGTCAAGGAGACAGAAGGCAGGGGAAAAACCTTTAAACTTAGAGTCATTCGTAAGTAATTGCTGTCAGTTTCAGTGGAGAGGAAACGATAAAAATAAGAGTGATGAAAATTCACACAAAAGTGAGAGAATAGGAAATGAAAGTGGATTGCACTTGAGGAAGGTGGAGGCAAGAGCTGGATCGCAGCAAGGGTGAAGCTGGGCTTTCACGGCAGTGAGGCCATAGGAAAGGGAGGGAGGATGATGCTGAGTCAGGAATGAGAATCACCTGCTGAAGCAGATCTGTGTAAGGGGACTTAGAGCGAGCATGGTTTATTGCAAATAAGCATTAAAATGTGAAATATTCAAAACTCTATTTGCGATCTTATAAGAAACAAACAAGAAAAGAAGAAAAGGCCCCAAAGGCACAAATGTCATATCTAAAGACACTTTCTGAAAAGCTGAATTAACAAAACAACATCCAAAGAAGGCAGGGAGGCAGATGCTGCAGCTGAAAAATATCAGTGGCGGCCTGGAGAAGCACAAAAAGTCCCAAAGCCATCACTACATTAACATGCATGAAATGCACGGTTAGGAAGACTGATTCTTCCAGGCCATATCTCAGCCAGAGAACAACAGTTAAAACAAAAGAGTATAAATTATAAAGAGTGCCTAATACCATCTTTGCTGAAATTTAAACTTCAGATTAGGACTGATATAGCAGATGTCAAGCTATTTACTGCTTCTCAGCCCAGGAGTATAATAAAATGCGTATAGAAGCACAGACATTCAGGGAGGAGCAATGACATCTAAGAGTTGTGGAGAGCATTTGCGCTGCTATAAGGAAAAAAAAATTGAGATTGGCTTCTCATTTCCCAAAAAGCACTGATCACCTCCATTAATGTGGAGGTATCTCCACACAGAAGACTTAAAACATTTCAAAATTACATTGTTTAATCTATACCATGATTTGACTCAAAAGCTGAAAGTAAAATAATTTATTCACGATTACTTGCAACCTATCTGTTAAAGAAACAAAAGCACAATATGCTCCCAAACCTTACAATTCAAAACTGTTTCTTCATGTCTAACAGCCTTCTACAAAGAAAGAGAAGGTGCTAAGTTAGAGCACATCATCTGCTCTGAACCAAATCCCTCTGAAGATACTCAGAAAGGGAAAGGATGAAGCAAATTGCTCCCCTTTCATAGTCCATTCCCTTTTCCCTTGGAAAAAGGTGACATCCAGCCCGTGAAACAGTGAGGAGTATCTTCGGAGTCCCAGGAGCACTTACACAAGGCAGAATACAAATATTGCAGCTGGAATTTGGCCAGCTCAAAATGATCATAGTGTTTCGCTGCATTACGTGCCTTCTCTGTCTTATGTAAAATTAACTGTTCCGTCTCTGTATGTACATAATATGTTTATAGCTTAGATGGTGTATTCATATTACTGTTTTGCTGTGTACAGGATCAAAATGACCAATAAATACAGATTATATCAAGCCACATGCAACCTATATTTTTTTGCTTTATGGGATTATTTCATCATGCATTTACAAAGGAAATTATCCCCAGGCCAGAACTATATTTGCAGTTTAAAAAGTCAAATTTGCCTTTCGGAATCAAGTAAGTCATCAAGAAAGATTTTTCCGTACTTGGAAACGAGATGAACATGCTGTGTGCTATGGTTGGGGCTGCCAGCCTCAGTGTCGCAATCTGCGCCCCCCTCTGACAACATCCGCGCTGACTGATGGCGCTGTGCTCATCAAAGGGAGGTGTTTTGTGCCAGGTCCCAAGGTGGCATGAATCCATACAGCTTCACTGGAGATCATTTATACAGGCTGAGAATCTCATGCTTTGTTTTTTAAATAGCTACTGTCTTTCCAGCACTGGGGACGAGTGCAGGCAGAAAAATGGCAGAGCAGTAAGAAATTTCTTCGCTTAATGCAAGTCCCATTTTCACAAGGCACTTCACGCTCATCTCAACAGTTTCTCTGCTACTTTTCAATAAAGATCAATAACTTCAGAAACTAAGAACCCTATTGTCCCAAAGGCATCAGGTAGTTGTAACTGAAAGGGTGCCCTCAGAGGAATTCAGCTGTACTGTGCTGCAAGCTCCCCTCCAACCCAGCTTGCCATGGCTGCACTCCCCAGGACACCTCCAGGTAAGACAGATTTAAGACAAACAAAACAGCGTCCCTTCACTTTCACGTGCTGCCTTTGAGCAATGCCCAACCCTGCCCCAGTGGCCATTTAGCAGCCAAGTCCCCACATCCAAGACTGTCAAGGGGACTTCGGGGAAGCCTATTTTGCTGCTTAAATCAGTAGTACCTCTTAAGCCCAACCCTGAGGAACATCTCAAAAATCATGAAACTTATACTTTGTCATTATTTTGGTAACTGGATGCTTTAAGTCCTTGCTTTCTCAAGTAATTAACACTGATGCTCAGTGATGATCAAACCTTGTGGGTTTTAAATAGAAAATATTGGTTTTCTGTGATCTCTAGAAGATGAACACCACCACCACCAAGGATTTGTTTCACTATGCCACAAGAAAACTCAAGAATTCTTATTTGTTTCAACAAAATATCTGTCCTGTTTGGTACAACAGAGCAATTTGAAATCTTGATAGTATATAACTTACAGCTATGATGCCATGCTAACTTTCCACCCATGACAGGCCACTTGCAGCAGAGGAAATCTTGGATGGGGAATCCTCTCCAAAACATTGTCATCGTCTGAAGTCTGGCTAGTGATTATTGTTCAGACAAATGCTAACTGATAATAAACATAATCTAAATTATGGTATTAAATAAAGAAAATTGTTGATACACTTTTTTAAAAGGCCATAATAAATAAAGGCCCACAGCAGAAAGCTTGTCTCCAGATAAGAGACAGCTAAATCTTTTTCCCAGCCAAAAATTTCTGAACTATGTTTTATTTAACATAAGCCCTGAGTCTTCTGCAAGTCTTCCTGCAGGACAAACCTTACACGTGTAATGTCACACAATGTCAGGAATCATGGAAGAGAGGATTTTGGCCAAGTTCCTTTTCCTGTGCTATTCGGTCACCTCTCAGCTAAAGAAAACCAGCACCCCTGTCAATTCAGAAAAAGACCATCAGATTAGATGTTGTAAGTCAATGAAGTTGAACAGTGAGTAGCTGACAACACTAAAACTTTGCCTATTGCAAAACGTCACAGTTGAATGAATGGATGGGGCTTTCATGCCCTGCTGAAGCATGCACAGGCTTCAAACTACTGGCATGTGTCAAGATGCTTTAAAACCTAACATGTATGAGAGATACATCTGGTGTGTATTTATTGGGAGCAGAGTAAGGTCTTGTTTAAATTGCACACATGAATTTGATGCGGAGAGTGGGCAATACCCTATGCCTCACAGTAAAAGCATGCTTTAACCTAAACTCCTCCATCTATAATGCATGCCACAAGGTGCGAAGACCTCTTGCACATTGAAAAGCCAGAGTGTAAATTATGAATCAAGGCACAGATGGAGTCCTGAAGGCCAAACAGAGTTCTCAGTTCAGTGGGGATTTTTCTAGGTTTAGGTTCTTTCAAACTATATTTATTGAATGAAAATGTATTGGAGATTTTACACTGTAACCAGTTTGAGCAAATTTGTTGTATTTTGACTTGGTTTCACAAAAGTTGCTTTTAATTTCTTCTTTTATCAGGCTGCGATTTTTCTTTCCCCAAAATAATTTGGCAAAGCAATTACATTTACCAGCAATTCATCTAATGTTGTCGAACACCAGCAAGACTGACACGTCCAAATCATGACTTTAAATCAGCTTTTTGATCAGAGAAAAACAACACAGCCCTTCATGTGGTTTTATGCTCTTCCTGACACTGTTTAAAGCATGACATCTTTCTCAGCTCTATAGCGCCTATGACCTTTCAGATTTCACCTGGAGTTTCAGCAAAAGCGCAATTTTCATCGGCCTGTACTGTAATAACTAGCGATGACAAAAATGTGTGTTTCCAATTTCAACCCACTTAGTTTCATTTGGCACCTGTGCTAAACTTTACTTGGCAGTAGAAATTCAGCAACAGCAGTGCAGGCTCTGGAGGGGCGAGAGCAAAGGGAAAGGGCAGGCTCTGCACAGCAATCTTAATTACACGTGATCGTTTGGGCTGCGAGCCTTTTTCACCTGGACGAACAGCTATTTGCACCGCAGCGTGTTTGCAATGTACAAGTAGTCGCAGCATAGGGCAGCCTCAGGTTAAATAGCTGCTTTCTGTCTCACAAAATAAATAACTTAATGTCTTCCACATGGCTAGTACAAGGTACTAACAGAATTTCAGGTGTTACCCCCTAAGTAATTTCACAATCTTTAGGCAGATTAGAAAAGCATACGTCTTCAGGGAAGATGCGTGGGGTGTTCCCACATATTTTTGCTCCAAGGGTAAAACAGCCTAAACAACTAAACGTGGCTTTAGCTGCTCCTAAGGATCTCCTCAGCGAACAGGCAAACGGTGCCCAAATGACAAGCTGTGTGCATCCAGTGGTGACAGGGCACCCTGCCTTTACTGCAAGCCAGATCCAGACCAGCCAGGAGCCTGGGCGTTATTTCAGTGTAAAAAGCACAAGGCTCTCCTTTCAGGGTGCCTAGAGCACTACTATTTGAAACCCTGTCTCCAACCTGGGATGCAATGAGCAAGAAAGATCCACAGGAGTCACCTGAACCCAGACCCTAATGACAAAGCAGGAAAAAGCAAACCAGAAGGGCATGCAGGTGCGCCGCTTTTCCCCCTCCGTTTCTGGCAGCGCACCCCCATGCGTCAGTGACTCCAGCTGTTCCAGAGATTAAAACATTTCCCTTGGGCACACCATTATGTCAAGTGAGGATTGTTGAAAGTAAATCAGCAGGTTGACACTTTCCTTCTTAAACACATAAGCCTTCAACACCCAGTTGAACTAGCTTGGTGCCCGAGCATTTTCTTTTGGAGGGATCTGTCCCAGGATCACAGACGACGACTGACCCCCAGCAAGAGGGAGGCTTCATCAGGTTTTTGCGTGAGAAATGAGCCCGACAGAGAAGATGCAGATTTGCCTTTCAGGGGTGGCCCAGTGCTGGCACAAGTGATTAAACCAGCCCAAGAAAAGATCATTCTGGTTCTAAACCATGGGTAACGGTGACTGCCGGGCAGCAAAATACATGTCTGAGCTCAAGACCTGCATGGACTACACTAGCCTGTGTTTGCCACTCAATCCTGGGCTATATTTTCCTCATGTAGCCTGCCTGATACGTAGAAGTCATTTGTCAAATTTGCTGACATTGGGGAGAAAAGAAATAAGGGGGAAAAAAACCAATTACACAGGTACTGGCCTGTTGACATTTAAAATGAGACAATGATGAGCATTAAAAAAAAGGTTAAAAAAATCCTGGGCCAGCAACCCAAAGGACCAAAGACAAATCACAAAATAGGATGCAACTAATTAGGCTGAAATGCCAACAACGTTCGGTGTATCGTTCAAAGTACCCTCCGTGTCAGGCTGCTGCCATGACCCCCAGTTCGAATATGCCAAGGGGAAATGTAGAAAAGGACTGAATTGGATAAGTTAAATACAAATATTTTAAAATGACATTTTAATTTCTACCTCCCCATTTTAACATTTTCAAAATCGTTAAATGAGCGTGTCGCCTACTCTCAGAGCAGGCCAAATGTCAGCTGTTTGTATGTATTATTCAGCTGAACATTTTAAGTACATAATCCTTCTCATTGCTAAACAGGTGGTATTGTATTAACAGGTTATTTTCTTAAAAGGAACAGTGAATACAAAGCCGCTGATGCTATAAAATGTCGTATTACTGAATGTGGAGCCAGCACTTGTACAAAACTGAAAAAAGGTTTGCAGGGAGGATGGAGGAGGCAGGCAGTCACAACTTTCTGCTGTGCCTATCACTTCAAAAGCACGTTTCAGGCACTGGGACCCCAAGTCTCAGAAGATATCTACCACAATTTAAATTAAGTCACCAATGCTAAATCACTGTCTAAAATCCCAGGCTCCAGAAGTTTTAAGATGAGCACGTCAAGGCTAAAACCTTGAAGTCAAAATATGGTTTTTAATATTTGGCCTTTGAACAGTCCAGGCTGAGAAAAGCACCCTCTGCCCATCTTGAACACACAGAAATGTTCCTCTTCATCATTTAGGAAGCGTCTTAAGATAAATCAAATGAAGTGATTTCATACCAGGATAAAGATACTCACCTTGGAAAGTATATTAGCTGAGCTATTCATAGAACCATACATACCTGAAAAATAAACTTCCGTAAGCAAATGAGTCTTGTGTAAGCTCTACATGGCAAGAGTACCTCTTTACTGTGTCTGATCCACGATACTGAGTATTTTGCAGGACTTAACAATCAAACACAGGTAACAGAGCTAACAGGAAAAGGTTTGCAACCTTTTGATAGATTTTTTTTTGGTAGCCTATGTTGTACTTAACCTTTTTTCTTTTTCTTTTTTTTTTTTTTTGCTGTGTGTTGGGTTTTGTTGCTGTTTTGTTCCCCATGCTCCAGCAACAATTATTTGAGGGAAGAAGTAGACCTGAAAAAAGAAAATTAGTGGAGCAGCATGCCATCATGAACCTGTCCCTTAGACTTTCAGGAGAAGCATGAAACAGGCAGGCACAGAAAGGAAATGTTATACGGCCCACAGCACATTCCAAATGTGCTTCCCAAACTTTGCTTTTAGAACTAGCACTTGTTTCTGTTTCATACAGAATTTGTAACAGGATTGACAACCTCTGGGGTTTTAAAGCTTAAGAAGCTGCTAGCATTTTTTCCTGACTGATGAAAATTTGCAGACTGACTTTACTTTGCTTTATCTCAGTACCAGCAAACCCACAACATCACTTCAGGCATTGCTTAGGTTTTTTTGTTGTTCTTACCGCTTGTCACATCAAATAAAAATCTAAATCCATGAATTTGATAAAGTTACTTTTCCTTTTATCAGCATGAGGTTAACACACAGCGAGTTCTGGAAAGAAAATGAAATGCTTTGTCCATCATTCAGGTATGGCTGCGGCTGCACTGTATAGGAGCATCTTGCAAAAGCAATGTTCTCAGCTGCCTTTGAAGCACAACCAACCAAGCAGCTACTAATGAATAGGAGCGTTTATAACTTCTCCTAAACAAGTCCAGAACAAGGCACTGCTTGGAGTTACATTTTTCCCTTAAATGCCATGACTCCTAATAACATGCCAGCTTTCATACTCGGGGTGCTGCTATGTGACTGGTACACCAAAGCCCTCTGAAATAATTCATTTTTCACAGACACTTGGTATAGTTGTATGGATGGGAACAGAGTCCTGCTGTATCACCTGCATTTAATTTACCAACTTAGACTAACTTATTGCCGCCTCTTTTTCGATCCTTTCCCATGCTTAGGTTTGAAAGAACTTACTGAACTGAAACATCCAGAGAAAGCAAGCTGCAACCACACTCTCAAGTGCCCTGAGATAACCAACTAGGGTAAGCAGGCAAGCTTAACCTGAAAGACTTCATCTTCATACTTGCTCGCTCCTTCTGCAAAAAATTAAAGGCTTTTACATTTTTGCAGTGTCCTCCATCGGCTCATAATCTGAACAAGAGGTTCATTGCCGCCTGTTTTAAGAGCAGAATAAGTATGTAGGCACATCTACTAGCAAAATGAAGAAATGACTGCAAGGTGTGCTAGGCTTAATCTACGGGTGATGATCCCTGGGCTACCGGTCTTCACAGCTTGTATTACTCTGCTAGTTGCAGCAAGCTAGTACAAGTCTAATAGCAAGTGTTAAAATCACACCCTCTTCATTTTGCACGAACATAATTTGTAATTTTTTCATCAGTTGCGGATTGAGTATATCAATATCAAACCACAGTCGCTATGGTTTGTCTGCATAAGATATAAAAATGCTTTTGGTTTAGAAGAGTGAATTGCAGATCAAAGCCATTTAACGTAAAACCCTAACTGAATTATAGTTATACACTTGCATAAAATGACTCAGCAAAGCAACTACATTAAAAAGCCAAGTCGTATCTGATAACATATTTACGATGTGTTCCTGTTTTACATGTTATTTATCCTGCCTAAGGTAGGAATAAACTGTACCTTCATCTTCAATCCTGATCACCACAGAAGCCAAGAGGTGCCTTCTGCACTGGGAGAAGCGGGGGATGAAGGTGAGCCTCCGGGCTCGCCAGCCACTGACAGAGCCGCGCGGCCCCACAGTGCCCCCCGCTGCAGGAGGGGCTGGAGTTGGGGCGTGAGGAGAACGAGGAAGGGAGCGCAGGTGGTGTCAAGGCCAGGCTTGCACGCTGGGGGCTGAAGGGGTGAGGTCCCAGCTCCCCTTCAGTTGTATGCCGTCACCAGTATTAGAGGAGGTCAGGCATCCCTCTTCCCTCGCTAGCAGTATCCTCAAGACCTTCTCCCATACTAATAATACTTGGTTTAACAGTACAAAAATACTCGATGATATCATAATTATTTTTTTTAATATCCAATATTCACACAGAATCACAGAATTGCAAGGGTTGGAAGGGACCTCGGGAGATCATCTAGTCCAACCCCCCTGCCAAAGCAGGTTCTCCTAGAGCATGTTACACAGGACTTCGTCCAGGCAGGCTTTGAATATCTCCAGACAAGGAGACGCCACAACC
>NW_009259308.1:162102-191010 GCF_000687185.1 Egretta garzetta
AGGGATGCACTGGTCCTGAGCATGGAGGAAGAGCTGCTTAAATAGCAGCCAGCTCTCTTGGACTCCCCTACCTTCAAGTGCCATAGCCCATGGAATTCTTCCAAGTAGGTCCCTGAAGAGGCCAAAGTTAGCTGTCCTGAAGTCCAATGTGGCAGTCCTACTTGATGTTCTGCTTCCCCCTCTCAGAATCCGGAACTCCACCATCTTGTGGTCACTGCAGCCAAGCCTGCCCCCTACCTCAACCAGTTCTTCTTCGTTTGCCAGCACAAGGTCCAGTAGCACTCCACTTCTTGTTGGCTCCTCCACCACCTGGGTCAAAAAGTTATCGTCGATGTTCTGCAGGAACCTCCTGGACTGTGCGCACCTTGTCGTATGGTCCTTCCAGTTGATATCAGGATAGTTGAAGTCTCCCATGAGAACCAGGGCCTGCGATTGAGAGGCTACATTTAGCTGTCTATAGAAGGCCTCGTCTACTTCCTCATCCTGGTTGGGTGGTCTATAGTAAACACCCACCACAGTGTCACCCATGCTGGCCTGCCCCTTAATTTTTACCCACAAGCTTTCAACTTGTTCTTCGTCCACTCCTGGGTAGAGTTCAAACCATAGCACCAATCAGTTATTACTACTGTACCTTCTGCATGCATTTTTCCCTTAATATCTCTATTTCTTAATCTATAAAATGAGATAATATACCTACATTTTTGGCAAGAACTCAAAGAGCTACAGACCAAAAAAAGCTGTTTAACAAATAGGTGTGATAAGCTAAGTTTTTTTAAAGCAGCAAAATACCACTGGAGTTACAAAAGAGATCAGCATTTAACTTTGGTACTGCATAAACAGTAATTAATAAGAAAACACATTCGGCTTTCTCTATACTTGAGAAACTGAAACGATCATTCAATGGAGAAAAATTTCCAATATAACACATTTCATTGTATTATTTTAAGCTACACACCTGATAAACATGAAAATGCAATTCAGATCAACCCATCAAACAAGAACCTGCACCACCCAAGGAATTTTGATATTGTTAAGTTTTATTTTATAGTACAGTGTTGGGCACTTTATGGTAATGTGGAGTTCACCAAAACCGTCTATTGACGCCACAAACTTGGAAGAAAAAACCAAATCAAAACACACCACACATCACAGCTCGTTTACTATATCTACACAGTGCACTACCGACAGTAGTCTAAGGTCTGAATTACAGTTCTTGAGATGACTTTGAACAGTAGTCCAGAGGGTGCAAAAGCATGGAGTAAATTCTTAGATTTGGTTCTAGTTTTATTAAAGGTCAGTAACTAACTAAATTTTTAAATCTGTTAGGACAATGTTGATTTTGTTTGGTTTTGTTTTTCTTTTTAAATCTCCAAAATTATTAAAATGATCAATAAAACCTCAAAACATCCTGTATTTCATGCCTTTCCTATAAGTATTAAAGGTTCACAACAAGGACATTATCAGGAACAGTTTTCAAAGGTCACTAAAAAAAACATTCTAAAAAAAAATTAGAAGCATTGGGATACATAACGTTGCTTTGTTCCGTGCTGAGGCATTTCTCATCGTATCTGACACAGATCTAAAAATAACAAACACAAATTGTCAGTTGGCTCAACAAGTAAGCATTTTAAATTTCTCTTCCTCCTCAAAAATCATGAAGTAACACACGTGATGTGCTTGTGCGTAAGCTGCACCAAGACTAGCTGTTCCACAGTGCTTTATTGCCTCATTCAAGTATATTAATTTAAAGAAGTTCTCAAAAGCAAAACCCAAAGGTTAAAACAAAATGTACATCAATATACAAAGAAATTAATTTACAAAAAATTAAAAGGATACTGGCAACATTAGTAGATATTTTAAGTAATGACTTATGATAATTAGGGATGTCACAAACTGAATTCTTAATACATATGGTCATCACCCTGAACTCTCACCTCACTGATGGTACTGAAAAGCAATGCTTAAATCCTCATCTTTTTATCGATGAGAAACAAATGATCAAATGATAAACTAAACATCATAAATTCTAATATTTAACCTTACTTCAATTTAACTGGGTTATAGTTTTAAGAATTACCTAGAACTACTGGTATGCGAACATCGGCTTAGGCCTTATAACTTCCATAGAATGTGACATCCATAATCATTCCCAGTCATTGTAAATATACATTTGCCTCATTAGAATATATTCTTCATGTTTTTATCTTACAACCATATTTCAAAGCTACATGTAATTTTATACATTTTTTGAAAAATACCATTTCAAGGATCTGCTTGCAAAGCAGATGTGCACTTCTAAATTACTTTGAAACAAGGAGAAATATTGCACAAAATTCACTGAAGATTTGAAAGTTAACATTTCCCCCCACAACCAAGTAGCTCCTTATTTTTAACAGAAACAGAATGTCAATTCACACAGAATCATAACAAATGTCAACGTACTTGAACTCAACTTATTTTTCAAACACTAATACTGTTACTGGATTCCAAATACAAATGTCATTAGTATTGACCTAAGTAATAGTACAAATTAATGTGAGTACCCTTTACTACAGTAAACCTTGGAGTAACTTCCACCTGTGTTACCTTTTTCATACTCCAACCCAGCAGAAAACGGCAATGGCCCTGCCACCTACACAGATGGTGGATGGCCCTCTCAACAAAGGTGGCTGTGGACTCATCAGGCAACTCTATTTATAAGAAGTTTAGCAGCTTCCAGGAAAGACCTATCAAGTACTTTCAATTGGCCGCTGACTAAAACTGTAAAACAGATACTACAAAGCAATCAAGGAAGGCTTTGCACAGAAAAACATACCATCCCTTTTCCATTCCTTTATTTTCAACCACCCTGAAAGATCATGAATTCTAGACCAGCTGTGGCCCATGCCTTTGGGGTGAAGTTGAGGACACATTCTATTCAGCCCAGACTCTGTTAACAGCTAAACAACGCTTGGCAAAGACGTACACATCTAATAGCAGCAAAGTTACTGAAGACAAGTTACACCACCATTCATACCAGTTTTGCTGGTGAGTTTATTTCTACATTCATTCTCCAAAGATTTACAGCAATATCACAGGAACAGACAACCTTCACCACCCTGAGCTTTGCAATAAGGAAGATGCTTGCCTCATATGTAAATTTATTAGCCATATTTGTTTAGCCTGAAATTTCAGGCTGCTGGGAACATGCTGCATGGAGTCTCACAGCACCTGGACTAGAGCCTGGCACCAAGAGAGAAGATCCTAAGTCCCTTGGAAATAAAGACTGTCCTTGACCTCTGCCTGTGGAGTCAGGGACGTCAGTGGTCACAGGGCTCCTTTTGCAGGACAGGGTACTACAGTCAGCATTACACAGGGGGTGCATTTGCAAAAGGGCCTCATGCTGGCACTTTGATTATTGCATGAAATGTTTCTTCAATCAACTACATGCATAGAGAAAAGATTTTAGATGCTCCTAGCAATTCCATTAGACAGCTGCACCAATGAAAGATTGTTCTGTAGGACTGAATATGGTTGATTGTAGGTGGTGAAATAGAAGCTGCTTTAAAAACCTGGCTTAACTGTTCTTTTGCCTAGACTTTACATTTTTTACAAGAACACAAGGTTGCAACTAGCTCATTCTAAAACCTCAAAAGACATCTAAAACAGAGTTTTGAGATCTAAAACACTCCTCTAATAGGTTGGATGGGATTTGCAAAAGCACCCAGCATGTGTCTAAAACTCCAGCTGAAGTCTGTTTTACAATGCCTGAGAGGGGACTTCAGCCAGTGCTGAGGATTTCTGATGACCCCATCCGAACAGCAGCATCACTGAAATGCTAAATGACAATGAAGGGTTCAGTCAACAAGTTCTATGACAATTTCTACAACTACAGTTTTCCTTCAGAACAAGCCTATTTTCTGGAGCTACACAATGCCCAAATATGTTGGATGGAAGAGCAAGCCACTGCCTACTCTATACAGCCTGCCCTCTGCATGCTTAGAGGGTGGGTAGGGCTCACCTTTGAATCCGCAGTACTGTCCTTCCCTGAACATCTGCACTGTTTTTCACATGTTGCATCTCAATAGACATGGATGGGAAGGCTTTGACTGGGACAACGTATTATCCATTCTGCAAATCCCACAGGGGATTAATTCCGTAGGCAATATTACTTTTGCCTACATGGCTGGGTTGGAATCACAACTGAGCTAGAACATTAAACAATATCCTGAAATCTGGATTTCCTCAAAGTTATCATCCTTCCTGAGGACTCCCAGGCTCCACTTCAGTACCCCACTGGAACAACCCAGGAATCCCTTTCTCCTCCTACTGCCCTTACTTTTGTTCTCCCAAACCAGATGAGCAATATGGCTCATTTCAGGCAGACATCTATGCAAAACAAACTCGAAGATATTAAATTCAAGTCCTAGTTTGACTGGCTATGTCAGAAATTTATTCCTAAGCGTAAGTAGATTGCAAAGCTTAATCAAATAACCTGGTATCTCCCTTAAACGGGAGAAATGGGAAGATCCTGAAGAAGAGATGCCTCTGAAGACGACCACAGGAGCTCTGACTAAGCAGAATTCAGTTCTCACCAGTAGCTGGTGATGAATGTTGATGATTTGCAAAGACATTAGAAGGATTTCCACAAATAAAAAGCATACAAGTATAAAACTTGTAAAAAGTACTGGACCTGGACAATTTATTTGATCTAGAGCCCAATGTGGTAGTAAAAATACTGTATATGTAGCCAATAAACAGATTTATATTATCACAAGGACAGAAAACAAGTGTTGAACCAGAAATATCAGTTTGGACTCTTATCTATTTGGTAATTGGTAATTCTGTTTAAATAAGGCACAAATATTAGCCTTTTCAAGAGATCACTGATAGTAAGTGGAAAAGATTCTGTAATATTACAGACTTAAAAATGTACCTACAGTTAAATTCATCACAGATATAAGACTGAGTTATTTTTGAACACATACAAGGTTCAAAACCAAAAAAGACATGCTATTTAACGACTGTAAACACTCTATGGGCTTTATAAATAGTAAGGAAAGAATGCGGCATAAGCACAGTTACTAGCATTTTGATGGCAACTGAAATAAAAATAATTCTACGTTGAATTTTACGTTCCATCTTTTAGCTTAGCTGTTTACTTCTTTTCAGCCTGCATTTTCACTCAGTGAAACAGTGAATTATTACCACAACGATTCGATTTTGAAAGATTCCACTATCATAGTTTCAATTTTATGATCCTTATAATAACCAGAAGAATATTAGCAGCCTCACACGGCTTCCATATTTTTCCCACACAGGTGAGAATGGGACAATCTATGTGATAATAGGAGTTCAGTGCCTAACTCTCATGTAAAGCGAGTAAGATTTATTCCATCAGAGAGTCATTTCTGAAAACCATTGTCTGGCAGCATTCCTGTTTGATAGTTTTGAAAGTAACAATAGCCATAATTTCTAAATTTTTTCAATTTTTCCCCTTAAGACATTAATTATTATCTTTAATACACAAAGAAAATAAAACGTCATCTTAGATGGAACTGTGGACAGAAACATCATTTCAGACGCAGAGGAAAAGGGAAGGTGAAGCTTGAAATTCTCATCAACAAACTGCAAGGACACGAATGAGAAAAAGCGAGAAGCACTACAAAAACACAGACCCGTGCGTTGCCCATCTTCTCTTAGACACACTTAGCAGCACGACATTTGGGTAATGTTTAGTACCAGCAAATGAGAGGAATGCCCTCTACCAAGTCATTAATACCACCTCTAAACAAGTATGCATGAGGTTGTCCTGCAGCTTTCTCATCTGAACAACACCTGAGCCACACAGTCTGACTCACCTGGAAAGGTTACAGCTAACACTTTAAATAATTTTTGTGATACTCTTAATTTTAATAGTGCAAAGTATTTTGCCAAGTAACACATTTATGTTATTTAAAAAAAAAAAAAAATCCACTTCCAGCTTACATACCATGTTGATACACAAGAGGAAACCAACTGATAGAGAAATACTTCAGAGTACAGACCTCCGAACATACCACCTCTAACTCTGGAATACTGAGGTTTCTGCAGCAATGTAGATTGCAGATGCTCTCAGGAATGCTCATGCTCTAATCAGACTCAAATATTTCTGTAAATTTGCACTTTTACAATGTTTTACCTTCATTGCACTGATTAAAAAAAAATAATCCTGGAGGCTCATCCTCAGTGGCAAGTATTGGCCCTGCCCGTCTCATTCTGGAACAAGCTGAAACTTCTGCATTAACAAAATCAAGGCCTCACTCTACTGCATCTCTTTGGTAAGGCATCAAACATTGCCTCTGTAATGATATGGATCCATTCCCTTAGGTCAGCTGCCTTGTAATAAAGCAGCCCAAACCCCTCTTTTCCATTTGTGTTAGCTAGAAGAAAAATTCATTCATGAATCTCAGTGTGGCAACTGATACTAAACCTTGCTACAAACTATGATTAAGATATTAAAGCACAATGTGATCCAAATACTGACCTCATGAACATGCTCACTCAGGCCTACACTGAGACTAAGACTAACCATTAATGCCACAGAGGGAAAGAAAGAAAAAAGGTTTCTGACAAAAGTTCAGAAGAGCAGGAGAGCGTTCTTCTCAGGCACAGTCCATTTTATACCCATGTGTTACTTCTGCCAACTGCGTCACAAGTATCCTTCAAAGCTGACAATTCCCATCTGCCGAAACTTATTTCATGCCTGTCCTGAGCTATTGTGGAGGACAATGTATTTATGGTAAAGTGGAAAAGAAAAGGGGAGGAAAATTAAAAAATAAAAAATAAAAAAAATAGGAAAGAGCTGCTCCATATAGCAGGAAAAATTCTCAGACTTCAAATATCCAAATATTCCCCTAGAATGCCACCAGAAGGAGGACAAATGCTTGTTCTCAATATGATATACATCAAGTCCATTTATTCTCCTTTGCTGAATTTAGAAAGAGATTTTTGGTTGTTCAGCCTGGCTAGAATGAGAGTTGGATATATGCAGCCTCAAGCTGAATCTGTAATTTTAGTTTTCTAGTGTTACAGGTAATTTTCAGTCATGACTCTCTAATAATTTAACTAAGTATGACTTCTACATAACAGTAATTCAATCTACTTTCAAAAAGGTAGCTGCTAAAAATAGAAAGAAAATAATTCAGAAGAGGCACAAATTAGCTTTCAAACACTATTATACTGTTGAAAATAAAAAATGATAGAAATCCATCAATTCCACTTACACTTTCCTTTCTGAAAATTTTTAGGTGAAATAGTCTACCTAGGGAAATCAGATAATATGTCTTTAAAGTGTCTCAGTTGTAAACAGAAGTTAATAAATGTCACATTATAATTCAGCACTTCATGTACTTTACAGAAGAGGGAAAAGCATGCACTACCTTTCTGAAGTCTGGAAGACTGGGCCACAGTTTTAGTTTGGAGTAAGTTCCAAGTTATATTCGCAAGAAATTCTTTAATCTAAAAAAAGTTTCCTTCCTCCCCTCCCCCCCCCACTTTGTTGAAGCAAATTCTTGCCATGGAAAATCATTATTGCTGTTTTGTAGATTTGCATTCATCTTCTAAGATAGTTAAACCTCCTCTCAAAAGATTAAGGCAATTATTACTCATTACAAATATTAACATTTGTACATTTCAGACAAATCAGATTGCTTGGTTCATTTCAGGCGTAATGGGATTAATATAGTACCTTCAAAACCTGGTTACCTGTTAGGTGATACCTTTCCTGCTGCTTAGAGGAAGCAAATGCTAGGAAGCACCATACACCTGCTGTATTTTTAACACAGAGACTAACTAGTACCTGACTTAAGAGTGCATTCGTATATTTAGTTCCATTTTGTGGACCTAACTGCAGCCAACAAATGAACTGGGTAAACATAGAAGCAGATGTCCTAATGGCAGAAAATGCATACTCAAGTGAAGAGAATTATTTTTATAATCAAAGATCTGAAGATCTCTTATTCCTTTTTCATCTTTTGGTTATCATGGTATATGGAGTTATATGGAGTCCTGAGTAGTCTCCCTTTAACTTCTGATGGGAGTCAAGTTTCTCTTCTCATAATTAACTTACGTTTTATTTCCACTGCTACTGCTGGATAAGCTATCCTTTGAAATATTTAAACCATAGTGAAAAGCAGAACTCAGTTTACATAATGACACCACTTCTTGAAGAAGCCCACCCTCTTCTGGAGTTTCATTTCCTTTCTTCCCATCTTTCTCCCAAGGGACCAGAATGGATGGATGTTGAGCAAGACTTGCTGGGAGCTGATCTCCTGAGGTATTGCTTAGTGTTTCATTCTGCTTTGCATGCTTAGAGGAAGAATAGCCTGTTTTGAAACTTTCTAGAGAAGCAAACTGGGCACTTGATCGTACTGGAGACGGGGATGTCATACTAGTGGTGTCCATCTTGTCAGTAATAAAGGTTTTGTCACTACTTTCTTCTTCCAGCCTTGAGAGAGATTCTCTATGGCCACCAGAAGAAACTTGCTTCCTTGGTGATGGAGGAAGCTGCTTCCCGTGGAGGACACTGTCATCCTGACCGAGGTTCCACTCTGCTTGATCATTAGCACTGCTGCAGAGCAGGGTAAGGTTGCTCTCACTAGGTGCATTCGACTTGTTCTGAAAGAAAGAACATGTGTTTATAGTTAATATCACAAGAAATGTCTCCACACTGGCACCTCTGAAAGAAAAATACTGTAATGGACTTTGTGTGTTCCTAAATTATAGATCCCCTTTGGGGTTTGATGTTACAAACCAACAATCCCAGAAACAACACAAGATCAATTGGATTTACACTTCCTCGTCAGAGCACTCTGTCTCTTATCCAAAAGATCGCCTTTTGTAGAGAGGAAGTATTTCTGTCTCCCCTGCCCATTCAGTCTTTGCACAAGCAGTTTTGACAATGCACGAAGACACGCTTTGCTGATTTGTGCCCATAATATGAGAAGGAGCTGGACTAAAACGAAAACCAGATGGCATTTCCTCTTTGCTTCAGTAATTAATTATACCAACTTTCAATATTAAATTTTTTTGGCCAAACAAACAAAAATGGGCATTTTATTAATGTGACCCCTGTGTGACACTCATAATACAAAATTTTACAAGCTTTTTAAACATTTACATCAGAATTTGCTGTTCCAGTAACGAATTTTCTCCTACAAGACCTCTTTCAGCAAAAGTAAATGTTGACAACTGGTATGAGCTGGAATTCAAAAACACTAACATTTTTTTGGCTAACATCACAGCAGTGACATGGTGAGGGTTTTAAAGCAGTTTGTTTACACTACAGGTCCTGTGCAACAACCTAAAAAAGGATCAAGCAGCCCTCTTAGGAAGCTCTGGAATACTATTCTAGCAGTGTTTCAGGTGCAATTACCACATGGATCCCAAGACTTAATAAAAATGGAAACATCACCATATCACTATGATTAGTTGAAGGATGCAAGGTGAAAACTGAAATAAATACCTTCTAAACCACATTAAAAAAGACTAAAACCAGCTCCGGGAATACCAGATTGAACAGCTAAATATAACGTTAAACTATTTGATTAAGTACATTATTACATTATTCACAGCTCTATATGGTTACTGAGGAATATAAGGGAAAAATACTGTTCCAAGATGACTCGGTAAACTGGACAAAGGTGTAACCAATCTCTTGGCTGGTGAAAAACTGTCATGTAGTGGCCAGCATGGATGTACTGTTACATAGCCCTAGGAAGACAAACTAGCAATTCTAAGGACTATGCTGCAGTGTCTGAGCTGCATGTTGTTGATTCCATGAGTGCAGGATTCCACTATAAAGGGACTGGACTTGTTTTTCAAATGAAAGCAAAAGACTAACCGCAGCCTTGTAATCAATGTCATCCATTGACCGAAAGAAATCCAGGCTCTTTGCTCCTGAGAGCTTTCCTTGATCTGAACTGTGTGTGCTCAGCGTGTCCAAAATCTCCCCAAGCAAGTCCATTTCTCCTTGATGCTGAGGAGTTATTCCAGTTTCACCAGAATCATCACTATCATAAAAGTAAGCAGAAGCTTCTTCACTGTCTTCTGATGATAACCTGAAAACAAAAGCTCCTCCATCAGCTAGGAACATAAAAGTCATTTTATTACAGCCACTTCTGAAAATAAGTAGGAGAATGCATTCCAAGACTTTTGAAAGGGAATATAAACCCGGAACTTCTTTCTACTCAAGAATTTTCTTAAACATAGATGTATGATATCTATGGAGATGCAGTTATTATTAGCTGGTTTTCCTGTCTCCTGGCTCTTCCCCAACCACTGTAACTGCTATTTCAAGTCACCCTTAATATGACTTCTCAAATGTTCCTTCGAAATTTTACAGCTATTCCAAAATGGGGTCCTCTTTTCCCTTGTGTATACCTTGTATTTATGTCAGAGTTGTTACACCTCTCCAGCTGACCTAGCCACTTCCTTTGTTCTAGTGGCAAGACTCTCATACTGCAACTCTTCTGTCATTTGACCAGATTTACTGGAGTGCTGCCTATCTGCAAGGAGAACTGGTGCTCTTGTCTCTTATTTTCTCTTTCATTCATTGCAATGCCATTACCTCTGACTCCCATAATACTGCAGTCTTTGCCTATCTCTCTCTATCCATAATACTACTACAAAGGATATTTCCACGGCTTACTGTTTTGATATCCTTTGAACACTTCAGTTGCTCCCTCTTCCCTACTGCATCACAGCTTAAGCTGCTTGACTTTGCTTTCAAGGTCCTTCATGGTTTATATCTGTATGTTCATTATCAAAAATAATCTCCTGAATTCAAGCAGAGAATTCCCCAATGCAGTTTAAGCCTAAACTTATGATTTTCCTTTAATTCACACATAGGAAGACCTGGACACAAAACTCACAAAGCAGTATTTCTCTTTCAGACTCTTCAGAAAACTTCCTATTGTCATGACCACAACACAAGACTTAGAGAATAGACTAGCTGTGATCACCACGTTGACAAACATTATTTTGCTGCTTCTTTGTGTATGTAGTCTATCTTTATATCTCAAGTCTGTGAAGACTGAGGATTATGTCAAGCTGTTCTAGGTGCTATAAATAATGAAACGATAAAATACCCATTCCTTCTTTTTAAAAGCAGATTTAAATCTAAACTACCTGACACCATCTAGATCAAGAATCAAGCTAGCAGCCTGGACAGGAGAAAAATGGATCACTTCAACTTTTCTGAATAACACTAGTTACCCTTTCTCCCATACACACATACACATCCAAACAGGCTTCTTACTTGCTTGTTCTCTCCATTTCATCATCATCATCTTCATCCAAGGCAAAATCCTGGTTACTGAGACGCTGGTTGAAACGAGTCTGGAGAACAGAAAATTAACACTATAATTTTTGTTTATTGTTACTATTTCAGCATTACTTATTTGGAGACTAGCTGCTGTTTTACTCATTAAGACTTCCTGAGCACTTGATGAGGAAAACCACATATCAGTCAAGTCTGCTAAAGGTTGTTATAAGAGGATGTGAAGTCTTCAAGCATTGCCAAATAAAGAGCAAGAGAACCATTTTTCTTCATGGCCTGTGGAGTGCCTTATGATCTATGCAAAACCTTGATTAGCAGAAGACTGGCTATTGGAGGAAAAGCATCACTCAAGTCTACTACCTACCCTTTCTTGCAAGCATATCACAAAAAGAACTGTGGTTTACTACTTTCTGATAGAAATATTTGCCAAGTTTTGGTTGATGTGGTCTACTTAGCATGAAGAAAGAGGGATTTTTGAAGTAGCCAATACAAAAAATATCAGGAGTCTCTTTTCATAGCTATGTTTATGTTAGGGTGTTAAACAGAACTGCAGAGTAAGCAGCATGCCAGCTCAAAAACTGTGCACTAAGAATGTGTTTGTGCAGAACAATTTACTGTAAATTACAGTCAACTCAAAGTTAGCGTATACTCAGAGCATCCCATGGGGAGCTTGCGTAGCATAGCTGACGTGCTGTAAATTCACATACCATCATACTGAGTACTCACTAACCTGTTCTATCACATTATTATTTAGCAAACAGAACCAGGCTAACAATTTCTACAATACTTGAAAGAAAGTCTTTATCTTCACAGAATCATAGAATGGTTTGAGTTGGAAGGGACCTCAAAGATCATCTAGTTCCAACCCCCCTGCCGTGGACAGGGACACCTTCCACCAGACTGGGTTGCTCAAAGCCCCATCCAGTCTGGCCTTCCAGGGATGGGGCATCCACAAGTTCTCTGGGCAACCTGTTCCAGTGGCTCACCACCCTCATAGTGAAGAATTTCTTCCTTATATCTAATCTGTATCTACCCTCTTTCAGTTTAAAGCCATTACCCCATGTCCTATCCCTAACATGCCCTTGTAGAAGTCCCTCTTCAGGTTTCTTGTAGGCCCCCTTCAGGTAACTGGAATACTACTATAAGGTTTCCCCAGAGCCTTCTCTTCTCCAGGCTGAACAACCCCAACCCCTTCAGCCTGTCTTCACAGGAGAGGTGCTCCAGCCCTCTGATAATCTTCATAACCCTCTGCTGGACTCGATCCAACAGGTCCATGTCCTTCTTATACTGGGGGCTCCAGAACCAAATGCAGCAGTCCAGGTGGGTTCTCACAAGAGTAGAGCAGAGGGGCAGAATCACCTCTCTCAACCTGCTGGTCACAATTCTTTTGATGCATCCCAGGATGTAGTTGGCTTTCTGTGCAGCAAGCACACATTGCCAGGTCATGATGAGCTTCTCATCAAGCAACATCCCCAAGTCTTTCTCCTCATGGTTGCTATCAATCCATTCTCTGCCCAGCCTGTATTTGTGCTTGGAATTGCCCTGACCCATATGCAGGACAGATTTGTCCTTGGCCTTGTTGAACTTCATGAAGTTTGCATGGGCCCACCTCTCAAGCCTGTCAAGGTTCCTCTGGATGGCATGCCTTCCCTTAGGCATGTCAACTGCGCCACACAGCTTGGTGTCATTGGCAAACTTACTGATGTGCACCCAATCCCACTGTCCATGTTGCCAACAAAGATGTTAAAAAGCACTGGTCCCAATACCAAACCTTGAGGAGCGGCACTGGTCCCCACTGGGACACGGAGCCATTGACCACAGCTGAGTGCAACCATCCAGCCAATTCTTTATCGTAGAATCACATGGTTGAAAAAGACCTTTAAGATCATCGAGTCCAACCATACCTGTCCACTACTAAATGATGTCTCTAAGCACCACGTCTTTTGTTTACCTCCACAGGGATGGGGATTTGACCACTTCCCTGGGTAGCCCATTCCAGTGCCTGATAACCCTTTCAGTGAAGAAATTTTTCATAGTATCTAATTTAAACCTCCCCTGGTGCAATTTGAGGCCACTTCCTCTCATCCTATCGGTTGTTACTTGGGAGAAGAGACCAACACCCACCTTGCTACAACCTCCTTTCACGTAGTTGTAGAGGCCGATAAGGTCTCCCCTCAGCCTCCCCTTTTCCAAACTAGAAACCCCAGTTCCCTCAGCTGCTCCTCGTAAGACTTGTTCTCTAGACTCCTCACCAGCTTTGTGGCTCTCCTCTGGGCACACTCCAGCACCTCAATGTCTTTCTTGTAGTGAGGGGCCCAAAACTGAACACAGTATTTGAGGTGCGGCCTCACCAGTACAGAGTACAGGGTCACGATCACTTCCCTACTCCTGCTGGTCACACTACCTCTGATACAAGCCAGGATGCCGTTGGCTGCCTTGGCCACCTGGGCACACTGCTGGCTCATATTCAGTCGGCTGGCGACCAGTACCCTCTCTGCCAAGCAGCTTTCCAGCCACTCAGCCCCAAGCCTGTAGCATTGCATCCACCAAGTGGTCCATCATCATATCCATGTGCCTCCAATTTAGAGACAAGGATGTAATGCAGAACCAGTGTCAAATGTTTTGCATAAGTCCAAGTACATTCAAGTCAGGAATTTTAGTTCCTTGTGCTTCACAAATGACTGTCCTAAGGTCTGTGCATCTCTGATACTTGGTTTGTATTAAAAACCTGATTAACTATTCAGGCAATCAATCCACTGAAGAGATGCTGATCCTTGCAAAAACGGACACAATTTAAAGACATATGGATAGAATTTGTACAAAGGGAAAACAGTGTTAGCTAACTTTAAAGAAAATCATATGCAAGTAAAAAAGTGCTACTGCCCACATCTCATCACGCAGTTCACCGAATGACTAAATCTACAACAAGCCCCTGATGGGGAAGAAATATGGCCTTAATTTCAGACTACAAGGAGCTTGGAAATCTTGTACTGTGAGGATTTCAGTACGTCACCTGTTACAGATGTTGTCAGTGTTCTACACATACCAGGACACTCTCTGTAACTTTTTCCCCTCATTGTTGTCAGGAACGTCTTAATGTTCACTCTTTATAGACTGACACGTTTGTTCTTGTTCAGTAAGAGAGGATTTAATTAAAGCAGCAAGTTTTGATAACACTTTCCATAGTTCTTCATCCACAAAGAGGAAACATGTGGTTCTTAATGTGTTAAACCAAGTAACAGTTGATAGAAAATGACAGAATTATTAGAGTATTAAAAACTATGAAAGAACCCAAACCAAGCTTCATACTGAGCAGAAGTTATAGGATGGAATGTAGATAAATGAACTATTGATATTTCTAATGCTTTCCCAGTTTTGTGAGTTCTTTGTGTTATTCCCATCAGTATTGTAATCAATCATATCCCTGCTTGTAACTAAAGGGAGGTTAAGCAGTCTGTCTTAATTGATACTGTTAATTGCTTATCTTACTGAATACTGCCACAACTACTGTCACTGTTTTCAGTTTAGAAGTTGCTGCTTTAAGAATTTATCTTCACTGGGACAATTAAAATACTTTGTAACACTGGTCCTTTGCTACTTCCCCAGAAAATTCTGAGCTGACATTCATTGTAACTGAAGCTCTAATCCTGAAACTGCCTCTTGGATGGCAAAACTCTGTGTCTCTCTTTCTTGGAATTTGCATCAGAATTAGATGCTGCCACCACATTTACTCCCACTAACGTAACGACAAGATTTTGCAGGAAAGAAGGTTCTTTTAAATGTTGAAACATTTCAGAAAACAAAACCAAAACCAACACTTGTTCATCTGTAGACAGATTAACTTTGTCAACGGACTAAAATTCCACAACATAACACTCACTGGTTTGTCAAACTAATAAATAATGTTTCAAAGAGCATAGATGGCAAATTAAAAAAAAAAAAAAATTAAAAAAGAAAACAAAAAAACAGAAAAAGAAAAAAAAAGAAAGGTCACGTCTTTGAGAAACAATAACTGAATAAAATTAATTAGAATCAGCAAGCACCACATGCATAGCAGTGGCCCCTCAGAGCATCTACAAACAGTATCATGCAAGTTTGTTAGTGAAAGCAAGAATAACATCATACAAAGGAATATAACAGAGCATCTGTTGATAAACCTAACACACACCCCCAAAATTCTAGTTCCTGATGGTCAGACTCTCTCTTCGAAAAAACATTTCTGTTACCAATTTAAATGTTTAGGGGTACAAAATTATGCAGGAAGACTTTCAAGAATTAAACCAAATAAAAT
This sequence comes from Egretta garzetta, assembly GCF_000687185.1. Classification (NCBI taxonomy): domain Eukaryota; kingdom Metazoa; phylum Chordata; class Aves; order Pelecaniformes; family Ardeidae; genus Egretta; species Egretta garzetta. Next base: position 177,693 of record NW_009259308.1, read on the forward strand.
GGGATTTACATACAAAGAAAAAAAAGCAAAAGGGGAAGGAAAGGAGAATATCTGGCTGTAAATAACAACATTCTCCAGAGTTTACAGCTCTGTGAGCTAGCCACAGAGACAACAAGCAACACATGTTTTTGAATAGGTGACTTTCCTCTAGGAGCTGTAATAAAAAGGACTGCAAGGGAGGGGTATGTCCAGACTACTTTGCAAAGAAAGAAAAAGAAAGAAAGAAACTCTTAATAAATTCCAAAAGGAGAACCATAAATCTTTTTCAATGCTCCACTAGGCAAAGTGACATAGTGCGTGCACCTGCAAAAGCTGTCAAAGTCATTTAAGAAGTCCTTCCATTACTGACGTACCCTGCTGTTTGCAGTTATTTAAGCTTTTAATTTCTGTCTTTTCTGCATTTTGAAGTGTGTAACCTTTTTTATACCTTTTTATGAAAAAAGGACAGACTTCTGTTTCCTTCCTGATCAACATTCTAATAACAACCAGACCATTTAAATTTATTACAGCAAGAAATGATATGGTAACACTCCTTTCTTGCCACACCAGAACTTTATAAAGTCTTAATAGACTGCTGTCATGGTTTTTTCTATAAAATAAAGCAAAAAACTTCTTTAAAGTACTCAATTGTTTTGCTTCTTCCAACTAGTTCTGCTTACGTAATAAATCTACTATTTAATGTATCTACTTTATATCAAAACATGAACAGGGATTTAACTTTTGCTATCTCAAATTTTCCTCATCTTCAGGCACACTGCACCGCAAGAACCCATCTCTCATCTTGCTCAGAATGTAAGAAAATGTTATATACTTAAACACAACAAGGTCACGCTTTCCACAAGCCACTGTTGAACCACCAAGGCTGTGTATAAAGTACGGCAAAGGACCAACTGCAGCTGGCATAAGGACATATCTCCTTTTTGTATACATCGCATACGTCCTCTTTGATTTCTGCCCCACTTCAAAATCTCACTCTGCAAGTGGTCTGCTACCTATACAGTTGTGGTAAATGCTGATCACTGAAATCAGAAAAAGAAGGTGCTGAGAGTATAAGTATGGGCAGAACCCAAACAAAGTGAGAATAGGCCCTTAAACTGTTCTCTTCTGATTGCCAGTAGCCTCACAAAACGTACTACTTTGGCATAAAAATGTAGACAAAATACATGAATGCTAAAGGATTTAAATGTAAGATGGTTGCATTCTTGGTTGGGCATGAAAGTCAATCTTTGAAATGTCAGCTTTTTATTTAATGCTAGACCTTTCAGAAGCACAGCTTTCTGGAATGAGTGCTTATTGATCGATACTAAGACAGGAAGTTTAACAAGGCCGCTGCTATTAATTGTCCTCCAAGTGAGAAACAAATAATCTTTTGATAAATGGCAGCACACATATAATTTCACATTTACTGGCTACTCAATACATCAACACATATAAAGTTTCAAGAAAAGAAAAATATCTACTATGGTTTAAATCAATGAAGCACCGTTTCCTTTTTCTTAAAAATGTAAAGATTATTCATTCAGTATGAGAAAGCAGAATAAATACAAGTCCACTATTATTTATGATTCAGTATTTTATTTTACCTATCTGCCTCTACAACCCAATCACAGACATAATTATGGCTTCACCTCCAGTAGGGAAGCAAAAGAACTCTCAATCAAACTTTCTAGTTAAGCACAACCCATTGCCTTCCTTTTCGGTTAAAGACTGTGACCTAAAGCAATGGATAATGAAATCACAGGAAAGTACTTCACATCACGTAATCATTCTATGATTACACTCCATAAGAGCTGAGACTGATGAGGGAAGAGAGAAAGAAGAGAGATAAAAAAAGTAGTACAGTTTCTAAACTTTCTCTTCTTCAGTGCCCTTCTTTTTCTGGGACATGGTACAACCAACCACAAGCTTAAAGTAATGCTAGGGATACCAGTTAGCTACATGGACACCAGACCAGGACAGAGGCAAGTGGTAATTCTAGATTAATTTCTAGGAAGGATCCCTTCAGAAAATCACTTGTGTGCTTTTACTCACAGAAAGTAACACAAAGTAATGATGCCTCACAAAAATAATGCTCTGATATCAGAAAAGTTGTCCTAGAAGTAATTCAAATAGATATGTAAGATGCCATATTTGCTTTTAATTTTTTTTTAAATCATTATTATAACACGGGACTCATGGATAGTTTAAAAACTATTAATGTTAAATAAAAAACCCTTCATTCTTCCTAGGGTAGAAACCTTCTCTACTTTAACAGATTTGGACATACAGATGATGCATTTGAAAGAACATGAAGTGGTTGAAAACATCCACAGCTATATGTCATGAGACAAAACTGTCACCAATTCTGAGATCCTGTTAATTAAAATAGTAGGGAAACAGATACACAAAAAAAGTAGGTTCCCAACGACAGGAAGAAATCCTTTTCTGTGACAATAAAGAGCCTGCAAGAGCAGGAAATCCCCAAAAAGCTGTTTAGAGACAGACAAGCAGAAATGTGTAGGTAAGAGTACAGGCACAGTACTTTGAAATGACAAGGAGGTTGTAATGCGACAGAGATCTCCACTGACTTCTGTAAAGTTAAAGGAACCATTAATATCCATGCTGAGGTAGGATTTATTATAAGTAAATTTGCTGAGATATTTAGTCAAGGATAGCACATTATAATTATTTATGTTCTGAGTTACCATGCTGAAAAATTAACAAACTCTAAGCTTCCTACTTTTTATAGATGCTGTTCTCCTGAACACAGATAATATCTGAGAATTGCGTAACATTTGCGTTTGATTTTTAAGAATTAATCATGCTTCTGCAAATATTTTTCAGAAATAGTTATGTTGTTCTCCAAAACAGCAAATAAATTTCCATTTTCTCGGAAGGATCACAGACCATTTTTCCCTCAGGAAGCCTGCACCACCTCCTGCCCCTCTGAATTAGACCAAGACCCAAGGCTGCCCGCAGCCAGGTATCACACTTCCCAACAGCCAGATCTTGCTCACTCCTCTCAATGGCTTTTCTTAGCAAAACGGCCATTTTCAGCTGACGCGCTGTGGCACCATGCCACACATCTAGCCGCAAAGAGTGCACCACCCGAAGGCAGCCTGGCTTCACTTTAATTAGCAACAAGCAGAAGTGTTAGTCTTTTAAAACAGGACACAGTGCTATTAGCAACAACTAAAGCAAGCACCTCTTTTATAAACAAGTATTCTTGATGGATTTTTTTTTTTTTGTTGATGATTTTAAGAATCAGATTCACCAGGCAGAATTTCCAGTTACAAAAAGTACCATAGAAAAATATCACTTATTTTCCCTTTTTGATGGTTATTAATGCCCTACGTATACTCAATGATTAGAGGGAAGGGAAATGACAGAATGGAGGGTTGAGGGGGTCACGGTGGCGAGAGGAGCATGAAGGTAAGTGGGAAACACGTCTCAGAAGAGAAAAACTAATCAGTGTAATCAGTGTCCATATGCACAAAGGCATGTGAATATCCATATACGCAAAGGCAGAAAAAGAGAGCATGTTTTTGAGGTAGCAGGCAAGTCAAGAGACCTGGAAGTAACTTGGGTGCACAGTGTGTGACTTTAGTGAATTAATGCAGCTATAAACCCAGTTTATCTGGCTGGAATGTGCTACCTATTTGCTACAATTCCTAAGCAGGTAAAACAGAGATTACTGATTAAATCAATCTTTCAGTTAAAATATGCATCATATCCTTACATCAGCAGAACTATCACATGGTAAAATCACCACTGGAAGCGCTGTCTGTAGATCACGTGTGACTTTTTTTTCAAAGGAAAACTTACCAAAATCCTGTTAAGTGAAAGCTTACCAAAAACATGTTAAATGAGTAATACAAGCGACTGAACTTAAAACGTATGATGTGGATGTGATCCTAAACACAATCATAATACCTCCAGACTTCAAGATTTTATGGGAAACACCGAGTGACACAGAATTTGAGATGGATAAAACCTGAGAACTCTGACCATCAAACCTGTGGACAAGTGGGAAAGCCTATTTGAGGGAAGCTCTGTATGAAGCATGAAAACAGGAAACTAATCACATTTGCCAGAAAAAAAGACTGTGCCTTAGAAACAGAAATATTGACTCCAATCACATTTCTGCCTAAGGATCCCAAACAGAAGAATTAGTCAGCAAGGAGGAGTCCCTCCTCATTTGATACCAGTAGTTGTCTTCTGCTCAACAAAGGCGCTCTTTCTCTACAAGGTGCTGGGAAACATGGACTGTACTCGGATTTGGATTCCCTTCACTAATTTGAGACACTTTAGTGCCTAAATAGGAAAATAAACAGCAGGAGAGAGGCACCATCACGATGTAATCTAGCTTCTAGGTGTGCTGGATTGCCCTTTGGCCTCTCTCTCCACTTTCTGTGGAAAGAGCCCAGGGTACCACTGCTACTAACTACAGCATCTCAAATAGCGTCTAAAATTAGACAGGTTGAATCTGGGCTTTCCCATTCAGAGACAATGAGATCCCTGCAAGAAAGGCTTTTCCTGTTTCTTCTACTTCTCCCTTTTGCCCCCAGCCAAACTTCATTCTTTAATTGAACTTCTTAATTTTTTTAATCACTCTTAGGTACAGGATTAGAGAAAGAAAAAAAGAAAAGGTTGGGGAACACACAGTACTAGAGCTTAAGTTTTAGACATAAAGTTGTGCTCTCCAAACTTTTAGGCCTGAAGGCAAAAGCAACATGGAAGTTGGGACACAGGTCTCAACTGTTGGCTGAGAGTTCTACCGGCTCCCTAGCCCGGCTAGGTGGAAACAGAGTACGACCCATGGGAATACATAAGATACACAGCAAATGAAAGCATAAGATACCACTGTTACTTTAAGATGTCAAATTCTTCTGATGAAAAAATTAATCCAGTTATTTCAATTAACTATTAAGGACAGAAAGGTTCCTCCAGTTCTGAAGGTACTTTGTGAAACAGCATTTTTCTTTCAGATCCTTCAGAAAAAAGAAACCTTGGTAGACGTACCAGTATGGTTTGTTCATTTGTAGAAGACAGACCCTCAGAAGGGCTGCCTTTCTATTAGTTAAAAAACTAAAACAGGTGACAATAATAATCAGAAAAAAGCATCTGCAAACTTTTTGCTTGTCTCAATGTCTCTCAGTAGGATAAATCAGAGGTAGATGTGCTGATGACTGCCCTAAAAAAACCAAGTGTTCCACTAAATGCCCACATGGTAACAAAAAAACTCCAGAGTTATTTCCTGACCTTTACCCTATCTTTCCAGTCTTTTTTTTTTTCCCCCCTTGAAATTGGAATCATGGTAATTAGCAGAGAGATTTCTCAAGTGATGTTTACTGCAGAACTCAAAAGAAGGACAGGCAGTCACAAGGTTTATGCTGGTTTATGGGTAAAGAGTGAACAGAACTCCTCTGCTGTGGGTACTTGCCACGGTCATTCACTTAAAACCTTGGTGAGAAGAGATCGGGGCAGAGAAGATAGCTCACACTAATAAAAATACTGAAATAAAAAAAATAAGCTTTACAAACTTATATTGCTGCTTCTTCATTTCACAGAATCACAGAATCGTAAGGGTTGGAAGGGACCTCAGGAGATCATCTAGTCCAACCCCCCTGCTAAAGCAGGCTCACCTAGAGCATGCTACACAGGACTTCATCCAGGCGGGCTTTGAATATCTCCAGAGAAGGAGACTCCACAACCTCCCTGGGCAGCCTGTTCCAGTGCTCTGCCACCCTCAGAGTGAAGAAGTTCTTCCTCATATTCAACTGAAACCTCTTATGTTTCAGTTTGCATCCATTGCCCCTAGTCCTGTCGCTGGACACCACTGCAAACAGACTGCTTCCGTCCTCGTGACTTCCGCCCTTAAGATATTTGTATGTGTTGATGAGATCCCCTCTCAGTCTTCTCTTCTTCACGCTGAACAAATTTAAAAGTGTTCATGGACTAAATTAAAATCAGTCACTGTCATTGTTTAGAGGCAGTATCTATTATCTTCTTGTTGGGAGAACGTTTGAGCAATCTTGTAATTATACCTCTACTCAGTAGTGTATATTCATGAAAATAAAATTATGCATGATACATGAAAGCACCTAAATGTTTAAATGGCACAAAATCCAGATAATCTTTCAGTTAAAAAAAAAAAAATTAAGGAAGTACCACTTGCTTTCTAAAAGGTCTTCTGTTGTAAAAGGCGAGGTTTATACAAAGCGAAGGATAGATGTGTGCCTGTACTACTTCTGAAAGGTATCCGAGCCACGAGAGGGCACTCTCGTAATCTACAATTTGAATTTTTGCTGCCTGGCTTTTTCATTTTTAATTAAAAGGAAATCTGACTGTTTTGCAGAATGAAGAGATCTTACTTGACACACCAAGACAAAAGATTTTTCTTTAAATTAAAGGAAGCTAACAATATCTACAATATTTTCAAATTACACCACATTAGCTAAAGAAACAGAATTTACTAATCAACCAAAGCTTACTTCAAAACTATATTTTGCAGAAACAAAATGTGATTTACATTAAAATCTAGCTCTTACTGTTTATGACATCTGTCAATTTGTAATATTTTAGTCAATGAAAGTAGAAGACACCTCCAGCTATATAACCAGTATTATCTGTGGATGCAAGGCATAGATGTGATCTCAAGCACAACATCTGAATCCAAATATAGGTAAAGGCCCTTAATCAGAGCTTTTATGTTTCTGAAATTATTGTGGGGTTGTCTGCAGGATTTTTTTTTTCTTTTTTCTTAAAGGGGTTCAGTCACCTTATACAGAACATGTATATTCAGCACTGCATTATCACAAGCATTTCCTCTCCTCTTTTATGTTCCCGTGGAAAAAAAAAAAAAAAAAAAAGAAAAAAAGTCTTCAGAATAGCCCACTCTCACCACCTTTTTCAAGTTAGGAGGGTAATCAGTTTCTGGAAGCCCTTTGTAGCTAATGATTATGTCATTTATTTTACTGGCCATTATAGGGGTATTGATAAATGGGGCACTCCTGAAGGTAAGGTTATTCTGAACACATCTTCCTGCCTGACATTTGCTATCTTTGTTGAACAGAAGCCAAGTATACCTACTGCAAGCTGAATTACATATTGTCTAGTTAGTAGGATGTACTGCAATAAAACTGTAAAAGCTACATTTGCTATACGCTTTTAAAAAAAGAATAAAAAATGCTAATTCTCTTCTGTTCGGAACACCAAGAAAAAAGTTTAGTCTGACTGGGCTTTTATTACCTTATGCAAAAGTGGTTTTAAAAACCTTCTTAGACGCTGTATTTAGATCCTGCACAGTCATGGGAACTAGTTCATTTGGTTTCTTCGATATACGAACATTTAAAGTAGTGCTGACACACAGGGATTCCTGCTAAATCCACACGTAGAATCCAAATGCCCAAGTTTCCATTACGACTGCAAGGTAGTGCATGCCTAAAGGTACAGGTATTACATACATTTCCTTAGAGACAAGGGAGCATTGCTAACTTACTAATTATAAAGTGAACTAGTAGTCCTTATCTGGTATTCTGCAGATCTTCAAGAATGTTTTATTAACCACTAAATACATTAGGACTATTGACATCCCAAAATACTCAATTTTTAATACGCTACCCTATCACCTGATGTAAGAGTAAAATTACAAAGATCATATTCATAAAGTCAAACAGATCTTCCTGGCATTCTATCAAGGCTTATAATAAACACACTCTCTTTTTAATTATGTATTGATTTGGAACAATTTTACAGAGCTTTCACTGTATTTAAGCCCCTGTCTACCCAGAAGTCTGCATTACCTGGGAGCATATAATGAAACAGAATTAAAATAGATTATGCAAAAAGTGAATGCACAGCAGTCTAATACATGTACTGCCGTACCCAGCTCATCAATAGTTAAAGGAACTCAACGATATCGTTGGCAAGATACCGCAAATGGAGTTGAAGCAATCTCATGCTTGCATTAATTCTTATTTCAAAAATTTTAGCTGGTAATTTCTTATATCATCTACACACCTAATTAATGTAGGAGATAAAACATACCAGAGACGTATTAGTAGGTCTAGGCATGAAACAGTTAACAGCAGTGCACATGCCAAGGTTTTAATAAGGCTTAACAATAAAAAGCTTCAATCCTCCACTTTCACTAGATTTTGTTGTTGTGGTTTTCCCTTGCTTAGGGCAATCCATCTGTTAATGTTGACTTGCAATATAGTTAAGCTCGCACACGTATAAAAAGCCTAGAACAGCTAACCGAAGCAAGAGTAACCTCAAATGAATATTAGAGAGATAGAACAATTCATCTTAGGCAAAGATTAATTGTGTGCGCGCGCACGCGCGTGCACGCAGGCACATATGAGTGCGCTCCCGTTATTTCTTTTTTTAGGAAAGACTTTCAAAATGCAAATTACAGGAGGGCAAGCTGAGCACTACAGTTTGCAATAACACATTTAATTATTTATCCTCTGATTAGGTTTTGACAGCTATTTTATATGCTGTAATTTGTTTTGATTTACTGTTAATTTTTTTAAAGTCTACTGCCGATCTGGCAAAAAAAAAAAAAAAAAAAAAAAAAAAAGATACAATAAAACCACTATGAAGCTTAGTCAATATTAATTGTTAAAAACGGCTCTGCACTGTGACCAGTGCTGGTATTCTCCCTGGGCCAAACTGGCCTTGTTTTCAATAAAACCAGAGAAGTATCCTTTCCCTTGAGCCCTGTTAGGCTGAGGCTGCAGTTGGAACTGTCATCTTCACACAAAAGCAAAGGGGTTGGGTTTTACAAACGCAAAGCCTAATTGGGAGATCTTCATGGCTGTACCCTTGACATTTATTAAAGCCTCATCAACAAAACAGGAAATAACCGTACTAATTAGCAGACCCACATACGAACTACTATTTGCTGGGGTAAAAGCAGATTCACTTCCTATTGTAAAGGAAACATCCTCCCAGATCCCTAAATCCCGTTATGAACCAATTATTAAAACAATCTTTTATAGCAAAGCAAACTTTCGTATCATACATCATGTTTCAAAGTAAATATGTTTTACAGCATCTCAGGTAACTTAGTATTCATGATTAACTGTTTCCAAGAAGTGGAGAATGAAAAGCTCAATGCATGCATCTAACATGACATAAAATACAGCACTAAATTCTTTATATTTACAAGTTTTTAAATGTTTCAGTATGGAAGAGGTAGTAATGAAGTGCAGAGGTGCCCCTTGTTTGGAAGCAAGATGACCATTAAAAGCAATCTCTCTCCTCTGGTTTTTGTTTATTTAGGTTTTGGGGGGATATTCAAATACACTGACATTTCAACTTAATCAATATCTGGGCCTTAATTAAATATACATCAAAGTGCATGAACTGCATGTTAGTTATCCTTATACTGCTATAGACACTCATGGGCACCATTTTAGAAATCTGGATGGAAAGGTTCATTTGCAGGATAAAGAGTTACAGAAAAAAGGATTAAACCTGACAACAGTAGCAATCTGTGAAATTCCCTGCTTTCAAATGGTAGATTCACCACTAGATCAAACATAGTCTCTCTCATACACATACACATGCATTTTTGAATACAAATATGTATTTTTATTTGGATGTGAAGTTTAAAATCACTTATTCATAAAGAACTTGCATTTATGTTATCTTATTCAAATAGTTACCAAGAACAAAAATAAAAACAAGAGTAGCAACGGTAGACTATTATTTTTTAGAAATAATTTGGTTTGTTTGCTTTTGGAGAGGAGGAAAAATTGGGAATAGTGTGAGTGAGAGATGAAGGAACCTGTGTGAGAGCAGAGTTCCTCGGGAGCAATCACCATTTGCTCCTTCCTGCCCATTGGGCTCACATGACATTTGGGACAAGAGCTGGGACCTTCAGTTTGCAGCAGGGCAAAACTGCGTGGCCATTAGTTACCAGCTTCGCTTTTAAACAAGCCCTATACACGTACATGTGTATGTATGTATACACGCAAACATGCATGTGTATACGTATGTATGTAAACAAAACTATGGAGGGGCATGCACTCCTTCTGCTTTGTTTTCAGAACTAAAAGATAACTGATAGAAACAGCAACAATGATATTAAAGGATTTAGCAGTATACAGCTGTACGAACACAAAAACATACAGAAGTTAATTATTCTGTCCAAACGCAGGCCTTCAAAAGAAATGTTTAATTGCACCAAGGTAAATTATATTCCTTTGTATCCCTAGACTCCTGTACCAAGCAGTAGGCAGCACTACCATACCAGTGAATTACTGCAGATTTATTTAATAAAAGCAGCCTATAAAAAGTCATTGACTACAAAAGTACATTTGCCTTATGTACTTACACAGATACATACAATTGTAGATTCACCTACACTAATCCGTGAACGTTGGCTCATAATGCATTAAAAGCTTTTTAGTGCCTCACATTATCAATTTTTTTTTTTTTTTGGGGGGGGGGGGAAGTTGCTACATATTAAAATGACAGTTATCTATTAGAAACAAATATTTTAAAGAATCATTCCTGTTATTAAAATTAGAGCTCTACACTCATACATTTAGAATTGTGGATCTTCTCTTCTGATACTCAGTGAAGAAATCTACTGTACACAAGTTCCTGAAAGAATGCAGGCACCGCAGTTGCCTGTATATAAAAATATACTGAGGGCACAGAGTTTAGAACTTTATCGCTGGCTTTAACAGATCACAAAAACACACACAAAGTAAAACCTGCCTAAATAATTAAAGCAGAAAGTCTTTGTATTATTTATAAACCTAATAAAAATTATGATTTAATACTAATGTACAATTTCAGTATCATTTAGCAATAATCTGCATCAGTTCTATATTAAATATCACAAACTTTACATTTACCACAGATAAAAACTAATTCAAGATCAGATTGATTAAATAGGCAATTCAGATTTTTATCAATGCTATATCTAAAGTAAAAAAAAAAAACGTTGTTAGATCAGCTGGACTGAATTTCTATACTGAATTCTCATATGAGGAAGATACATGCATTAAAAATACATGTATAAATATTCATTACATGTATTAAAACATGCAATAACAATAAAATGTAAACCCAGATACTCACACATTAAAATAGGTACATACGCAGGTATTTATTCCCAGAAAAAAAAAAGTGTTACAAAAACTATTTTATTGATAACTTTGAAATAAAACTGTCAAAATCAATCCAAAGACATTACAACACTTGCCAAAGTTGAGGAACTACACCTGTTACTTCAAATCAAGACTAGAAAGGATTAGAGAACAAAAGGACAAGAGATTGGCACCGTATTAACTAGCTGACTTATTAAGAAAATAATAAATCATAACTATCTGAGCAAGGTTAAAGGCCACATGACTGCCAAATCCATTTATTAGAAATACAAAACTGACATGTCCCACTATAAGAAACTAAAAAAGACAGCTTAACACAGATCTGTGAATAGACCAGGATATATTTGCTGTGAGAAGCCTTTATCAAAAACAGTATTTAAGAATTGAATCTCAGATCCATACTTATAAATCTCCTGGTTTTACCCCCCCTCAACAGGGACGAAATACAAGTAACATTTTTCCTCCATTCAAGCAGTATAGCAGTATTTCCATAAACATAGCCTTTTAATCACACTATCCAAACACAGAAGCATTCACCAAGGCATTACTGGAAGCGGCAACAAAATTTCCTCATAGGTATGTGACTAAGAACAGAAGTTTCAGGTGTCTTACCTGTGCCAGTCTTCGTTTTTCTGAGTTTGCTCTTTTCTCATAAGACAATGTGTAGACAGGAGCCATCTGTACTGCACCAGCGCTGCAAGTTCCATACTCTTCCTCACTCTCCTACAAAAAAAAAAAGATTTAAATTTCTTTATTTATAATAATTATCTGCAAACGTACCCTCCATATTATGCATGCAGAATGCATTCAAAATTATCTTGCCACAATCTATTACTGTCATGAAAATACCATCTGTAGCAAGAAAATAAAATCTAGCTTTTCAGGAAGCTGAATTATCAACATTGTCATTTAAAAGATGAATTGTTCAAATGTCTAGGAAATATTTTTGAAAGTTTTCTTAAAATAGCATAATATATATCTAAAAATTGGATCCTTCTCCCTGCAGAAAAACCTTAAACGGAAACAAAACTTTCAATGGGAAAAGCAGCTGCAAAATACCGAAAAAACCTTTTCTGATATTTCTGCAATGTTGCTTTTGCAAAATGAAACTCTTCCTTCATTTTGAAACACTGCCATTGCCCACATATCTTATGAAGCCAAAACAGACAGCTACACCTTCTGAAATACATTGCACTGCAAGGCTCTCCCATCTCAAATTCTCAGCTTGAAGCAAAGGCTTCGATTGTGATATCAAAGCAATCAACTTTATGAAAACATACATCCTGTTAATGTATCTTTGAAGACTTCTGTTGTTCTATGATAAAATATGCAAACAATAAAGAGATTATTCAGTGGATGCATAGAATGACAGATAGTTGCCAGAGGGCTCGTTATGAAAAATGTATTGTTGAACAAAGGGCTAAGCATATTTCAAAAGTCATTAAAAACACAAATCTCATGTGATTTGTAAAGTATAAGCTTCAAACCGATACAGGAAGCAAGGTAAGAAAGTAAAAAGTGTACTACGTACCTTGTGTTTTAACTTACTCTTCACTTCTTTTATTCCTTGCCTTGCCTGATTTTTTGCCTAGAAAAATAAAAAAAGGACTTAAGTAGCTCTGCCAGACACTGGCTGTAGTCATGGAACATGCTTTATGATGCCATACTTATTTTGCCTTTTTTTTTTTTTTTTTTTTTTTTAAAAGCACCTGGTGATATAAAGGAGGACAATAACCTTTATCACAGATTTCATACATGCATTGTCAGTATATTTTATAAATCCATGTTTTGTCCGTGTATTTAAGGATTTTTTTCAGTACATGCATGCCAATGCTGTGAAAACACACATACCCCAAAATTCTCCAATATTAGTAAGGACAGGATAAAAATGATCACGTACATCACTCCTTTATTTGAAATGGCCCTTTAAATTTGAAAGGGTATTTTAGCAGTAAGGCATGTTGGAAAAATGTTAAGATTTTCAAGATGACTGCTACAGTGTTCCAGTCTGGCAACTTGCAGGACAACATCAATCTTAAGAGAAATGAAGTGATTTCATATGCAGATGGAGATTTTGCCCAGTGTTGCTGAACAGCATAGTGCTGCTATTTAGGGGAGAATTCCGTATGTATTAAAATAGGCAGCCAAGGATCGCTGTTGCATAGAAAACAGAGCCAAGAATGTTCTTCAATAGAGAAATGAAATATCAT
>NW_009259308.1:191065-232363 GCF_000687185.1 Egretta garzetta
GGAAGGAGAGGGGGATCCAACCCCCGTATTTTTCTCATATGATATAGGAAAAAACTACGAAGGTTTTCAAGTTGCCTTGAAAATAGGACTTTAAAATTATATTTAAGGGCATAAATATGTGGAAACCACCTATTTTTCTATGGTTTTCTATACATGGAAATTCAGAAAAACATTCTCTTGAATCAAGGGGTCAGAGAGTCTTTTTGATCCTTAAACCATACATCTATAAGCTCAATAACAGCACAATGGGGTGCCATGTAGCAGATGCTAACCTGAGAGCCACTTTAAACTTTCCAGATCATGCTCACAGCATTTGGATGAATTTTGGAGTGCTTTGTTCTAACTCTGAGGGATGGTACCAGGCACATTACTCAAGGCTACCGATCAGTTATCTAGCAATTAAGAAACACATATTTCATTCCTCCAGTAGCAGGCTCCATAAAGGGCACCAGCATAAGAAATTAAATGGGGTATAAATATGAATAGCATATACACACAGATCCTCACAAAATTTACCAGCGTTTCCTGAACAGAAGTTCACTTTGAAGAACCTTTATTATCAAGGACATAATTATCAAAATTGAAGGCTGGGAGAAGATCATGTAACCACAGTCTAAGCTAGTGCAAACTGAAGAAGAATAATTTGCAGATAACCTGTTAATGAACCATTTTTTAAATTATAAATGAGTTCATGAATATGAAGTACATTTATTTACCTGTTTATCTCCACGACTGCTGTGTTTCTCAACTGATGTAAAATTAAAAATTCTGTTTGAAAATTTTATATAAAATACACTAGCTTAGACTGATGTACTGATTTATTCAGGACTACTGATTATGCATGCAACTAGTGAAATATTTGGAAAAGCAAAAAGGAAGCCAAAAGTATTTTCCCATATACTAAAAATGCAACCTTAAAATAATTTCCCCTTCATTTTACACCATTGCTGTTTTTTCATACTGCATGGCACCATAAAATTTCACATGCTTTATTGGTTAGGTAGTCTTTTAAAACAAAATCTTTTAAGCTCAAAAGTATAAGCATTAAATCCAGTTAAACATGAGTATTCTTGTATCATCTTTAAAAGAGCAGATGATAGAAAAGGCTTGCTGCATACATTACTGATGCTTACCACATCTTTTCAATAGTGCAGCACTTAGTGCCAAAGTGAAATTGCATCTGTGTAAGCCAGGACTCCATTTGTCTAGCACAAAGTGTATCTGTTCTGAATAGAGGATGTCTACATCATGTTAACACCATATTCTATGTAACAATATACTATGAGACTATATTTACATTACATATAAATGTAACATTTACAAAATGTTTTACACTTATGTTAACTTTGAAATGTCTGTGTTGTATTACAGGACCTTAGTGTAAATGAGGATTTCTATTTTCAGAGTCCATATTTTAATCGTGTTGTCACCAGGTTAGGAAGAGTTTACAGCTGTGTATCAAATATCTAAATGATATTCAAATAAAGTTCTAGTATGTATCATGATTGAAACAAAAAAAGCAGAATGATGCTTTGAAAAATGTCTATTGTTACACAAAAGCTATCTGGAACACTGAATCAACTCTAAATGCTAGTGCTATATGAGAAAACAAATGAAGCTAAACACATCCTACAGGCTGAAGTGTTTTTCAGCAATATATTTATATAATGCTTAGGTTTTTAACTATTCAGGAAGGATGAGAGGTGGTAGGGCGTTGCAGTATTTTTATGTATTATTTATTTGAAAGAGATGATCTTACAAATTTATATGCTGTTTTCACAGCCGGAGTGGCTTTGGTCACTGCTGTGTTGATCAGTGCACCGCCTTTCTGAAATACATAAAAAACGTATTTTAGTAAGATTTTAACACAAGTCAAACCTTCAGACAACAGCAAGGAAAAATAAACAGTGTGCTATAAAAAAATTACATTCTTCCTTTTAAATTGGTAAGAGAAACCACAGCTGTCTTTCCTCCCCAACCTGCTGTCTGCAGCTACACAAGGGTTACAGTACATCATTATCATAGCTGACACATTTATCAATGCATTCTAACAGAGTGATGTATTTTCATTCTTCATTTGTTGTTACCATTTCAAAATCAATTCAGAAGTTATGGCGACTTTTTGTGTCTTCCTATCATATTTATTATGCAACTTAAAAATACTTTGACCTGACAGAAAGAACTATCTCCTTTAATCACACAAGAATTCTCTTAATCTAAAATAATATATTTCACTAATCCTGCAGAATAACGAGGTTATACCAAGGGTCTTCTGCTAGCCAAACTGCACAAATCCATATTAATGAAATTTCTATTTACTAGAAGTGATAAACTTTTTATCAAATTGTACTGTCACACCTAATTCACAGTTACAGAATGTAACGTAATACAGAAAGCAGTGAAATCCCTGACTATACAGACAGAGAACCTTGTGCGTTTTGGCATTTGTGTTGTATATGGGACTTTTTTTTTTTTTAAGTCTTCAAGAAAAAAACCACAAAATTATTGTATATACCACAGACGTTATTTATTATAGAATGTAATTCTATTTTCCTTGCAAATGCATTTTTTACCTTTACATATATATATGTAAGGAAAAGGACAAAGATTTAAAGAACAGGATGGCCAGTATAATTACTTAACCAAGTTTATACCTTCACTGTGTGCACCCACTGCTGATAAGTTCTTGAATTTCCTGAAATAGAAGTGTAAAATGTCACACAATCAAACATACATTCAACATTTTAAGTGTTTCAACCCTCCTCACAATCTGCATAAAAATTCCCTTAGAGGATTATTCATTAATTTTATTCTTCCCAGATAGACAAGGAATGTAAAGATAAGAACATGTGTACACTTAAGAAAAAACCCTAGGTATCTCTTATTTCATGTATTCTATTTTCTTTGTAAAAGCGTATCTTTTCACCACACGGAGTCCTTGATTCGAAATGAGGTAGAAAGAGAAATTAAACTGCGGTAACATAACATACTGCTAAAAGTCTAAAAAGAAAAACACCAACCCAAAGGAAAGAATAATATATAATGAATTGCATTCAAACATAATGATCCCACTGGGCAAACTTTCAAGCACAAAAATGACATGGACTGCAGATGGTACCATCCCAAGGAAAAAGAATGAGAGAAAAGTCAAAGGATTATGACACAACTATATACCTCTGTGCAGGAGAAAGCCTGTTAAATTATTAACTGTATCTACTTTCTTTCACAAAGGAAAACCTCTAAAAGGCAAGTGAGAGCTACTGGCTTCTGTAGGACTAGTGTGGCACTAAGCTGGCCATGAAGGACAGGGTTAAGTTTTACTGAGCACTTGAAGAAGAAATGAATGCTATTTCCCAGAATTGCTTCAGCTGAACACCAAAGATTGGGTCCCTGATCCCTGAGAAAATTTTAGAGTACATCAGTCACTTGAATTCTCTGGTACTGTGAGCTGCTACTAACCCCAGACAAGACATTCACATCGACAAGACTGCTCAAGTTTCAAACAGAGCGTTTATCCATTTTGAAAGGACCATACTGATATATCCTTGATGTTACAGACTTTTAACAGGAGTTCTCAAAACTTCTTAAGCTTTGCTATAATCAATTAACTAGGGCCTGCATGGAATTATTGCATTGACTAGTGGAAAGCCACAACATTCTCCTAGAACATGGCTGAGAACTAACTGGATCATTGTAAAAGGTATTCCCAAGTTTCTCAGTGAAGTGAAAAAACCGAGCTGTTTATACTCTTATTAAGCACTTTTTGCTCATTCCACTCCATGTTTTACAAGCAATTTTGAGACAGCGAGTCTCTCAGGAACAATGGCACAGGTGAAAGCAATGCTCACTTAGAAAGCAGAGAACCTGATGATCATCATGATCCTATCTCCAGTAATACTGTCAAAGAGCAACCTAAAGCAGAATTTACTTCTTCGATCTGGCTCCCTGGAACTACCAGAGAAGGTTGCATGCGAGTAACATATAACAAAGTGAAATTTAACCACTGGTAGTGAGTTAATGAAATTTCAATGAATCATAAGTACTTTCTCTAACATTTCATGATATTTCATAACTTCAAATTCTTATAAAAAATTTTCATATCTCATGTGGCTTATGGTGTCCTTAACAGTGACACTTGCCACGTCTGACCTTTCTCTGTCACAGCCTATGACTTAAGCAATTACTAGAGACAGTAAATGAGATCATGGAAAATCACCAAGAAGTTTAACTGTCTTCTAGTTGTATAGAGAGACTTCAGGGAAGGCAATAAAGAAAATGGATAAACGCTCATTATAGAAGAGGCCACGTTAATGCTGCATACCCTAAGCTAGAGTTGAATCTCCTGAAACTCTAGCAAGAAAATGCTGACTCCTTAAAATAAATTATTATTAAGAGAGGTTCAAAGGTTCTCACTGTTTTAGTTTTCCTTATACTACCACCACTGATACTAGACCAACTCAAAAAAAAAAAAAAAAATTACGGCTGTAGTACAATTCATGCGATTACAAATTACTTTAATGGATATTTTCTACAAGAAATCCAAGTGCTAAGCCAATCAATCATCACTATATTCTTGTATTGAAAGTTACATAAAACTCTTGAGAACTAATACTTCCACAGAATAATACATGTAACAGAAAATAAAAATTTAAGTATAAAGTGCAAACTGTAATGAAGATGCCTGACAAATTTTTTCTCACAGTCACAAGGAAATAAGTTTTGACCATTTTACTGAAAAAAATATATAAAAAAAATAATGAAATCTAAGTTTTATTCTCCAATTTCCAGTTTAATTTTCTGTGCTGGTTTAGTTATGCTTGCACATGTAGAAAAATGCAAATTAAAGAGATTACTTAAAGAAACATTTCTATTTGATTCAGTAATTTTTACATTATACTTGCTATAGCTAAGAATGTGTTCACCTGTCCTTTTAACAGCTTGTAACTTACACTAACTGTCTGTGACTTTTCTGAAGGCTGGACTTCACCTGTTTTTTTTAAATCTTGGGCTTCCTGATAAAGTTGATGGGAGTTAACTCTGCAAAGAGATCATGGTTCTACCCCATTAGCGTCACAAAATGTCACCTTCAATTGCATACACATTGTTAGCCCTGCACTTCATAACGATAATGAGACAGCAGTTATGTAAATACTGAATATGTGCCCTAAGCAATTTGTCCACAACCTGGCAATATACAGCTTGTCTGACTTGAAAAGTAAGCACGCAGTGCAATCTAACTGAGAACGGCTAGCAAAACTGAGCACTCCCCCCTGAGCAGAGCTAGGTGAGATGTGGTTCACAGGCTGCCAGCACACAGCCAAGAAACAAGCTTTATCTAACTTCTGTTGCAGTTTTATTGCAGCCTCCTGACCCCCTAACTGCAGTCAGTGAACGAACGCCGAATACCGCCCCCACCTTTCCGAATAATGAATGCTCCATGCCTAAAATCTGTTTACAGAGCAGCGTAAGTTACCCTTAAAAGGTAGAAAAGACGTAAATCCCTGTAAAACTAACCATACTTTAATCAAAAAAAAAAAAAAAAAGTATGTGCTACGTCATTGCACAAGACACAGAGGGCAGGAGAAGGCAGTGAAAATCTTGAACAAAAGGATTTATGTACTCTGAGCATAAAAAAGGTATTTTACAGAAAGTAAAGATAGCTCTGCACCATTCAATCATTTCTCCATGGGGGCCAAATCCTTTCCTCTGTAAATATGCCCACCTAAGGGTAGTCTTGCAAAGAAGACCGTCTAAAGCTGCCATATGTAACTTGGTGGATTTGCTCAAATCACATAACCTCTATTTAATGAGAAAGTTTCTACACTACTTTCAAGACCATAAAACAGTATTTGTGCTCTGTCGTGCGTATTTTGATCCAATATTTTGATAGCAAATATGACACCTCAAATAACAATATAGCTGTAATAAATGTCTAACAGGAAAGCAATCAATAATCCTGCAATATTCGGCTATCGATTCAGTGCACACTCAAATGTGAAAAATGTTACAACAATTGTCAGTAAACATCAACTGAGGGAAACAACATAATGAATAATATTTTTATTTATGAAGAAGGTAAACTTTCAATATACCTTCTGAGATTATGTACACATGGTAAACTTTTTCCCTCATTTTTAGAGTAATACATTTGCTGGAGATTCAGGAAATCACTCTGATTTCTGCACTGCAGAAATAATTAGATGTAAAAAAAGTTAGTGTTTATGGAAAACATAATTATCTAGAAAAAGTTCAGCAGAAATTTGAAAATTATTTTTTAAATGCAGTTTACATACATCACCTTATGTAAACATGCAGTTAAAAATGTAATAATATAGTGATATTTCATGATATACTAAAATCTATAATTTTACTGCATTAAAACAACACATATTCATTTAATACATTGATATAACTAGATACCTAATAGTATATGTCCCAGCAGTGATTTTTTAAAGGCTAAAACCTGTCCAAGAATCAATGGATACAATGAAGCAGTAATAAGATTAATGACTTCTAAAATTTACTGGACATCCTGAGAACATCATCGTGCTGAACAGCTCCCAAAGAAGCATCATCAGTGAGTGCACTCAAATTAAGTCTGTACCTCCACAAAAGCCTCCTGCTGTGATTTCTTCTTCAAAAACATCAGAGAATCCTCTTCCCGCATTTAATTTTGAAAGCCGACCATCAATAAACTGGGGGGAAAAAAAAAGTCACACTTTTTTGGCCCTTCTATTGCTATACAGTGTTACAGTTTTCAGTGTGTACATTATAATGGAATATGGATGTTCAAGACAACATATGGCTTATGAATAATATAGTGCTTTTAGATGGATTTTGCAAGAGCATTTGCAACTATGAGCAGCAGAAATATCACAATATGTACTATACACAATTTGCAAATAGAATTGTAGAATTTTATAGTCAATTAAATTACACATGAGTTTGTTCAGAAATATTTTAAATGGCTTTCAAGCTTTTTTTGCTTTTCTAATGGCATAAAAATATACTAATTTATTTCCTTCAAGAAATCCTTTGGGTTTGTAATCATAATCAAATAAAGTCCACTGAGATGCTCTCTGATGTTCTATTTTGAAATTGTAAGCTTGCTTTGTACCATCAACAAAAGAACATAAACAACCCTTCCTATGGTATCCCTTTCTGGGTATGCATCAGTGGGTCCAAAGTAGAACTTGTTGTGCACAGAAGGTACCTTTAGAACAACTGGAAACATTTCACCAGACCCAGTTCAGTGACACGATGGGCTATGATGTCTACTTGAGCTCCATTAGAAGTGTATGTTTTACATGAAAAATGACCCTATAAGGACAGTACATGGAAAGGAAATCATAGCAAAACCACACAAATCCACACAGAAACAACAGAGGAAGGCTGTGGCTTGGTTTCAGAAACAGTGGTAGCAGCAGGTTGGATTTGACAGGCAGCGCACAAACTGGCTCGAAGGACGTTTCATTTAAGTGAATGGGAATGGGATGCATGAAGTCCCAAAACAAAGTGCCATGCCAAGGCAGACCCCTAAAACCCTCTCCACCTGACTGAGCACAGTTCAGGGTTGACACCACTGTATTTTTAAGTTCCAACACAACTGTTTGCCCTTTTCTTTTTTTAACCACTAACACTTATTTAGTTGCATCGACAAATGTATATTGCAACACTTGTCTTTATGCAGAGGTTACAGCTGCATGAGGACCTGGATTTGCATCCACATCTAAGTATATATAGAAAGACTGAAATGATCCAAATACATCAGAAAAAGTCAAGGAAGATAATGATTAAATCTTTCAGAGGGAACAAATGCATTCTTTTCAAGAATTACTAGGCTTCAAAGTAGTATGAGCACATCCTTAAAGGTTTAAAATTCTTTCAAGAAGCAACCCCTCCCTTTTTGTTTTGAAAAGGCTAACTCAAGTCTGAGAGATAAAGTAAGAAAGCACTTTTCCAGTTACACACAGTTCATCTACTAATAACAATTATGACTTATTCACTGGTACTAAATAGTACATAGGAAACAACAAAAAATTAATTGTTTGGCTATATAATATTTTACCACAGATTATCCAAACAGTGTCAGTGACAATCTGATGCTTGTCAATGAACAGACTAGCAATATGAAACAAATTACTTTCTCAGAGTATAAAAATTCCGGCAGCAAGAAGAAGGCAAGCACAAAGATAACCATTTCTTTCTCTTTCTTGTCTAAATTCCTTCTTATTTTTTTCATTTTACTCCAAGTTGGCTTTCTGCCAAATAGGTTGGTTCATGGTCAGACCACTATGGGATCACTGGATTATTTCACAGTAAGAAAGAGAGATAAGAGCATCTTTAGCTACTGCTGTGAAGAAAAGAAAAAACACCAAAAAAAACCCCACACCCCCCCGTCCCATCCCCAGTCTTTGAACTGTAAGACGTTATCTCTTTTGGGAAAGTTATGAATTCATTCCATACCATAAACTAACATAAGATTTATGGATGTACTCATCATTTGGTAAAATCCTATCAACAGAAGGCTGAGACAGTGGCTGAATTTTAGTTTTTAGAGACCACTCCAACTGAATACTTAATGTAAATACTGACAAACAGAACTGTTAGCAAAAAGATATTGGAGACATTATTTAAAGGAAATAAGTGTTAGTAGTGGTAGTAGTAGTTATTACTTTTGAGTAATTTACTATTAATGCTTGCAATGAAATTGCTACATGAAAAGAATAGCACGTGGAATCACACATACACTTCATGGTTTTCTCCTCCTGTTTTTCAAACTCATGCTCTCTCAAAAAATCTGGGCCTGCTATTTCAAGAAATGCATTGACTTTAAGATCCAGATAGCTGTTGTTGGACTACCACTTTCAATGGAGAACTAGTAATTCCAGTGCTGCTCTTGGATTTTGAGCTGACTGAAGACAAAACGACCATAATACTTCTATAATTTTGAATTCTAAAACCAAAATATAGACCATATCCACTTCAGAAGATCTTGTTGTACATGTGATAAAGGGTGGGGGATGAGGGAGGAGAGATGATGTTTGTGAGCTAAAGCCAATCACTTCTTTAGGCAGGAGTAAAACTTCCAAGTCAATTCACCCATTATTAAAAATAAACAGTTGGTAGAAGCAAAGAAAACATCGTAAGCGTGATTTCCACACAGTAACAGCTCAATAGCTTGCAAGAGGGCTCAACTTATAAAGCTTGTAAATGAAATTTGAAATTACTAGTAATTTTCAAAGACTTATGACTTTTGAAGTCCTAATCCTGCATTCAGTATATATTTGCCTAATTAGCACTTTCCACCATTTTAGTAACAAATCCCAGTAAATGCTGCAGATTACTTCACTTACACAATCACATTATTTAATGAGATAGTCTAGCATTAGGCTTCATGCTTCTAAGAATGAATTAATATTTTCCCTGGACATGCATCAGAACTATTTGACATGTAAGATGCAACTATTAATTGCTTATATTTGCAGCTTGAAATAAAGATTAGCTACCTTCCATGTTACCATAATTAAAGGGGAGCCTTTCTAAGGCTCAGAAAAAGCAAACAAATAGATAGCATACATAATAATACAAATATCACAGATTTGGGGGGAAAAAAAAGTGAGAAAAGATGTAAGTACAGTCTAAAAGAACAAGCGTATAAAAGCTGAAGAAAAACTGTCATACAGAATATTAAATAAAAATTTAAGAATATTTAACATAAAAATATTAGTCATTTTCTTTTTAAGAAAAATATATTTATATGATTAAATATCCTAATAGTTACAGAATAACAATAACCAGGGTTTTTAAAATTAAAACTATTCAGGGCAGAAGACAGCTTTAGAAAACTAAATCCAGCAAACTGAACTTCACACATCCCTATAGTTGTGACCCACATCAGGGTATTCATCATAAATTACTTCTACGAATTCCCGGAAAATTTATGTTTCGCATACACATTTTGGTGTATTCTGTTTCAGAGCAATATAAGCAGTCCTTTCAAATTCCAAAAACGTGAAGTCATCAACCTGATTTAAAAGACATCTCCATAATTTATAAGACCAAGAGAATGGTTTGAGGCTAAAAGATAATCTAGGCATGGTCGCTGCCAAAAATATCCTGTCTCAATTTTCAGTGAAGACTATGATGCTGAATAAGGGAACAAAAATAAAAGTGTTAATGAAAATGAGATACAGAAATGGACATTATAATAACCAAGGAACAAAACTCGAGTCAAAAACCCCCTAGATTCACCTCTGCTACATGATTCTAAGGAAACCAGCAAGTAAAAAAATTTTTATGAGTCTATCAAGGTAAAGGAAACAGTTGAAATGAAGAATAACAGTACCATGCTGGCCTGTCAGTTTGCCCTTAACAACTAGATGAGGCTTACAAATAGATTTTGGGGGGAAAATGGTAAATGGAAAGATATAACATATGAGTTATCAAAACACTGGTTCTCACAGATTCTTTGACAATTAATTTTCTAG
This sequence comes from Egretta garzetta, assembly GCF_000687185.1. Taxonomy (NCBI): domain Eukaryota; kingdom Metazoa; phylum Chordata; class Aves; order Pelecaniformes; family Ardeidae; genus Egretta; species Egretta garzetta. Next base: position 201,556 of record NW_009259308.1, read on the forward strand.
ACAAAGGAAATGCAATTTATCTATACCACATAAAAGCCTCAAAATACCAGCTTTGATGAAATAAAAGCAGAGTACCTGAACAGTACACCTGAACTTTAGGTGGGATGAGGACTGGCCCATAAGGGACATAACAGCATGTAATGGAAATGGCACGGGTCATGGTACTTAATGGTAAGTGTTGCGATTGATTCTATTTATAGGTTAGTTAATGATTTTGGTATAAAAGACTGGCATGTGCTAATACATTTTGGGATATCATTACTAGAAAGCACATCATAATACAATGCAAAGTAAAACCAGATGATGATGAAGATGAAAACAATCTGAATGGGAGCAACACAAAGAATTTATTCCACAATTTATTCTGACAGTGATTTCCTGGTACTTTGCTGAAAAGATACTACAACTTCCAAAATTAAGAGTGGTTAAATAAGAGGAATTAACATGTTTTAATATAGGAGAGAGGGGGAGAAGATTAAAAAAGGACTGAGGAAGGATTTTATAAAATGGCACAAATAAAGCTTACTTGTCAGTCATGGCAAAAAGGGTGCATTTAAAGTACCTATTTTCTGCTTGGTCTAGGTTTAAGGCTGCTTCTAAGAACTATTTTCTGCTGAAAAGATTTTATAGAACAGAATAAAATACAGTTTAGTCTTTTTGAACACAAACAACTTTGAAAACAGCTCATTTGTCAGTGGGAAAAACTGGAGAAGATGCAGCTGGGCTGAGGATTAGCTGAAAAAGTAGGAGTAACCTTCACAACAGAAACTAGAAGAATGAAAAAAACCTACTACTACTATTAAACCCCACACATCATCAAAATTGTTACTGTTTCCTAATCCTCTGAAATATATTATTTCCTTTAGTTGAAATAAAATTAAAACAAGCTATAAACAAACTGTAAACTGATTCTGTTTAATTGAACACATATAAAATGTAATGGGTAAGTACAGAGCCACATGGACATTCATTTCAGTGAAGTTAAACCTTTTTCTTACAGCTGAAGATCTTGCTTTAGTAGTAGTATTGAGACAACAATTAGAAACATTGCTTGTAAGCAGCTTTCTATTAAGAAAGTCTCATGCTAACTTATCACACTGAGATACGCAAAACAAACAACACTCTTCACTCCATCACTTCTTTCCATTTCAATCATATGTGCTGGATACCTCAAAAGGTTTCAGATTTCTTCTTTGTTATTTTATATTTTTATTTACATTTTCACATTGTATAAAATAAAATGCAGTAAAATTAAAGGAGCCCGATTCTATGATCAATATTTCCTTAACATTTATACAACTAGGAGAAACATATTTTCACAGGACTTCAACAAACTATCATCCATGCATAAATCTTTACTTTAGACACTAGTCTCTGATTAACACCAAATGTTTTTTGAAAATTAGAAGATTTTACATATAATGAATTTCCCTCACCTATCATGGTAGTATATCTTCAAAGAAGTTCACCAGATTATTAAAACATGAACTCCTATGCCTCAATCATTCCAGATATTTGCAGGCAAATATATACTTTTATGGGTCTTATCAGTTCATTCAGATTTTCCTTGATTTTCCTAAAAATCTAGTTATAAGTTTCTTAACACTTTTAATGCATATGAAGAAAAGGGGGAAAAGAGATTTACAGAATAAAATCAAAGAAAAAAATTCATTTCAAAAGACTGTAAAAAAGCTATTACTGAGCTGTGCTCGACATCCAACATTTTCTCTGTAAGTTCAAAATCTGTATTAACAGGTCACCCAGAATACTCTTCAGGCCACCCCTATGGCTTGGGTTTGTAACATTCTCTGTGTGCATACTTCAAAAAGCCTAGCAATGAAAACTGCAATTACAGTATTAATCCAGTTTTTAAATAAAACACCATTGAAGTCCAATTTAAGTAAGCACTATGTTGTTTAGGTTCTTTGGTCACAAGCCAAGAGAGCTGAAAATGAAGTTCAATCATCAAGCTGGGAGAACCATGATTCTTCTTGTTTAGATGAGATGCTGACTGGCTCTGAAGAGATGCTACACTGCAGCCTGGGGTTGGGGGTTTTTTGTTGGTTTTTTGTTTGGTTTGGCAGGGTTTTTTTAGTTGCCCCCCCCCACTTCTTTTTAACAATAACTGAAGATTTAAAAATACAAGAAAACTGGGATGATTGTCTGTACACAAAGTATTTGTATTTATATTTTATCCCAGATTTTCGTAAGTTGACAGAAAGGAAAACTTATTTAAATAAGGATATGTTTTAAGAGAAAAACAATAACAATGGGTTATTTACCCTCTCATACCTGTTTAAATAGTTGAAGATTAACAGCAGTTTCAAGGAACTGCTTAGTAGTACTGGAACGATGCTTCACAAAACTATTCTCACAGAAAGTTATAGGCTCTCCCTAAAAAATTTAAACAGAAAAAGTTAGATGGTAACTAGACTATAAAAATATGCTGATTTATTTAAAATTTTCCATTACAAATTAATTTATTTCTTAATAGCTGATACATTCAAATATTGCCTTTCAAGCAATCTAGATAAGCATGCACCCAATTAAACAAACATAGACAATGACAAAAATAGCCCAAAATCTTCATACAATATTTAAATAGTTCTCAAAATACATGTTGCATTGAACCTCTGGTTTATGAAGTCAGCCTACAAAATACACATAGCAAGGAAAAGTAAGTCGTTTACAGTTGGTTCATGTTACCTTTATAGCGCTCTTCATTAAAAATTTCAAGGAAGTGGTTCAAATTTTGAGGAAGAGCAGGTCCACTGCTTCAAATAATTTAACATGTGTTATTGTTCAGGACTACTCTGATTCCCTGGCATGCTAAACCAGCAATACTAGTAAACCAAAACTCTAATTCAGTCCAAAAACATGTATCTACACACAATTATATTTATTCTACAAAAACATGAGAAGCCTGATCAATACACTGCTGGTTTAGCAGGAAATTATTGAAATATACATCTATTTTATTTTTACACGAAACAAAAGGTACAAATTTTTTGGAATACTGTTATGAAGAAAGTCTGAACAGATGAGGTTAACATTTACTACAATACAATATATTTCCTCAACATGGGAAAAACGCATAGCCTATAGTTACCAAAAACCCTGCATCAAAACACTTTGATGATGAAAGAAGATCAAAAAGTATTCATTGAAAATGGAATTGTGTGTTGAAAAAAATATTGCTGAAAACAGCACTCATTTAAAAATAAAAAGAGGCTAATAAGATTATTTATAAACAATCAAATTGACTCCCACATTACTCCCTAATTTCATTTAAAATTTGCTATCTTGGGTGTGCACAGACCACTGGATGTTTCTGATGAGCATTCTCGCCAATTCTGTTATTCTTGTCAATACTTTGTGATAAATACTTGAGGCTGTTAGACTTAACTGGATGGGTATATTACAAGGTTTGTGTAGCTATCAAGGTACGTGAACTGATATCATAACGCCAAAAGGCCTCTCACCCACATTCACAAAGCCAAAATCATGACCAGGTTAGAAACAATTACCAAAGGTGTCAAAGACAGAACATTCAGAATCCAACAAAATGCCACACCTAAATCTACCATAGAATGTTTTCCTACCCAAAAGCTACATATACAGTGCAGTCCTACAACAGAATAAAAGACACCTCAGACATTCAAAAGAAAAAAGATCAGACAGCTGCTATATTGATCTTCACAATATTTCCAACTGTTAGCCACTTTAAAGACAAATTTATTCATGCCCATGATGACCACAGCTTTCTGCTCCTAACCCTGTTTAATCACACGTGCTACTTTACGTATTTTCCTATCATTCTGGCTGACTGTGCAGTTATGTGCTTCCAGAATATCCCAAACTATTTTCTGCATGTGACCTAAGTGAGTTTGGCGGAGTAGCTCTAAATCACTTTTAACTGCTGTTTACACCTTGCACATTTTTTTTAAATGGTTCAAGTACGATCCAAGGAAATGTTGCGGTAAAAACACTGTGATGTCGTTTTAAAATCCTACTCCTGTACCATCAGAAGCTTCCCTCTTTTTAAGTCTCTCTTTTACGAGGTCCAGTTCTACTCAGCAAAGCACTTCAGTTCATGTTTAACTTGTTTTTAAGTTTTACATCCTTACTTCTTTATGGCACCTCTGATTTTAGAAAAGAAATCTCACTGGGAAGAGCTAGAAGCTATGCATTTACGTAGCGTAATCCTTCCCCTTTCACAGGGTAGCTGGAATGCTGTGATATGCAAACCAATCCTCAGTACAACACGCAGCACTGTGTCCATCAAGTCTCCAGGAGAAGCACCCAAGTTACTCCACCTACTACTTATCCTGAAATAACTGGTGAACACTGTACGCATGCAGGACATGCTGGATCTGCCAAATAGCTTGAAATGGTTGTGGTACTTTAAATAGCACTGCCTTCCTGACCCACTTTGCATTAGCTGTTCTTGAGCTCCTAAAGACTCTTGTCTTAAGAAGATGACCCCAAGCTACTTAGCAAATTCAAAGTGCATCAAAACAAATGAAATAGTCTCCAGTGAGATATGGTGGTACAAGACATAGTGTTCCTGAGGGCAGACTCTCTTCTCAGTTCTGTCGTTCTTCCAAAAAAATTTCAAGGCAGCAAATTCTAACTCTTTATATATATATATATATATGTATGTGTGTGTGTGTGTGTGTGTTTGTGCGTGTGTGTGTGTGTGTAACGTATATATTTTTTGTTGTTGATAAACAAAGAAACAATTTCTGGAAATACAGAGGCTTTGTGGGAGTGCAGAACTGACTAGATGATGGCTCATGACATACTATGAAACATTAAATTTAGGACCAAAGAGAGAAAATAGTATTTTCAAAATATACTATTTAGAAAAATAAAAACTAAGCTATGACTCCATTCCCACTTTCCCAATCGTCTTGGGAAAGATAAAAGAGAAAAAGGAGAGGTTATCTCCCAGCAGAAGAGAAAACAGGCATGCTTGCTCTCCCTTTCACATCATGACTGGGAGGAGAGAGCACTCAGATGGTTTTACTTGATGGCACTTCTCCCGCCCAAGCCATGTCACAGAATGCCAGGAAATCGTAGTTCAACACACATTTTTAGTGCATGGCTGTAACATTTTCCCAAATACTTTCCTTTAGTCGCTGGATGCTTCAGATACTTAGTAAGCACTCATGCATTGGTGCATCTGTTCCCTTATCAGTACACTTCAGAGACAGAATAACCAAAGCTATTCCTTAGCTGAAAATTTATTCAGATCAATAAAGACTTCACATCCAGAAGTCATCTATGTTATTTGAACCTACTGATAGCAAGGTTGCTTTAAAAATTTCAGTAGGTTTAAAGCTCATAAGTGTTCAACACATGAAAATGAGAAAATCTTTTGAAACCTGCAGAAATTCCACACTGAAGTTATCTCAGCGTATCTGCCGTAACTTTACTGAAATTGCATTAAATAATACAATTACCTCCATTAAATAACACAATTGCCTCCTAGCTCTTTTTAAGGCTCTGAACAACAAAATTGTTTTCTGACTAAAACTTTTACAAATCTTCAAGGTTATTACTGTAAACACAAAGCCTTTTGAAGTGCTATTTAAAAAATAAATTCTTGAACAATACAAACCAAAATAGCTCTACAAGTTTTCAAACCCATAGCCTGTAACATTCTCCTTTCTGCAAATACAAGCGGGTACCTTTAGAAACTGAGTTTTGGAGGAATGCTCCACTGATATTTAACTGCTAGACCATCAAATGGTCCCTGTTGTATTGATCTACAATGTACTTTCAAAACAAGTTCGATCAAAACCCAGTGGGGACTCTATACTGAAAAGTAGACAGCTAATACTCAGACCAAACAATCCATGCCCAAACAAGATATCTGTCCTTTTAACAACAGTTGCTATAGAATTTTCATCTCCTTTCATAGCTTCCCACCAAGCTGTTTATACAGACCTCAATGGAACATGAAAACAGTGAGCTAAAGCAGCGTGATCATTTTTAAAGGAAAAATAATCTAGATTAGAAGGTATGTTTGTGCTTTCTAAATCTAGTGCTATTTAACTTGAGCAAGAAGTACAAACATTTTACTTCTTTATTTCAGAAACCATTGATAACTTTCTAGCATGAGATGACTCCTAGCAACTATTTGTACTGCTGCTGTAAATAATACCGTTACGTATCATAGCTCTTGCTTCTTACATGAAGAGTGTAAAGTAGATAGGTATGGGCATAGCTTCTCTGGTTTTTTATAATTTATTTTTTAAAAAACCCTGAATTTTAAACATCATTTTGATTTTGAAATTCCTCTGCTTAAAATCTAGGAAGTGCAAAGCTGAAATTTCAGCTGTTGTCATGACATTCAGAGGTAAAGGCAAGGGGATAACTGAGTATGACCCATGATTCTACTCAGGAAGGTGGCATTAAAAATTACAAAGAAATTTCTGCAAAATTTGAAATTTCTTGCAATCTACCCGAAGAAACATTCAGATATGCTGATATTTCTTATAGTCACAATTAAAACTTACAAGTCCTATTAATACAATACCTATATTCAATAAAGGACTACTATGGTCCTCAAGATAAATTAAACAATGTGGTTTTCAACATGTAAATTAAAATTCTTATGGAAGTCACAATAAATAATCATAACAGTTATTACACAGGGTGGTTCTGGATTTGCACACAAACTATGATCTGGCATTTCATTACTCTTTCTCTGCTTCTGTACTCTGCTGTACCACTTACACCTAATTCTTGGGGGAAAGGTAAACAAGTCAATGCCCACTTCAAGAGACACCTGCCCTCAAGAGGTTTAATTTTGAGACTCAATTTTAAGCAACCATTACTTATGCATTCTCAAGCAATTCAGGTGCATTCTGAATCTTAATTTTTTTTTCCTAATACAACATTTAAATGTATTATTTTGCTAGATTGTATACGGAACACAATATCTGCATCTGTTGGAGAGCCGATGCCACTACTTAAAATAGTGTCAATATTGGCCCAAAGCACTCCAGTTAGCATTCAATTAAAGTGAGGTCTGACAGGTTATGCTATCTTCAAGCTGGAAGTTATCTCAGCACCCCTGGTGTGCTGATGAGACCATGAACTCCTACTGCCGAGCATTCCAGAGCAAGCCATTAGCCTTTGCTCTTCATTTCTTAATTTCTGATGAGTGATGTTACAACCATCATAACTTAAAACAAAGTTACCCTGGGTTTATTTCTTTTGTTGTAACATCAAGAGCTTTGAGGACTTTTTTCCCCAAAAGAGGTGACTTTTATTTTTTTAACAGCTTAATATTTTGTTATCTAATTCTTGAAAAAAAAAGCCAATTTTTCAAAGGTAGAAAATAAGGTATTGCTGCTTAAATTCCGTAATCTTTTAATAGATGTATCATAAAGTAAGAGGATTTGTTTATTTGAAATACATTTGAAACGTATTAGTCTTGCCATGATGAATTACCCTTTAAAAAAAAAAAATGAAATCACACTTATGTATCCTCTTGATGTTTACTGCCTAAGAGCAAACAGCTCTTCTGCTTTGCTTATTTTCCTGATGATGTTAAAATTAATCTCTATTATGGTGAATACTTTTATACTTATTATCTTTCTACTCCTTCCTCATTCTCTTACCTACCTTTCCCTCTCTAGACACAGACTGTCAGTGGGAATACTGCCTGTTTAAGAATTCCTTACATCATATGGCGTTTTCTTAACTAACCATACTGTATGTAATTAATGGAAAAAATTTACTAGTCTTTGTTTTCATATGCAAGGTTTGCACAAATACACGTGTAAGGCCCATTTTCCCTAGCCACCACAGATTTGTTAAATTTGACTGGCATGGCTCTTTTCTGATATAAGGAACGATGCCTAAAAATGACCCATGAAGAATGTATAAAGTGAAATACCCAGAAAAAACATGATGTTGCACATACACTGACAAAATGACACAAACTGAACAACTGTAATCTTTGTATCTAACTCCCACCTAAGCATGCAATTCTGAAACATGGAACGTGCAATCTTATTCCACGATAAATTCCCAAATGCTGGACTACTTAAAGAAAATAGGAGCAACAAAGGCTAAGTTCTGGCCACCCAAAGTAAATGTAATTTGGATTTGTATATGCATTTACATGGTATAAGAAGCATGTCACAACACTCTGATCGTTGCAATGCAGGGTTAGACTCTTGTGATCAAAACTCTCTGTGACCACTGACGCTGCAGATCGTGCAATGGATCGTACCGCAGCTGCTAGCTGGGCAAGTACAACCACACACTGACCACCTTGCCCTCCTGTGGGCAAGGGCTCCTTATTGCAAAACTGTTTGAATGGCCTCACTGCCACTGCTGTAGGTCTGCACTGCTGGAGACACGCCACCCCTCAAAGTCCATGCACATTACCCTACCAAAATGAAATGCAGTCCTCTACATGAATGGGACCATATACAAAAACGTTCTAATTCACTATTCCACTGATAGTCTGGATTATTTTTTGGCCATTTATCAAATGACAATGAAGTAACTAAAGATGAAAATCTGTTTTATTTGCTTTTTCTCTTCCCTATCAAAATTTTGGAATGGTGATAAGATAATAAAAGAGGTTGTATAAAGATTTTTTTCAATTATCCCCATCTACCATGCATTAACTGGATTCTTTCTGGATTAAACTAAAGCAGAAAATGAGCTCCAGCTAGTCATGGGTATTCAGTATTCAACACCAGACTAAAAGAAGAACCACAATAAAGCTAGAAATGCACACTGTGTGAATGTCAGGTCCTTAGCACCAACTGTACTGTTATGCTCTGCAGATCCACTCCTATTATGCAATATTTGCTAATGTAAAGTGTAGCATATTACAAAAATATTTTTGGCAGTGATATCGATTTGACCGATTTCTTTAATTCAGTATCCTGACTAAATTAGAAAAAACAACTATTTCCACTTTTCTTGGAAACTTTTGCTGGATTAAGATTTTCATTATCATTTATTACACAAAAAAATATGATCACCTTTATCTATTATATGTCATATTTCCTGTCTGTATTAGAGTAGTCAAATTTTCCATATGGTCTTTTGGAGTCCCATGAACTCCTTCCAAGACCCTTGAAGCTTCCCATTTTCCCTTTCACCAATCATTTTTTTTCAATAATTGCTAGACGTTTGTTCAAGACATATTGCTATACCGAGGAGAATCTGTCCTATGCTGAAAACAAACAGTTGCACAGAATGAGTGTTCAGTGTGATGAACAGCGTTTGGAGTGAAAAGAAGTGTTGGATGAGTACAGACACTATCAAAGCTGTTCTTTACTCAAAGTGAATATTAATGACAGTTGTTTCATGTTTCAAGTTAAAATCATCCAGAACACACTGTTGCAAGGAAAATAGCACACTTAAACATATTTTTCAACTTACAAGCAAATCAATAACTACCCAAAGACATTATTTTATTTTTCATCAGGATGTTTACGATCCTAAAAATGGTACCCCAAAACCTCTCAGTTCTTGATTCTGAAGATATAACAAGGTTATTTATGGCAAAAATATTTCAAGCCTATACAGAAAATGCTCTCATTTAAGTATGCGCCCTACAAATTTTCTACATGAATACTACTTGAGCTCCTGAAAGAATGTAAATAAAGCCCGTAGCTGTGGTTTAGATTTCCTTACTAGATCTAGTACCATAGACTTCAAAACAAAGGGTAGTATTGTCTTTGTAATAACAATTCACAAGTTTTGAGACTTCTGACAAACAGTCCTAATACAGTAAAATTTCTTCACCAAAAGGGTTGTCAAGCATTGGAACAGGCTGCCCAGAGAAGCAGTTGAGTCCCCATCCCTGGAGGTATTTAAAAGACGTGAGATGTGGTGCTTAGGGACATCGTTTAATGGTGGATTTGGAAGTGCTAGGTTAACAGTTGGACTTGATGATCTTAAAGGTCTTTTCCAACCTAAACAATTCTGTGATTCTGTGGTTCTATTTTTTGAACTTCCCAATTCACAATGCATTAAACTGAGTTCAAAAGGCTCATGTAAATCAAGCTGAACAATCATGGGACAACTCCTCTCAGTTTCTACTAATCCAGAGCAAATTCAGTTTCTAATAAATTTTTCTATCACAACAAAAATTCTGTAAAATACTAAAATTAGTTAAAACAGTATGAACACAGCTCAAAATAAGTTACACTTTTTTTTTTTTTTTTAAATACGCTTTGTCTTTGGACAAGTTGATGCCAATCAAAGATATGCTGGTATTTGCCAGCAGACTTCTGCCTGTTAAGACATTCTGAAATAACATATCTTAAAAAAAAAAATAATAATCAGGCCATAATGGTTTCATAAATAACTTCTCTTATATACAATCAGTGGAGCCAAAAAAAAAAACAAAAGCAACCCAAAAAAAACCTACCAAAGAAAATAATGCAGAAAGAAAGACTGCAAAAGGTCACTTCAACAAATGTTTGCCAGTTGAAATGACGCACAGTGCACTACTTCCAATACAGTGCAAATGTGGATATTTCATATATGCCAACAGATAAAATGAAATAAAAAGGAAATCAGCTAAAAGGAGAGCTCATTTCAACAGAGATGCTAACCAGAATGCTTAAGAACTTGCACATTCAGTTCAACAAACTTACCTAAACACAGGACCGACTGGAGCTTATTTCTAGTCAGAACAGAGGTAAGGACACCAACCAGACAGACATAATTCTGTTTGCATATATCAAATATAGATTAAGACACTTTTTGGATTAACACCTCTTTCCTGCAAGCTGCCATGAGTTGACACAGACCAGTGTCCTCACCTTTAGACTAAGGGACAAATTAGATAACCCCTCCCGAAGCAGTGTCAGGTAACGCCACTATGGAATAAATGACAACTATCTATTTTGTTGGAATTATTTGTTTTAATGAAAATTGTACTGTGTTAACACTAGCAATTTTGAAAACAGGGACAGTCATTTCGATATAATATGCAAACTGGCTTTCCATATCATAAGAAAACTCTAATGACTGCTAAACACAAATAGTTCAACTAAATCCTTACACATTACATTATTTCTGCATGGGTTACTTTTCATCTCAATAGCAATTGTTGTCAAAGGCAGAGACAGCTAGTGTGTAAAATGCTCACAGCAAAAAAGACTACCTGCAAAAGAAGCACTTGGGTAGAAGACCCTGCCATACTGTATTTTAATGTTTCCTCCAGGAAAAGGCCTCATCTGGAATTAATAATGATCCTATCCATTTCCATCAAGGAATACCACACAGTTCCTTACCCAACAAAAGAATACACCGTCCTCCTCACCCCCAAACACCCATGCACCCACTCACCCACCGGTTTTACAAACCTGACATCTCAAGCAAGGATGATTTTCTCCTACCAAATCTCAATAAATACCTGAATCCATCAGACCACCAAACCTCTCATGCTCGGAATCTGATTCAACCAATGTCATAAATGGAACTAGTATCAGTAGTTTGCACACATCATAGGAAAAAAATCTGGACTGACAGATGAAATGATGATTTTATCTCTAATAGGGTCAATATGTGCCACCCTCATAAACCAGAAAGGATGAAAGCACATAACACATTAATCTACCGAGTGCCAGCAAAACATAAAAAATACAAATTCTCAAGTTCTGATGGTATGAAATGGGTTTTCATTTCTCCTAACTTCTCAGTGGAATCAAGGTAAGTGTACAATAGTAGAGATGCATGTTTGCCTCATGTCTGGCTTCTTCTAGGAAATAAAAAGCTTCTGGCCTTAAACACAGCAGAGTCTCTGGACCAGTACAGTGAAAAATGATGGGAGTCTGAAAGGCACCACATTAAACCAGGTGAGCTGTGTGTAAGTAGCTTCATTAACACAATCTAATTTTATGCTAAATAAGTTATAAAAGGGATACAAATAAGAAAATAGCTGACTTTGGCTGAGTATTTATTTTTCAGTACAACTCGCCGTCAGGAGGTGGTAGCGTCTTCTAAATTGCCAACATATCCTTAGCATAGAACAAGATTTGAAACATGTCTTTGAAATGTTTCTGTCTGGGATAAAACATTTCATATTTTCCTTGCAAAGAATGAGACTGTGCCCTTATGAATTAAGGAAAAAAAGAAGTAAAGAAGCAGCCTTACTGGTTTGTATCTTAGTGCATCTCTGTAGGATCCAAACAGTGCTGCCTGTGCCCGAAGAAAGGCCTTGGCTACTCCATCACCCGTAGCTGTAGACTGCTTTTTCAGTTTATTTTTCAAGGCCGAGACCTGCATGACAGAGTGGAACAGTTAAATTAACACCTCAGAAATTGGTACAGCGAGGTATGAACCCAATCAGCAGGCAAACCATGGTGTCTACAGGTCAGCCAAAAATTCATCCTCCTCCTTGATAGCTTATCTTCTTAACTGCAAAGAGCACCTGCTGGTCTGTTAATTGAAATGAAAGCAGGGGATGATGGTAGAGTGCTAATGCAAATTGGTTTATGCTCTCTTTTTTTCCCAAGGCCTCTTGACATAAATAAGCTTAATTATTTTACAGTAAACTGCATGTGAGCCACTTTTCTGCAGATTTTTTTTTCTCTCCATCATAACATGTACCTGCTTGTTTTGAATGAAGACAGTTGGATATTTTTTATTTATGCCATGAAGGCTTATTTTTAAGGACTCTTCATGGTCACTTACTATTCAGTTTTGGAGATTTATATTTTTCTGAAGTCAAATTACTATCTTACATTATTTCTCATGCACCATGGGAGTAGCTGCTATCACTGTCAAATAGTTGATAAAAGTTTGTGTAAATTCAGTGATACATTGTCTTTAGAATTGTCCTAGAAGATAAAACATGTGAAAGGGAAAAAAGAATCATGCTTATGAGGCACCTGTAGTTTGTTTTTTTTAAAAAAAAAAAAGTGCCATTCTTATTTTAGTGCTTGACTTATTTTCTTTAAGAAGGTCTTTTACTTGGCAAAACAGTAATCACTGATTATACAGAATTGGAAAAAAATTAGAAATACTAATTTAGATGACCCTTACTTGGAGATATTTTGGGAAAAAAAATCATATAATTATGGATTTATTACCATATTCTTTAAAAGATATATAGAATTACACTCAGTTATTGTCTATAGTCTCCTAATTTTCAACATGAAGGATTATCTGCAGAAGTCAACTCCAGTTACACTGAATACATGTTTCTACATTACTTTGTATTGCAATATACCCAATAAAGCAATATTTAAGTCACTAAAAACTATATAAAGTAACATTTCTTGTTATTCTTTAAGCAGAACATTATAAACAGAAACCATCACCGAAACATCTTTCATTCATATAAAAATACATGCAAGAATGAGTATCTTTTTGTTTCTTTATGCAAGCAGTCCTGACTGCTCTTGTAGATGATGATTGTAATTGAAGTGTCAACCTAATTAACAACTAAACTTTGAATAATGCTAATGAGAACTGAACATGGCATCAGAGAAAAGACCAGCTCTACAGGTGATAAACCTTCACAGTAATGACATTTTCCAGTGTAAAGTCACAGTTACTGTGATCTGATCAAAGAGAGAGACCCCCATTGGGTCCAATTATAGCTATAGTTTTGAAAAAAAAAATTATTGAGTTATGATGTTCATAATCTATGCAGAAAGGCCTTTACAGTATAGGTCTTTTCCCCATAGCTGTGATCTTTTCAATTTATATCCAAGCTCCATAGATCTAGATAAAAGTTTAGAGCCTGATTCGTTTAGCCCATGGAAAGCATACACCAAGGCTCATTTACGTTATTTCCTCAAAAGAAAAAAAAAAAAGAAGTAGAAGTCTGAGTACAAAAACCAGTTAAGCAGTTCAAGGCTGAAAAAATAAATGCATGTTTTGGTTTTGGGTTTTTTTGTTCTGCACTGTACGATTATTTTAAAGTTATTAAAAATAAGGTTTATTTAATTCCGGGGGCAATAAATGTACATATCCTTTGCATAAGGGAAATGTGCCCATCACCGTTAGCTCAGTTTCACTAAAACAAAAGCAGTAACGTGAGGTCAAAAAAAGAACTGTCAACCTTAAAATATTGTCTCTGTCATGACGGACAAAGCATTTTCTAAATATAAGGGAGGGAAAAGGTAGAAAATGCTCTACATTCTTCTAAATTGTACCTTGCGAGTTTGGGGAAATAATGGCAGATGATAAGACAGGGTCAGAGAAGAAAGGGGTAAGGATGATGTAGAGCAGAGAAATTATAGGACAAAGTGGGGGATGTGAAGGAAAATGGTTTTCTCTGATTTTCTCAGTTCTGGCAGGTCCTATGTACTCTATCATGAATCGATAAACAAGATGCTTTAGGCAAAAAACGTGTTAAAAAAGAACAATAGAAAGCCACAAATCCCCCGCTTCACTGCAGTATTGGTACGTTATTAGTTCAACAATATTAAGAACATCCCAATGGGCTGGCAGTTTGAAGACGGGTTCTCCAGCACAAAAATGTGTAAGTCAGATGCACATTTTTTGTGCTGCCATTCTGGAGGGAGTTCTAGCCTCAAAAAGGCTGTGCTGGAGTTCAAAGAAAATTCCTTCAACTTTTGCTTCTCTCGAGAGGCTACATTGAAAGGCAGGAAGAGCTCCATTAGATTATCCTGCAGAAGTACTAGGAGCACAGTGCTCTTAAGAAAAAGCCTGCAGAGATAATGTGGACCACAACCCTGATTTCCCAGTTGTCAACAACCGGAGTCCTGGCGGAAGCACTCTTGAAGCACCCTTGAGACCTGCCCAGGTTTCCTTCAAGCTGAGGTCAGCAAACATGCATGCAAAAAGGGACAGTGCTTTCTCAGGGTTTATCCCACCACCAAGTGATGGCAAACCCAAGCTGCGCATTTGGGTACATTGCCAGCAAGTTCTCCCAGTTCCATAGTTTAACCAAAGACAGAGTGATAAAGTAGACATTACAGTCAATACGGTAGGTACAGATAAGAGACTGCGTGCTTTGAACTACTTAGAAGGACTTGGTGCACAGCAAGATTGTGATTGCTTAGATCCATGAACCTGAAACCAAGGAAGTGAGAGACCCTTTTGGCTGACATCATTAATAGCTCTAAAAATTTCAAAGAAAATACGCAGTTCTGGCACAGCCAAAAAAACACCAAGCAGTATCTTTATCAAAATCTTTTACTCATATATGCTTTAAACCATCTATCTGTGATTAAGAATGCCAAACTTTTTCTGCCCTTCTTTGCATGTCTTAAGCAGAAATAGCCTTTTACAAAGTTTAAAAATAAAGAACTGCCAACAAACCACAGGAGTTAGAATACTGTTAAAAATTATTTCTGGAAGACACTAGTGATCCATTTCAGAAATGGTATTATTAATTTATACTAGAAGTAAACTGGTTTTGTCTTCTCCTAGCAACAGCTTCTCAGACGAAGGTGACTCATTGGACTGCTAAACACTACCAATGAAGAGCAATCAGAGCTTCAGGAAGGTTTAAAATCAATAAAATAGTTTTTCAGAGATGTAGAAAGTCATGAGATCGATGCATGATTTTTCTTTCATATGTAAGTAAGTATATCTAAAATGTAGAAACATATTGTGTTGGTCATCAAAAAAAACCCCAACATTGTTTTTTAAAACCCTATGTCCTTTCTAAGATTCCTAAAATATAACTATCTGATCAGAAATAAAGCATGACTAATCTCTCTTCAATATTCATGTCAGTAGAAGAATAGAACGGCACATAAAGTTAAAAAATAAATTAATAAAATGATGTAATTATTAATCAAAGCCTTTGCTCCTGCAAAAACTTGATCACGCATATAAATATAAGCACATATAGATGTATTCAAATTGTTTGTTGCCTGAGAAAGGCAGAACCATGCACTGGGGCTCCCAATGACTAAGAGATCTCTGAAAAAAAAAGATATCCAGGTATTTCTCTGGTATCAGTGACAATTGTTATGCTTTAAACTATTTTTTTACTATCACGTCACCATAAAACTAAGCCCACTCTCAACAGCGAGAAAGTGAGAGAAGATGGCAGAGTACAAAATTAAAACCTTATAACAAAATGGAATCTGATACGATTTAAATCAATATTGTTAATGAAAGGGCATCTACATATTTGATATTATCTACACACACAGGTTTTAGGCATCTCAAATAGCCCTCCAGCATTTAACCACAAATACTCATTTAGACAGAAACAACTACTTAAATGCAAATGTTTTCAAAACCAGTTGTACTTTTCAATCTCATGTTCTAGCTTCTAAAAGTATATCGAGGTTCAACAGAATCTCAACTCTAAGAATTTATTCAAAATAAATAGTTGCCTCATAACACTGCAAACACTGCTGACTGCTCCGAGTTTCTAAAAATATATTAGTAATATATTTGGCTATTTTCTGATGGGAAAACACAATAAATTACTATATTTAAATTTTACAAAAAAATCTTTTTAGTTGCACTGTTACACATTGACCATAACTTCTTTACAATACTATTAATCATTGTACTTTCAGAAATAATTTGCACTGCCAGTAATTGTTTTATAAAGTAACTGTTTCATTTTCTACGTGAATTACAGCCTACTTCTCAAATGCTACTTTTTAGAACAGTAATGCTCATATGCCCAATTTATGGTGTTAAAATCCTGTGACTTTAGGAATCTCAAAACTAAAACTCTAAAACCCCATTTAGATTCTGTACTGCATCACAGTGTGTAGGCACCACACGCTACAAAGGCTACACATCTTTCAACAGCTCTGTAGATTTTACGGTTAACAATATTCAACGACCATGGAAGATGCTAAAAACCTATAAAGCCTATTATTTTCTGAAGAACATATTTATAAAAGTTCTGCGTAGTCTATGGAGAAATCACTAAGACTTGGTTGCTAAATGTGATGCCCTCAGTCCTCCAAGCTTTTTTGAAAGCGTTCAAATTTGAGCAAAGGAATAGTCTTTTTATCAGAGTTAACTGCAAGCAGGTATTGCAGGATCAGGCCCGAAGCTTATAAATTTGCCTCTATGGTCTCTGCTAATTTATATACATCACAAATGTTCTTTGTCTAACATTCTCATTATTATAGTGGTGATCGAAGTATTATTGTATTAGGAAATTTACTCCCACAGAAGTAGCTACTTCTTTTCTGTTTTTTTAAATTAAAAAATAATAGACAAATTCACAGTGAAATGATGAAATTTAAAAACAAGTGTTCTTGTCAGAAGAGAGGAAAAAGAGGGGTTTTCCCCCCTCTAAGAAAACAAAGGATTCCTGAAAGTCTTGCACTGATTTATTTTTCCAATTTTAAATACCTTAGGAGTAGCGGAACTGCTACTGGCATGGTAGTATTTCTAACAGTCAATAAATCTAAAATATTATGTGTGAATATTGGAATGAAGCCATTAAGAAGATTACAGCATGCAACGCAGCAGAGGGTCCACATGAAAAAAGGACTGGTAATTCAGGACAACTGTGACCACTGACCTCTGCACAGTCAAGACCACTGGTCAGTCTGACAGAATAATGGAGTTCACATGCATAGAAAGTCATCTAGCCTGTAACTATAATTTAAATGCTTAAGTGAATGATTTAAAAATGCCTTTAAATCTCAGTTAATTTATTATACAGTTTATTAGACAATGCCATATAATAATGTTTTTTCAATCTTAAATTTATCATGAAAAAATCACAAGCAGAGCATTTTAATGGACATATTACTTATATATGGGTAAACTATTAAATACCTATGCTGTGAGGACATCATCAGGCTTATTGATCAAGAAAATAATTACTCAAATTCCTTCAGACACAAGACACAGTTTTAGAAACTCTTTGAAAATACTGCATTTCTTTTGTTAGGCTCTTAACCAACCTGGAATCAATTTTTGAGAGGGACAGTAAGACTAGAGCTTCTTTTATATTTTCAGTTCTTCATTCTGTTTTAACACCCTTCAGAGGTACTCATTAGGTTTTTTCATCAGAAGTTTTACTACCTTTGTACACACGCGTATAAGGTTTATTTATATAGGTTAAAATGCTTCACATATGTAAGTATCATTGACATTTGTTTTAATGTTTTAAGACTAACTTACCATTTTTACTCTACACTCCTTTGTCTTATACTTTTAAATCGAGATGTTAGCAGTTGCACTGCCCCTCATGAATGCATGAGAATGTATGAAAAGACGGACAAGCATTTTGTCATTTTATGAGCCAAACACGGATGTTGTCTGTGCCTTTTGTTTTCAGGTTTTCCAACTATAATTGTATGTGTTTTCCCTTGAATTGTTTTAATTGAAGTGCTTTACAGATTGAAGTAGAGGAAGAGATGGGAATATTCAAATTAAAAGCTTCATTATAAAAGCCTCAAATTCTGCAAGTATATTTTCCATGAAACTTAGTTCTGTTTTGTTCTATATTAGATATGGAATGAAATATTTTAAGTCTACTGTATAGTCTGTACACTTGGATAACCTTCATTAACATTAATAATAGTAACATGCATATATCCTGGGGGAGAATATACTTCTAAAAATATGAAGATCTGTATCCCTATTTTCTTCATGCTAGCCTACTCATTTAGAGATCATTTTGATATGCATCTGTAAAATACATGAGAAGTCCCTCTCATTGCACAAACATCCATTTTTACTGTTCGAAGGACCTCCAGCTACAACTCCAGAATCTTATGGAAGATGATGCCCAATTCTCAATTCTACATCTAGCTATTATTTGACAAGAGGTATGTACCTCTGACATTATAACCTCAACCTTATTCACTGAATGCAAGATCAGATAAAATTACTGACACACCAGAAAATTACTCATTTTTTACTTAACCTGAATGATAGAGTACAGTCAAAATTACTGTATGTACATGTATGTATACTTTTTCATACACTAACATAAAACCACAAATCAGAATAATTTCTATGTAGTCTTTTACAGTTTGAACTGTAGTTAATACTGAGTCAAAAGAAAGACTAAGCAAATGACCTACAAAAAGTCTAGATTTTAACATCATTAAAATGAAAGGGAACTGACATTAATATAATCAAAAGTTTGATTTCTATTGTACCAAATATATACAAATTACCAACAAAACCAAAAGACATCGTACATCGCTACAGCGCCTTGCTTTGATTAAGACAGTTTCTTTTTATGATTTACAATTTCAGAAAATATAAGTCTTCGATTTTGATATAAAATTCTTTGTGCTGACAACCATTTGTAATAGCTTGAGCATCTATAACTAAATAATCAAAACAGTAGTTTCAGAATGATATTTTTTTAGAGCTCTATTGGGAAAAACAAGGTAAGTGAATTTTGTGACTATTTAAAATTATATACAGAATATGTTCCCCTATAGGCAATAAGAAAAAAAAAAGGGGGGGGGGGGGGGACGGGACACCCTCTGCAAGATCAAAGTCCAGAAAGAACTGGCACTTAATTTATCATCCTTTACAGACAAAAGACAGTTTTCGTCATTTCAAAAGGATCAGATGTCTTTTATGACAAACTGGGTTTACAGTTTAATTTACAAATAGAATTCTAAGTAAGCAGTCTTTGCTCTGCCAAAGCAAATGACAAACAGTATAGGTTTTCATTCACGCAGCCCTCAGCAGGATAGAAGAGATTAAAATAAAACTGAAATAATTTAGAGAAAACAAATAAATGTTTCAGAAAGTTGAAGGAGATCAAAGCCTGAATTTTCTGACCCCAACTGTACAAGCATTTCTTATTATATTGACCAGTGCCATCAGATCATTAATTAAAAGGAAAGCGCTGGCAGGTGGCAGGGAAGCAGAAGCCGATAATTGGCCCCCTTCTTCTTTTTGCCTTCAAAAACTCTCTCGTTCTTTTGCAAGACATGCCACTAGGCAGACAGAAATGCCTACTTTGTAATATAATGATTAAGATGACATGAAGAGACTCTTGCGTTTAAAGCAACTATGCCTAATGAATGCAGCTAGCTTTATAATTATGATCCTACTTTTACAATAAGGAATACGATGTTCCATTCAACATCTACTCGACTGTCAAAAAGGTAAAAATCTCAAATATAGGGGTCTACGCTTGGTGTTTTTCACCCCCTTATTCCTTTCATAGCAGTTAGCAAAACCAGGCAAAAATAACTACTAGGAACTCAAGCATCTATATAAGAAAGAAGGAATGAAATATCTGTAAGACTCACCACTTCACCAGGTAGGTTGTTCAGGTCATTAAAAGGGGTTTCCAGAGTGTTTGTGTCAACATTTAGCAAAACCACATCCTCCAGTGATCTATTTTTTACTCTCTATTAAGAGAAAAAAAAAAAAATATAGTGAAATGCTTTTCCACTGGCATCCTCCTGAAGTACATTTTCATTATAATGTGCTAGATAAGAAACGATGGTTTTACAAAGAACAATTAATGGCAAAGACAACATTTTGAGCTTTAGATGTCAGATTTGTGAATTAGACGCAGGATTCAGAGCAGCTTTTAAAAACCCTTCCTCTTCATCAAATAGTAAGGTTATATTAATAATCTCTGAAATGCAAGCATATTTAAGAAATTAATTCTCAAAAACCAAGATTTACACAAAACACAGTTAAATACACTGGAACTATACATCTCTTATAACAACACTTCATTCTCTCGTATTTGTGAAAGACAGGATGTTAATCATATAATCAGATGAAAACCAGAGAAAACTAAGTAATTATTTGCAGATTTATGTAAGTCCCAGCCATGTGATGTCTACTAGCATTATAGAAGAATGGATGAAACAATCTTTCATCAATGGATTTGACTAGCAGCTAAGAATTAAACAATTTGTACCTTTCAGGGAAAAATGATAGAACTCTTTTCTATATGGTCCTACAATAATACATAATAGTGCAGTCCAGGAAATAATTCCAGAAGGAATTGAGTGACCTCTTTTTCAGAGCAAGCCTTTCTGTTCCATTATTTTCTGATGGAATAAGGAAAAAAATCCTAGTCAAGATATTATGATCGGCATATGCAGATCACAAGAACTTGATTTGAGAGAACAGAAGGCTATGCCTGGAATTAAGAAGCGTACATGATAGAAGGCTCTTTTTTGGAAATACATGCTAGTGGCTTAGACTAGGGGAGAACCCACCTCATCAGCTTAGCAAATGTGAATTGATCCTTAGAAACTGCTTTAGCAGAAGTGTAAATCAAATAACATTCCCAAATCAATTATCTACTCTGCATGATAATCAGATTACACATGCAGGCTTAATGGTGTCATTAAATGGTTATGGAAAGAGCCAAAGCTATTTAAGACCCAGGTATTACCTCTTTGGTGAGTTCTATTGTTTTGTTGTATGTTTAAATCTCAAAAAGGCTACCTCCTGTTTTTTGGAAAAAACATACTTGTTTCTAAATTAATAGTTATGAATGTTATGGGATGAATGTTGGACTCAGATTTTCAAAGGGATGGGAATACAAATTATCTGGGGAATCAGGATGATGCTGAATTCCGATTGATGGTGACTCCAAAATAAATTTTAACTGTTCTTATTATTGGGAAAATCTGTTGGTGAACCACTGAAAAAGGTAGGAAAAAAAGCTGTCATTGAGCTATTAAATAGACACAGAAAGAAATCATCATGTAGAGCTTACATGACTCCATAACACTTCAAAAGCAAGATTTCAAAGAGGGACATTTTTGACTTTGTAAAGCATTTGAAGCTTAAATTTTATAATTCTGTATGCTAAAAACCAGGGATTCTTTCTGAAGCATTTCCATTTAAATTATCAGTTATGGCACACACACACCTCATGCTTATCAGTATGCAGAAGTGTACAGTAAACTTACCTCTATTAAGCTTAAGTGGACACCAATTAGGTAAGGCATCGGTGCACTGAAGAAAAGAAGTGGAAAGGATCAAGTTATTGTTTTAAGTACCAACTACTGTAACATTTGTGGAGCAAAAAAAATTTAAAATTTTGGCACATATAGTCCCTGGTTAACATTGACTGTTTAAGACTGTATTAAATTTACACAGTTGCTACCAAAATTTTTGTTAGGCAAGGGAAATTTTATTTTTGTTTTTTTTTTACTCTGCAGTAAAGACAACCACAAAATAAAGGATGCTTTTCCTAACTATGGAAGTATGAGCAAGAAGACATGTAAGGCTTGCTGACTGGCTTGCCGTATGTTCCAGAAGTGGTGTGTCTCTAGAACTACAGTGGTTTTAAAACACCGTTCTGGAGAATACAGTATGAGTTGCATCACCACGCTGCAACACAAACATCATTAACACCAGTTTTGGTTCTGAATGTGTTTCTGAAACCTTTCCTTGGTGGGCATTTGGAAGCTGTATAATATCCTATTTAACTCAGGATAGTAAACTTCTAATTTCCAATTTGAGTAAGACAAGGAACAATATTTTCAAAATAAAACAAATATCCACACAAAGCCTCTGGAGTGAGACCTCCTGCAGCATGCAAGCAAGAACCTGAATTAGTCAGGCTAATTTATCATGGTTTCCTATAATCTTCTGTTTCTTCCTCTAGTGAATGTGTTCTGGCAACATCTGACAAAGAATATACTCAGTATGCAGCACTGAAGGGAAAAAGCATTCAACGATCATCACACTTTTGGGTACTGCGAGATTACTAAAAATATTCACTCCAGAGAAGCGAGCAATAGATAGGCTGGTTTAAGCAACTCAGTGGGAAATGAAATACTAAGGGAGTAGACAGAAAAAATGAAATAAAAATAATCTCTGAAAAATAAACGGAAGGTAAGATAACTCATATGAAGTTACACAGATAGCTGAAATATAATAATTTCTCCCACTGTATTAATTTGATCATGGATCTGAGTCACTGGCACCGACCAATTGACGATTGACTTCCTGAGGCCCGGGGAGAGGCTTCACTGCATCGGTTCACATGGTCACATCAATTTGGTCCCAACTCTGGGAGCAAAAGTAGCAATTCTCACCTGCCTGAGACCGCAGCCTGTTTTAGAAAAATCTGTACACACTATGGATTAGCCAGTTGCTCTCATTAACAATGTCCCATAGGAGAGGGCCGATTTAGAAAAAAAAAAAAAAAAAAAAAGAAAACAAAACACCAAACCAAACAAAAAACCGCCCAAAACCCAGACTGACTGAGGCCAAAACAAGCTTTCATCGTGTTTATCCTAACACAATCAAGGTTTGCTGAGACCACAGACTGTCATGGCTTAAGGTTTCTAGGCAATGGGTTTTCCAAAAGGGGAAATGGAGACCTCTATGTCCCCACTCAACTTCGTAGCCCAATACTGAAAAATATTAGTGCCTCCGAACAACTTCATCCAGGCGAAGGCCTCATGCCTTTGTGGACTAAACACAAGTTACATGGAATCATAAATGGGTGTCCCTCCAGAGCAGACGTGCATTTATATTCAGTGAGGAATCAGACTGCTTTATAACAGACTCTAATTTTAAGAACGCTTTCTACTACGTAACGTATTTAACCAAGTCAATGAGAACGACTATCACTGACGCATAACTGAGGATTCTTCTGCTGAATATGCAGCAAAATAGATCCTCAGGTTCATCACATCAGAGTTATCTTAGTGTTACGCATAACGTGAACTGGAGAAATTATGGTGAAAACAAGCGCTATATCATGTCTGCGTTTCATGCACACCTGTTTTCTCCTACACCGACACTGTTCTAGCAGCTTCACCGGGCCTGTGCTGACTTAAAATAGCTGAAGATTTACTCCATTAATAAATCTGTCATTAAAAAGGGTAGTGTGTAGCTCTTTTCTACAGAACAAAGCAACAGCTATATCTTTTCAATTTTGAGAAGTTAACAGAATAAAGGTACAAAGCTAATAAGATAAACACATCTTGAAAATGCATGAAATAAAAACTGCAGGTATGGAAAGTCCATTTGATCATTTTCAGCAAAGAATGAATTTTATTACTGCTGGATTCTTAAACCTTAACAGCAGAGGTTTCCAATATGTACAGGAAATTACTTACTATGATACTACTGGGAGCTGCTATATAATTTTTGCATGGTAATGCATGTTATTACCAAAAAAGTTATTAATCTACAGCATCATTGCCTAAAATAATTACTTATGTTATGCAAAACATGCAAGTTATTTGGAAAATAATTGTCCCATTCTCACGAAAACAGGCGTGCTTATATCCCAATTCAAAAGAGACCAAATCTCATAAAAAGACATGTTGCAATTGTAACTTGAATTTTCTAATTGCATTATATTCTTAGCAGAGCATCAGTAGAACAGATGCTTTATCATCCACAGACAAAACTGTCATACATTCTTTTATAAGTTACTTAATTTGCCAAGAAATTACACAGAAATTTGATTAAATTAGCTTTCTCCTTTACAAAAATAAATGTTATACCAATATAATTACTATATCAATGCTCAAACTTAATTTTTGTAAAAGCTTTCTTGAAAGCCAGCCACCTACTGGGCTGAGTGCAACAATATATTTTTGCTTATTTAAATGTAGAAAAGAAATAAAGTTCTTAAAAATATTCAGAAATTCAATTTTTTAGTAACTCTCCTGTGTTTTCTTCCTCTACAGTTAAAATAAAAGTTACTTTCACAGCCTAATATTTTGCTACCTTTTAGAAAAATAAACTTATTCTCTCTTCTTTTTTGGATAGTTGTTCCAGTTCTCACATTGGAGTACTCACAATGGAATTTGAGGCCAAGTTACATGGGGGAAAAAACCCATCCTGAAGTATGTTCACACACTGGACCTTGCAAGTACTCATTACCTGGCCAATCCTGACAGTATTACAGTCCACCCTCATGCTCAGTACTGATGGGTTTGGACTACTTTAAGAACATCCATTATATTATGTCTAAAACCAGTCTGTACATCAGGTTGCCTGATAGAACCTAAGAGGCTTTTTGATTAAAAAGGCAAGTGGAAGAATTTAAATATTTTTTTTAATATAGATTTAACTGTTTTACTCAAAGATACATTTTTCTTTTTTTCATGCCCACAAAATGTACCAGCTGAGCAGTTTATGTAATTTATCAAATTCTAACCCCCACAGAATTGTATCATTTATCTTTATGAAAATTTGAGGATATATAGTTCAACTCATAAAAAAAAAAAAAAAAAAAAAAAAAAAAAAGTGGATTTCTCTCAAAATATGTTGGTTGATTAACAAGCAAAGAAAAGTTGCAGGATCAGTGCCTATATTAGAACTAGTACATTTAAAGGCATTTGATCTTTGTTTAAAAATTGCCTTACTCCCTTGGAATGAACACAGTTATCAAACTGATAATCCCCCACTTCATTTATTTGAATACCATTTCAGAGCAACACTAAGAAAATAAGAGTTCATGGGAGACATCACAACAAAGTCCAAGTGAAGCCATGACAATGTAGTTTTGAGGAATAAAAATGCATGTTGAGCTAAAAAGGAAAAAAGGCACATGTATAAAGATAACTTTGCTCTGTCAAAATGAAAATACAGAAAAGAATTAGAAAATGAATTTGTTGATTTTAAATTGACATGACCCTTTTGGACTGCATACTAGGTCTGGCCTAGCATGAACTTTGACCTTATGAATTCATCAAGGTTTTCTAACTTGATATATCATATACCTATGAGGAAAATATTTATTCACTGTTCATATGCCAAAACATGAGGAAAGTGAAGTATTTTATGTGTTTTTATTACACTATTCCAACCTGTCTCACAAAAGAACCATTCAAACCAGACGTGAGCAGAGAAATGTAAATGAACGAAAACCTAGTTTAAAAGGTCTGAATTATAGTTACTGTGGTAAATTCATCAATTGTGCATTTCCTTTCATGAACTTAAGTTTCCATTTGAACATCTCTAAAAAAGGGAAACTTTTTTTTCCCCTACCCTACTACATGACTGTGAAAAAGAAGAAGGGATATAAATGAGTTTTACAAGTTTAAGAAACTCCATGCTTCTTTTTAATGAGTAAAAAAAAAAATCTCAGGTCACGCCATAATGACCTAGAATCTCAACTATTATCATCATCACAAGAAGCTGTGTACAGCATCTAACATTATTATTTCTGGAAACATTATCTGTGCTTAGGAGGGGAAATAAAAAAATCTTCTAGCATTCAGGATGCACTCTGCAGGGTAGAGCTTGAATAAAGGTGTTGATCTACCTTCTGAGAACAGCATTTATGGATGATACTGAAGAAATTACAAAGCTTCTGGCAGTAAGTTCAAGTAATACAAAAACTAAACAAATACATCCAAGCTCTACCCCCATCTCGGTGCATTTTATCAAAGCAAGGAGGAAAAACAATTAGGACAGAGTTTCTTCAAAAGAAAACTGTCATTAAAGATGAAAGGCTTAGCTACAGTTGAAAGTAAAGGGAGAAGTGGGAGAAGAATATTTGATTTCTTTTTAAACACAATAAATAATATACATATGAAGTATAGGAACTATCACAGAAAAAGATATACCATGGGCAAATATTGCAAACTTGAGGAAAACCCGTCAAAGAGACTTAAGGAAACATAACGAGAATTTCTTTGAGAACAAGAAATTCAATAGACTGGGTGGAGTTCAATGGAACATCAATATTTATAGGTACCAGAAGAAAAATAAAACAAAGTCCAGCAAACATACAAGCATAATTTATTTCTGTGAAGAAAAACATCAGTAACAGAAACATAGACTCATGTTGGGAGGCATCTGGACTTGGACTCAGTTTTATACATAATAACGATTCCTGACCTCTAAAATGGCTTTAAATGCTTCATTTTTCCACCACAGATCATAGGGTCTAGTTAAAGTGAAAGTCTCCAGGGACGGATACTCCTGTTTTAGGTGCTTTAATGGAAACTCTTATTTGGTATCTCTGGCACTACTACGAATAAAAGAAAGTAGATCTCTGCTTAGCCTGAAATCTTAAAACACAGGCATGTGGAAACATCATCCCTTGAAGGATCAAAAGTGACTCAAAAAGTGATTCTTTCTTGTTCAACTTAAAAATTTGCCAAAACCACGAAGTCTGTCATGTGAACAGAAACACACCAGGAGAAGCAGAATTCTTAAAATGAAAATTTTGGAAGTACCAAAAGGAGATTTTAAGCTCTTTCGGGAAGGTGTTGGATAAGATCCTGAACCTGGCTGAGTCTAAAATACAAATATTAAATCATTGGATAGACCTACGGGAAACATTGACGTCTACTAACATTTGATTCCAGAAAAAAGTGATCAGGTTTTTGTTTTTTGTTTGGTTTTTTTTTTTAATGTTTCTAACAGTATCATTTACCTCAAGTTAAAATAAATGCCAAATAAAAGAAAATTGTAACACGGCTGCATTTCATAGCATCACAGAATCATTAAGGTTGGAAAAAATTTAAATTACTGAATGTATTCTGTAACAATAAAACAGGAAAAGTTATTATAAACATGATTCTAAATGCTTCATTGATAGCAATCAGCACTGTAATTCAAGGTACCAATTCAAATACCACGTAAAGGCATACTGAAATAGCTCTATTCAAGTCATCAGTTAAGCACTGGCTTAAGTGCTTTCATAAACCGGATCCTGTATATTTAGTCACATAAGTAGTTAGTGTTTTCATCAGTTACTTAGAATTACAAGACAGGTAAGAATTTCAGAAATAACAGGGGATAACAGGTTAGCTCTCTTACCAGCAGTAGTCCAGAAGATGTGGAGGAAGCACTGGGATGTAAATGTGTTGCCAATACATTGGATATAACAATGCAGCTGATGCATGAACACAAGCAGTTAACTAAAAATAAAAATACACACACAGAATTGGCAACAAAAAAATATGAATAAAAAGAAAATACAACATCTTAAATTAACTTTTACACATGTAAGAATCTTAACCTCCCAAAACCACCTATTACAGCATTTTTAATGGCTTTTAATTGCTTAAACGCATCTATGAAGAACTCTCATATATGTATACAAGTAGAACATTTGCAAGAAGTCAGACTAACAAGTCAATTAAAAGTTAGCCCTGCTCAGCTATTGCCTTAAAAAAAAAGAAAATAAACATGCACTATTTGAAGTTTATTAAATGTGGGTACTGCCATGAACACATAGAACTTGAGCGCACCCCAGCTCCACTCGGGAGTGAGAGGGAAAGATTTGGGAGTTTTTTGGTCCACATTTCTGCTACTTGGAACAAATGGAATGGATTTGAATCTGCATGAAGCCAGAGAAAAGGATTAAACTCAGGAGCAGGATTAATTTCTGTTCGTGTCACTATCTTGATTTCCAAACTACCTTGAAAAAAATCTGAAGTGAATATTCCTTGTGGTAGCAAAGCAACTTTATTAAAATTTTCTAAAATTCCCTTCCCAAAGCAGAGACTGGCAAGTCTGGCACTAGCATCACCAGAAAATGGAGGGCTCCTTGACCAAGAAAGGTGGTGTTACAATCTGCTCACCACTCAAAACCTGTTTTTTTAAAACAAACAAGCAAACAAACAAAATAACACCAAAAAAACCCCACCCACCCCAAAAAAAATAATCTACAAAATTTATTAGAAACATGGTCTAGTTCACTGCTTGAGTGAACAAAATAATCTGCAATACTTAAATAATTCAAATTTGATCTATCAAATACCACTTTGCTACCAGGAAGTCACTCAAATTTATTTATTTTATTATGCAGCCACGCAGTTACAACAGAATGAGAAAACATCAAGACTGTGATCGAACTGAGGTAGCCTATGTTCAGCAAATAAAACACTGCAAACCTCATAAAATAAAGGAGAAAAAATGTTTTAAAAAAGGGAATGCTCCACATAGAAGACACCAAGCTTATGGAAAGAGACAAGACTGTCCTACTGGTTTATATCACAGAATTACGATCTGAGGTTAACTTGATAATAGTGCTGTTTATTAGAAGTACTTATACAGTAACGAAATGAAGAGCTAAAAATAAAATGTAAATCCTGTCCATACAGCAAGTGCTAAAACATTATGGATTTCACAGGGAAAAAAAAAAAACAACCTCATTGCGGAACAGATCAGCAGTTAAAGCTTGCACACCCTGGCTGCCTTCGAAATTTAGACTTGTAAATAAAAATTATACTGCAATTTTGTACATGTATTTTTACACTAAAAATGAAAAAAAATAATTATAAGATCATTGCAGCAGAAATAACGGACAATTACAATTTGTGCAGCATAGTTTGCTCAGCACTCAGATTAATATAACACGATTAAATATGGAAAAGAAGAGGGTCTGAAAGCTCCTGAGGGATATCATTAGGGCAAATTGCCAAAGAATGAAACATGAGCCAGTCAGGAGAGTCTGGAAGCTGCAGTAGTACCAAGGGACTTGAATGTTCGACAGTTGGAGCTTCAGTAATGTGTGAACTGCAGGTTAAGGTATCAGGAGACTCTGTTCACTGACACACAGAATGTCACTATTGACCAGCAAACTGCCCGAGCCTGACAGCTACGCTACAGAAAGCCAAGTATATCATAATTCTGTATTTAAACTCTTCGTTTCAGATTAACATCTCATTTCTTAGCTTTACATCAATCCTCTACAGTCACTCTCATTTTAGACTTACAATAACGGCTATTTTAATAACTACTCTGTTGTTACTAAGAATTAATTGATTTGGGGGAAGAAATAAATTCGTATCTTATCCCTTTTCTACACAGTGAGATTTATGAGTTTTATTTCCATAATATATTTCTCTGTAGTTTAACTAACACTACTGATAGCGCAGCCAAGCTATCATGTTTTTTTCTCTTTTACTCAAAATGAATATGGAATTACTAATTAGTATGTCCACATACTATTGTACATAGCATATAAATTTCAAACCACAGCTATCTAGATGAAAATTAGCATTTCATATATTTCAATCACAGACTGAAATAAAGCTGAGCATACAGTTACACAGGATATCCCCCAATGTATACAGCCTCCTCCTCCTCCTCTTAATAGGCATTCTTAAATTATGAATTAAGATGACTATACTATTTGCATGAAGAAATATTTTCCCATCTTACACATATGTCTGTGTTATATTTCAGTTCTCTACTTTAACAGAGGAAGAGGGTAAGTCTTTAAAAACATCTGAAGTTTTATTGACTCTTGTTTTACAGTACAGATTTTGGTGTGGCACTCAGACTGGCATCTATTAACATTTGTTATTTATAATATCTACTAAATTTTAGCATTTCTAGCAGGAAAGGTAATGATTTGATTACTTACACATCAAGGTTTTGCTGTACTGTTCCTTGCTTTTCTATTTCATGCCATCTTAATTTAATAACTTATTTAAGCATTTCCATCTATGCTGTTGCAGTAGGTTTCCAAACATTTTAGTATGGCATGAATATGTTTTATACTTTCCTGTTGTATACAGCCTGTGTAATACAAGCAGCTATGGGATTCTGCTGCTCTTCAAACTGCGTGACATTTTATTACTGTACCAACTCTGCCTTTAAGCAAATACTAATAAGATAATTATGGTTTTCATATTAAAAATTGCACGCTTTCTGGCAAATTATCTTTTTGCCTTTTTTACTCTTTCAACAGTGACTGCATTTCTCAAATGCATTAGCTATTTAAATAACTTACCTCACTAACTGACATATTCACTCTCCTAAATAGAATGGGGGCTACTGCATACCCTGGAATAATGTGGCATGTCTTGAGTAACCAGACAGTTCAAGAGATCTGCAAAGCATTCAGGGACCAGATAGAGGCCAACTGCTTACATCAGAACACCCAGGTCTATAAAGGCGACGCTGGGTTTGGAGGGGTGTCTGGTAGCATCTGGGCTTGGGAGCGGAGCCAGGCAGAGCCCCA
>NW_009259308.1:232415-255461 GCF_000687185.1 Egretta garzetta
CTAGGTGCAGAAATGAGCATCTGTTGCTTGACCAAGCGGTGAGAACTTTTGCAGAAAACCATTCTTTATGCTATTTAGGGAAAAACACATTCATATGGGGCCTGTCTGTTGATTGCTATCTATTCCAAAAGGAATTATAAAGATCCACCTTTTAAAAAAATAACTTAAGAGAAATACCATAGATCAGAAAAACCTCTTTTTCAAGACAGGTAGCTGTTATCCTAGATTATATTGAAGTCATCTTCAAGGCCGCGTACAACCTTACCTATTTTGCCAGCGACAACCGGAGATTACCTCAACTGTGAACTGTGATCCCCTTTACAGATAAACTTGTATATACAAGGTGAAAAAATCTGTCCAATAAAATTTGCTATATATTTATGTATACACACGAACATATTATTGTTCAACTCCACAGTTTGCTAAAGAACAGTGCTGCAGAAGCTAGTTACTACAAATCTGGTACATGTTTTGAGGCAACAAATTATGTTGAGGCATCTTCCTACAGGCCACTGCACTGGAAAAAACGTACCAGAGTTGTATTTCTAGCCATAATAAAATGGGCAGGCAGATTAAAAGTAAAGTTCTTGTCTGTTGAAACCCATTTGTCAATATTGAACAGAACTTCTAATATTTCTGTTTCCAACAATTTTGACTTGTTTAGACTTTTCCTCCATTTTAAAGAATGTCGTCTAGCTTAAACAACTTTTATTTCAAAAATAAATCTAATTATGGTTTTAAAAATGGTTTAAATAAAGTGGATTTAAATTACATAAACAACATGAGTCAATTGACTTGAACTCATTAAAAACCAACTTTTAACACAAAATTTCAATGTTCAACCCTCCAATAGACATATTTAATCTGAAATCCCTAGCATTTGCATTGGACATGAAAAGACGTTTCCTGTCCCGTTCTATCCGTAATGAGTATACTAACATTACTGAGTACAGCTGAAAGTTTCAGTCTGTTTCTGATCTCTTCTAAGACAACTGCAGCCAGCATCACCATAAAAGCCTTATCACCCTGCAAGGAAAGTATGTGGTGTTTTCTCCAGAGCTCTGTAGTCATCCTGGCACAATAATTTTCGTCTCCTGAAAAAAAAACCCATGCTGGAACTATGTGCCTGGTGACAATATACTCTCTCCAAATAGTAGGAGACCACGTTACAAAGTCTGTTAGCAAAACTCATTATTAGGTGACAGCAAATTGATTACTACCAAATCCTTGCAAGACTGAAATGATGATGAATTACTTTCCACCTTATGGCAACAAGCAGCCACTTGGGAAGACTGTTGTTCAAAATCTACGTGCTGCTGAACAGAAACAGTCAGGAAAAGTTTCAGTTCAAGACTTGATCAAAGCAGGTTTACCTGCTCCTGGGAACATGAGGAGTGCAGCTCTTCCCTATCCCTCACGTGGACGCAGCAATTCTGATGAGTGTATCTGCTACCCCAATTTTCATTTCTATCAATGAACCTTTTTACTCTGCATTTCAAAGGGACTGGCCCCTTTTTCTTGGATGGTTGGGTTTCTTTTTTTTTCTTTTCTAATCTTAGTTTTTGCTAAAACACTGTGACATGTCTAGAGCCATTCTACTTTGACTGAAAAATTTTCTGCAGACTCACACATTATGCTTATTTGATACCTTTTATTCACATCATTTCAAGGAGTAACATTGAAATTAATTATTCGGTATCCTGCACAAAACTTAGATGGCAGTTACTTTCTATCTATATAAATTATTTACTTCAAAGCCTTTTCTATAAGCAAAGGTGAAAAGAGAGGCAGACCATAGGTGGCCAGATTTGCACACACCGCAACACACAAACTAGAAAGACAGAAACTGATTAGCAGAATCTTGTCAGAAAGCCAAAAACAGCAACAGAAGTTAGACAAAATGCTAAAGTAAAATTAACCTGTGATACCATACAACCTTTCAAAATCTACTGTAAGCAACTAAAGCACTACTGTGATAAAACCATTTCCTGAAAATCCCTCAAACTCTGTCAATCTCTGTCAACACCATGTCCAGAAACGGGTACTGGTGTGCTCTCTCCCTCCTCCCTCAGAGTCCCACTGGGCCAAAGAACTGCTTCCCTCCCACTTCCTTGACCACACATATGTTGAAAGATGCCAAAGATTCTATTTAGTCATCTCATCTACTTATTAATACCTAGAGCAATAAATTGCAGGGGATGGGTCACCGTTTTACCACAATTCCAGTTTCTGCCATCAACTTGGACCAACTCTTATTGCTGCTACCCCAATATCCCCAGAGAATTACTGAGAAACCACTATCTGCTTCCTGAAAGGGGAACAGCCATAGTGGTGAATGGAAGCCTCTCCTCTACGTTATTACAACTCCTAAGACTACCAACTTTGTTAGAGGGGTATCCGTATCTGAATCTTGTTTGACCAGGAATGAGATCAGGCCCCAAACCCATAACAGATACTTGACAGTTGCTAAGAGCTACCTTCCCATCCATTTCTTGAATGGGTAGAGGGAGATTGGTGGGGAGTAAAAGTGGGAAGAGAGCTCTTGCTTTCGACAGTTTACAACAGAGCATAAACCCCTTCCCAGATCTTATTAAAGAATAAACAAATTAAATCGTAAGTTTAGTCTACTCCGCTAGCATTGGTGAGAAGTCAGAAGCCACTGATGAAAAAAAATTTAGCAACAAAAGAGAACAGAATATACTGTCCAAGCCATGATATCCAAAGCCACTTCTTATGCATTTCTTTAATTTAGCTCCTGGCTAATCGTTTCCCGTCTGCCATCCCCATAATGTTTAAGAAGAAAAATAGGGAGGATCTTAAATGAGCCATAATGCATTTTCCTCCTGTTGGCAAGATGAGACCCCCAGCTCTCCTCTCTTACAGAGGGGGAGAGGGGAAAAGAAATATATTTCCAATCCACAGATGAAAATTTTAACTTTTTCCATTGTGAAAATTAAATGTGAAAAAGAAAAAACTAATATAAAAAACTTATTGTCTCCCGGGTTTGTTTGGGTTTGGTTTCTTTTTTTAAGTATTATTCGCTTCCTTTTATCATTATTTCTGGGGGAAGGGAAGGGAAGGGAAGAGAAGAGTGTTATTCATGAATTTGACAGCACTTCATATACAATCATTTTCATTCTTTTCTTGCAATTCTTGATTCACAAAGCAGCATTATGGCATCATTCTTGTGCATTAGTTTGGAAGGGAAAAGAAAAGACTGCAGACACGGTTTGTTCCTTGCCTATGGCTCCACGAGTGACATGTTTCCCAATAACGGAAGCCGAGCAGAAAATAAAGTTGAAGTGGTAGTAGACAGGTGAGCGCTCAACAAGGAATACCGCTGGCATACTGTGCCTATACTAAGGACCTACATGCACTTTTACAGACAATCAGAGGTATCTATATAACAAAGTAGCTGTGGATGGCATAAAAAAGCCATATAACTTCAGTTATTCAATTTCTTCATCCCACAAAAGTTTTCAGTATTTTTCATAGATTGAAAATGAAAATTCTGGAAGTTAGTTCTCAGCTTTTATCCCTAACACATTACAGATTACATTAACTATCAGGTCTCTTCTGATATTTGTTTATCCTATAATAAACTAATTTTGGTTTTTGATATCATCTGTTCAATAATTTCAGTTCCCTTATGTTTCTTCATTTCATCTCTGTACATTCTTGGAAATTTGTTTATTCTCATTTTGACATTAATTTGTTTTCTAACTTTTTTATCTCTTCCTCTCTCACAAATACACGGAACACCACAAACATATACATCTTTTTGTCTCTTTTCCTGACCATCTCCTGACTCCACCTTTCCTCCCTCCTTTTTTGCTGACCTGTCTCCATGGAAGAAGAGCTACCCTCCCATAAAACAAGGGAGTTCTGCAAATGTTTCTTGCTTCTGAAAGGAGAGTTTCCAGGAAAATAATTTTTATTAACATTTCCTCCCCCAGAGTAACTCCATGGTATGTTCTTCTGCCATACACTAATTAAGAAGCAGCAGGGAACAGCTTCCTTGTGAATAGCTGACAGACAACTTATTTACTGCAAGCAAGAGTAAAGATAACACTGTGTTATAGTTCACCTCATCATTGGTGAATTTTGGAAAAGAGGAGTGATAAGGCAGCAGTGACCATGAAAAAGGGAAAATCTTGCCATAATGGCACACCAGAACAGAGAGCTGGTGTTACAGTCGCACACCCTTCAGTAACTTGTCTTCACATCTTATGCTTTGCACGACCACCAACGACTTCAGCAATACTTTTTTTAGGGGGTGAGACAGTTCTGGTCAACAGAACACGGACTCTTTCACTTTCAGTTCCCATATAGCCTAACCACAAAGGACTCAGTCCTTAAAGGTCTCCCTTAGATTGCATATGCCCACAGCAGTGCCCGCACTGGCTCTACACAGCATTTTGTTCCAGCAGCTTTTACTGAATTGCCAAAGATTATACGAAACAGAAAAAGAAACAAATTTTGCTACAGATTATTTTAATCTTGTCTTTGTTCTTTTTCCTGAAAGTGCTAATAAGTGAAAAATGTAATTGTGATTTGGTAGATCTGCCCGTCTACATGTTTTTCTTTTACAGTGTGGGTTTTGGGGGTTTTGTTTGTTTGGGGCTTGGGATTTTATTTTTTTTTTTTTAAATAAAACCCAGTGAGATACAGCTCTTTATGTTTTCCACAGATGGCAGGTAATAGCAATCTGCAAGTTTTTATTGTCTTTTCCCCTCTCATTAAAAGAAAAAGAATTTTAATCATTTGCTGACCACACGTTTCAATTTCTTTTCACTGGTTCTTTCATAATTATTTCTCCTAATATTATGCTGTGGCAATGGGAAAACTATTCTAAACTTCAAGACTGGGAGAGCTTTCAAGGTCTGGCTGTATATCCTAACCACATTTTGATTCCATATCAACATCCCACAGCTTCGTTCCTAGAAGTACACTCCTTATGGGTGTCCCAATGGGACCTTAACTGCACCCACAACATGAACCTCTGCTCAGTTTATCTGAGACTGCTTACACCTGAACTATAAAAAAAAAAAAAAAAAAAAAAAATTATTAAACACCACTCCTCATCTACTCCCAGACCAAATAGCATAATTGGCCTAATACTCCAAAATGAATTCTAATTATGCTTCTGGGAGCTCAGTGAGTATCAGTGGAATATCTGTTCTGCCTTGCAAGTTAATGATAATTTCCCATACATTTCTTGTTTTCCAAGAATTAAATTTAGCCCTTGCACATTTCCACCAACTATGTATTACATCACGGGAATTTGAGATACGAATTAAAATTTAAATCTGTAAGTTTTTAATTATTGGAGTAGTACTACTTACAACAGACCTGCCATACTCTTCATAAATACATTTTTGGATAAAATTGTGACTGTACTACAGCACACAATTAAAATAAATTAGATGTTATAGGTTGTTTAATAGGAACTGGGAACATCATAAGGCAACATGAGGATGTCACTAAGCTGTATGACAGCTCCCAATGCCACTATTTTCTCCAACATGGAAGGCCTGTATGGAGCCAATTGTTCCACGATCTTGGAACCTTAGGTTGCACCAGAGAAGTAGCTCCATAAATAGCCAGCTTTGAACTCAGAAACATAAAAATACAAAAGAGCAGCTTTCTGTCTTTCCATGCTCCACACTCCCAGGCACTGTGCTCCAAAACCACACCCCAGTGATCTGGCCTATTTGCCAAGCATGGCTTAGCAGGTTTTTTAACCACATCCATGAATCTCCAACAATGTAAACCTCAGAGAGATTTAAGTGAAGTGAGAGAAACAGACAACTACCATAGTTATTTTCTGATTCAGTTGACGGTATTACTGCCTTGGGACATACAGATTTTCAAATAAACTCAAGAATCTGAGATTTGTGGTTGGATGCAGGAGGAGTGAAGCGATTCACAAAGACAACATGTTTAGAGTAAGGGGTGTTTTCGCTTTCTCTAGTGGCCAGTATTACATTCTCCAAGGAGCCTCTGCACCTTCCCAGTGCCTGAGCGACCACGGATAGTGTGACCGTACCTGAACAAGACTAATGAGGCAAAGAACATGAAGCCACTGCTCAGTCCAACTCACTATGGCAACTGCAGAAAGCTTTCTTTGCATATAAGCAACAGTAAAAGTATCTCCACAAATGTATGTTTGCGTGCAGATTTATAATCAGTGCTCCTTCACCACAAAAAAAAAAAAAAAACAAACCAAAACCGTATCTTTTATTGACATATGTTTGTTTTTACAGCAGTCACCAAAGAAACCTACAGCCAGTGCAAAGCAGAACTTTGTAACCACCATGCTCTCAAACACATCAGACTTGTATTACCTGAAACAAATACTGGTCAAAATGGAGATAACGTTTAGACATTTGCTTTAAAGTGTAGCATCCTTTCCACCTGCCAGTGTAGGCCGCAGAAGATACACTCTAGTTAGCATATTACTGACAGGATGATGAGAAAGCTCCTGTCAGACATGGGCCAGTCGGGTGTTTGAGACAAAACGCACAGCCCCAGCTGACTAGTTAGGAAAAGACTGGTGAGGTACAATTACAGAGGCATATGACAAGCTTTCATGCTTGAGTGACTTGAGAACCGATGACATGGCTTTAAACAGCAATCCTTCCTACCTCCGGTCACAAAACAGCAATAAGTCAACTGATGCACTGTTGTAAAATCATGATTTATTCCTTTGCTTTGAATACATGAGAGCGTGGTATGATGTTCTGGTAGACTACCACAGCAGGTGCACTTGGGGCCGAAACATCTAGGGCCTGCCTCCAGCATGCATAAAATCAATGCTGTAGTTCAGCCTTCCAGGAAAAGCCATCCACAGCACTTTAATAATTTATAGAAAGACTGAATTAAAAAAATTATTTGTACTGAAACACATACAGCTCCATGCAACTCATCAGAATACATGCAGATGCAGTGACGTGTGAGAAAACGGTGCTGTGCAAGAACATACAGCATGGCATTTAGGAAAGGTCTTCCCTTTACAGCTGAAGCGAAACAACTAACAGCCACCTCTGTGAATAGATCAATTCCTTTGTTTCATTCATCCTTTCATTTAATGCAAAGCCATATAATTTGTTTCTCTTTCATAGTTTATTGTTCAAAAGCCAGAAATGGTAATTTTTGCTACAAACAGACCTTACAGAGCATAATCCTCAGGCGAGCCGAATCCATCTCACTCTAACACTAAGCCTGAAGCAAGCTGTGAGGTTGGCGATAATCACGTTATTAAAGTGGTTGGAAAGTCAAGCTAATAAAAGAATCAACAGTTAGGGCAAATAATGACCCAGAAGCTACAACAGAAAGGAGTGGTGGGAAGTTTCCACTTATATCTTGGTCGCAATTGGTAGGGCAAGTAGACAAAGATCTCCACCAAAGCAGTTTTTAAAGGGGGTAAAGCCACAGAAAATCAATTTAAAGAAAGATGCAAAGAATACATAACAATTGCAAAAATCAGAAGATGCATTTAAAACAAATCCTGCTTGGGTGAAATAAAATATAAGCTGACAATTGAAGCACACCCTCAGGATAAAATGGTACTTATTTTTGCTTTTTTTTTTTTTAAAAATTAAAAACTCTACTCAACAGCTTAAAATAGGCAACCTTCTTTTCTCTTTCTCTTTTTTCCTCCAAAGTAAAGCTTCCTTTTAAATATAGCATCACTCTTCCGCCTTTTTTCTGTAATAGGACTATTCCTTTACTTGGGTATAATGAAAGCATGAAATCTGTAGGGCAGAAATGCTAGACAAAGAATTCCTATATGTAAGTTAAGTGTAGTTTTCCATTCCTGGCCCCCCACAAGAAGGGCGAGGAAAAAGTGAGCAAGGCCTTGAATTATGCCTTTTGTTATCAGTCACTGCCCTGAGATAGTGAACCGAAACAGAGCTGATAACTCAAAGGTGACATCACAACCCAGTCTTCATGAACTGACATAAACACTTGATATTCAGTTAACCCCAAAGATAAGGCACAACTCCCCTAACACAAAGTTGTACTTGATAGCACTATTTTTGAACAAATAATCTTTTCAAGTATCTGTAAGCTTTAATTTAGGAGTATTAAAACACGACCTTTGCAACACAAAGTGCCAGCTTGCTGTGTTTTGTACACAACTGTAAACCAGCACAAAGCTAGCAAATGCTCGTGTCCAAATACACTCCATTTGTTTATTTGTATTATATTAAACAATCCAGTATTTTAAAGTATCTTATGCCAAAGACACATTTCATCATTCTCAGCAATTCAATTAAATTCTTACAGGAAATACTGAGAAGTGTTTGATTTATTTTTTAAAATATATTGTTCTGTAAAGAAGCAAGCCTTGCATCGGTCCTGTTCTGTTTATGAAAGAGATGAGCAGGTAGCAGTTCTCACTGAAGTTCCCGATAGCCGGGTCTATTTTCCTGTTCTATCAGAACTCAATAATGCAAGCAAAAATTAACCCTGTCCTATATTAAAAGTTGATTCAAGATGATGTGGCAGTAATTTCATTTAGCTATGACTTAAGTAATGCTAGTACACTGAAAAAAAAAATAACCAGGAGAAAGTGAAATTGATGTGCTATCTCTTTTAGGACTTGACCTGCAATCTAGTATTTACATTCACACCTTGGGGACATTCTTCAGGATGTCCAAATGCCACTACAAATGTCTGCTATTGCTACCTATCCTTGTCCAGGAGAGTAATATAAATCATTTTGAAGTGAGGACACCATCAAGACACCTACTACTTAATGAAAAAGTTTGGCATAAACAGCTGAATTTTGAACAAAGTTTCTCACAACCAGCATACTGTATCTGTTGTTCTGTAGTGACTTCCAAAAAGCTTGGAATCTGAACATAGAAATAAGGTGGTCTAAATCAGCACACAGTGATTCTGATACCTTCTCTTCTCTTATCATAGCAACAGAGAACAGTTGAGATGTTCAACCTAACAAAAACAAGTCTTAAGAGGATCCAAATGTAGGCTGAGAGTATGATTCTACATTGTGTTAAGCAGACGGACACGTGCCCATCTGCAGAACAAACCTTCCACAGGCACAGAGCTGCCATCATGATTCCTATCTCCTCTCTACTGGAGCAGTAAAAGAGGTTTGACTGGGGCATCACTGCAGCTGAGGTTTTCTTACAGCGAATTTTTTTTCCTTTTTTATTTCCCCCGATATAGCAAGCTGGGTCCCAGACTTGCAAACTGGGGGGGAAAAAAAAAAAAAAAAAAATCTGATTCCACAGGTTTGCTACATCATATGAACTTCTACTAAGCCAGGTTCTTTGAAAGGGCTTTGCCTTCAAATTCCATTCACTCATTTGGGTGGTCTTATTACTGTGCTGTAACACCCAATTCACCCCCATTTGGTGGGGGTGGAGGGAAGTGTGATAAAATATGGAAATTTCCTAAGATAAAATAAAATCTTTGGTGGTTAAAAAAATACATCATAGGCTAGTAATTTGAAGATTGCTTATATTCATTCACTGTTTTTCTGGTTTTCAGTTGTTCATGTGGCCTCTGCTTATATGACCCCATGTTTCCTTTACTCTCCAATCACCATGGACTTACTTAGCTCCATATTCTGCAAACCACTGGTAAAGTGCTGCCTTCATACATTCCACAAACTACAATGGTGACTACAGATCCAGGGACCTAACAGTGGTGTTTAAAAAAAAAATAAATAAGGCACTTACATAATTGCGCTACTACCATCTAGAACTGTAAAACCTGTCAGCCTTTTATGGTGATTCTGAATCTTCTCTATCTTCAATTTCCTTTTGTCTCAAAAGAATTTAAAGGGGTTTTATCCACTATTTATAACGCAAAAATTCTCACTCTTTACATGCACGCATATGTATTGGAAATTAGCACCTTCAAGCCTTTGAAAATACTAATTTTTAGTACCTTAGCCAACCTTGTACCTATGTGTTGAAAATAACTGTTCATTTATTTAGTAGTACAATTAGCAGTGTTCAGGAACATAACGTTGATTTTCCACCACAGAAAGCACATTAAACAAAATGTTTTAGGCAGTACTGCTGAAAAAAAAATAAAGGTATTTTCAATGACTGTGCTTAACAGGCTAAAGATTCTGCATAACAGATATAATCTATGATCAAAGTTGGTTATAAAGTGACAGTTTTGTACTAATGCAAAATTAATCTTGCGAATATTTTCAAAATATAGGATATCTTAAAAACTTGTAAGATTCTGTGAAGAATAAAACAAAATAACATCTGAATATTTAGGTGTACTTTCAAAATTAAACACAACTTTCTTTTATTAAGCAGTCTAAGCAGGCATAAGGCGTAAAAAAAATTAAAAAAAAAACCCACCTTTTTATGTGGGCAGTAGCCTAAAACCTTTAATAAAAAAAAAAAAAAATGCTATTTTGAGTTGTACATTATTATCAGTCTGAAGAGCTGCTCCAAATCAGAGCTATTACAGTATGCACTCCCAAACCACTCTAACAAAGATGAATCTACCTATTACCAGGTTAGGATAGCAGCTATTATTATGGGCCCTTGATTTCTTTCAAGTAGCTCCAACGGAATAAGCCACAAGTGAATAATAAAGATCTTATAATAGCCCTTAAGAATTCTTTTTAGGTTAGAAGGCACAGAAATGAACTCAGGAGAGTTAAAGAACTCTCATCTCCTGATAAGAAAAATAATTAACCTGACTTAATGTATCCGAGTAGGTCTTCTATAAATCAGACTTTTGTACTTCAAGAGCCAGACTAAAACCATGTATCAGAAAAGTATGTAGATATTGTCTTATAAGTACACATGGAACATATCTAAAACCACAAAGGTCTGCAGGTCATTTTGTGAAATGTTCAATATATTCTACTTAAAAGGAGATGTGTGAAGTACTTACAGTGCTTAGTTTGCTAGAGGTAATAATGATTCGTCTCTCGTGCAACATACTGGCATAAAGTTGCAGCATGTTGTTCACATCCACAGCAACAAAATATTCAGTGAGGTTTCTCTGTTTAAATAAATAAGATGTTAACAATATAGCAACAGTAGTAGCTAACTGGAATATTTTATATATTACTTACAAAAATTTTTGTCCAATTAGTAGGTGGAGAAAAAAAACAACCCAAAACTATGTAAGAAATCCCTTTGCATTAAAATTTGTATGCTTTAAGAATAATTGATTGGGTTTTAAAGCCAATGAAAAACTAACTTTGGTGTAAGTGATTAATATTTTTCTCATTTGATTATGCTTGTATATTTTGATTTGCCCTTTTTTTTTTTCCAAATTTGAAAAAATATGAAATTTGCTATTTTATGAATAGCACCGTACGCTATTAAGGTAACCATTACTTCCAACCCAGGAACAGATTTTCCATCACTGCAATAACTGTTCTGTCATAGCTACAACAATAAAACTGTGCTGTTTTGCCAGGCTCTCCCAAAGTCAACACCTTTTATTCAACTTCAAGTACAACAAAACAGCTTGTTGAAAAACACTGAGCTTCTGCTTGATCTGTATGTGCCAGGACATCAAACGTCCAGCAGCACTGGTAGAAGGTACTGGGTCCTTCCTGCAGCCGCCCTCTTCGCCCCAGTAAGAACCCCATCTGTGGTGGTCCTTACTGCCATCCCCATCTAACTGCCATCCCCACGGTGGTGTTTAATGAGAAGCAAAGTCACCAGCACCTCTTATTTATAGTTTAGACAACACAAAAGTGGGGGAAAAAGAGAAAAAGGGCAGATGGGGAGGGGGATGTCTGTGTTCCAGCTGAACTTTACAGTTTTTCTGCATGGCACAGTGCCAGACATATACAAGTTCTGAATAAGCTGAAATAGCTACCAGCAAAAATTGCCTAGGGAAACAGCAAACTTTTGTAAATGTTAGAGAATATATGAAAATCTACTAATAAACCCCACAACATACAAAACATTTAATTTCACACATTCACATCTGCAACCAGAACTCTTACTCATCTCTTCTCAGGAACAACATATTACTGAACATTAACGTAGGAGGCCAATCAACTATATGCCCCAACCCAGGGATAAAAATCTGAACAGTGGAACTTAGTCTATACTGACAGTGGCCCACATGTGGCAGGCAGCAAGGTAATGCACCCCTGAAAAAACAGCGAGGGCAAAGCAAGTGGTAAAGGCTTCAGAGTGGGGTGACCCCCCGGACTGCCAGCACCCCCCCGCAGGGCCCAGGACACAGCAGCCGGCTGTGGCCTCTCCAGCTCACAGCCCTCCGCAGTCAGGGAGTGTCGCATGGGGCAGAGCTGCTGGACACCAGTTACCGGTTTATCTCCTTACAGATGCTACTGTATGAAAAGCTAACTTCATTTAAAGCCCAGATGATGATCATTAGGTTGACCTCCTTTTTGGGTATTGCAGTATTAAATAAAAAAAGATATTGAAAAGACAAACAAAGACCAAATGGACAATCCAGTTTCATGT
The DNA here is from genome assembly GCF_000687185.1 of Egretta garzetta. Taxonomy (NCBI): domain Eukaryota; kingdom Metazoa; phylum Chordata; class Aves; order Pelecaniformes; family Ardeidae; genus Egretta; species Egretta garzetta. The sequence continues at coordinate 244,874 of NW_009259308.1, forward strand.
AAATTCAGAAATGCATTATTAATTCAAAGACATGGAGTACAGAGTCATTATCAGTCCATGTTGCATAAAATTTTGGAAGAGAGAAAACCAATAGCTTTAAGACTACAAATACTCCCATTTAGAAAGAAACTGTGGTCTTTCAAGTGCTACTTTTAACTGGTTGTCAGAGGCTGATGCACCATGATAATTTGAGTCCGGTTTACCTCGGACACCCCCTAACACTGTAGCTGACAATGGTATGCTGATTCTGTATTGCAAAAGCTGTGGTAAAAAAATCTTTGCAATCTTGTACAGACCAATATATCTTTGGGGGACAGTCGAAGTTATTTCCGCATTATATCAGAAAAGTTACTGTCCCTGAAATATGTGAATCTTACAACAAAGAATCAGAAAATATATTTTATTGCTAATTTGCTGTAAATACCTCATCTCTTCAGTCCCTGCATGTTCTAACCCTCCATTAGTACGATACTATTTGGATTCATACTGGAAGGATGAGACTTATAAATGGAGTAAAAAGTAATTATAAAGAAGGCACCTTGAAAATTACTTTTCATTTCTCCCACAGAATCAGAAAAATAAATCCACAGTGGCACCACTGCGAGATCCTCCATCAGCCAGAGGCCCAGAGTGAAGCTTCCCCACGTTTTCTTCAAGTCGAAAACATAATGCACCTTCTAACCTTCAAAGCTATGTTTTATTAGGTCCCCAAATAATAAGCTAGAAGAGGAGAATTCTTTAAAATAGAGGAGTTAACCCCTAGGGTGAAACAGATGAAAATAAACATTTAAAAACTAAGCCTGGTCCTGCCCAAAGAGGCCTTGCAACAAAGGGTGTTCTCTCTCACTCCTCTATCCAGCAACTTTCTGTAGTTTTCTGGGTTGCAGCAATGGCTGCGCCATCACCTCTGGGTCCCCGGGGCAGACTCCTTTCCACCACCACAGACGTACCCGTGGGCCTCCTCTCCGCTACGAGCGCCCTACCACTCCTTGCCAGCCTAGGTTTCCCGGCTCCGTTTCCTTCCCTTGCCCATCCCACCCTATGGCCCAGGAGCCGCTGCCCACCCGGGACACTGAGGGGCACAACCTCCCCTCTCACCCGCAGTGCGGAGGCGGGGAGCGGGCGATGAGGACGCCTTCCCCACCACGCCTGGCCGATGCACCGCCGCAGAGGCTGCGAGCATGCTTCTGTCACGCTTTCCACACAAAAGCCACGACATCTACCAACAACAAGTTCTGCGGTCCTGCGTGATTTTGTACTGTGGGGAACCCCCAACAGCTTAACTTTCAGAAGGAAGCTATTGTTTGAGAGTGTAAAAATGCACAACTATACATCCATATTCAATTCCAAATTTAAATGCAAGCCTGGAAAGCAGAAAGTTTCAAAACTCTTTTATTCACTGTTATCTAGCTAAGCACATCATAGAGAATGCAATCTGAGATTTCACATTTGCAATCTACCCACAGCACTGTCAAGAGCTTAGTATCTACAGAACGTAAGTCTTCATAAAAAAAAAAATAAATAATTATCACCATTCTTGGTGCATGGTTACCATCCAAATGTAAGCAGGTACAGCATGTTTTCAGAAAGCCTGAAACGATGCCTTCTTACACAAAAAATAACTGCATATCTTGATAGCTGAATTTGCAGCTTAGCAATGCAGTGTTTAAAGGGCAGGTATTCAAATAACACAAAGTGCAAAAGTAGAATATATTTTATATAAATAATCCCAATAAATGCAAACAAGCCAAGTAAATGTGAACAAAGGGTAGATATAACAGTGGTCAAAAATGCCCTGTTAATGCTTTAAAATAGATTAATGATGAATGCAACAGTAACTACTAGCTAAAGGTTGTAATAATAGACATCAATCATACTCTAAAAATAGTCCTGGAAAAAAAAACATCTCCTATTGATAAAAGCAGAGTTCAGCCCTACCCACAGAATGAGGTTGATAATTCTCCTAAATATTTAAAAAAGAAACTGCATACTTACACTTTCAGGGATTGTTGGCAATCCAGTTATATCAGGAGTAATGAAATACGAGTGCTAATAAATGGGGAAAAATAGTGAATAATTTATGCACACAGAAACCAAAAATTCTTTTTTAAAAAAAATCCAGCATTTAGGATTTCTAACCCCATCTTTGTTTAAGCAAATAGCCATTTTTCCAATAGCATTCTTACCACTACTAGACAAAGAATTAAGCAGATCATGACACGAAATGACAAGCTCTGGTTCAGCACAGCACACAAACCAAGGCAACAAAACACTGGGCTACAGTTTTGACATAACTCTGAAATTAAGCCAGCTTTAAATATTGTTGTGAGCCTGAGAGTAGCATTGATTAACTTCAGCATTGATTTAAAAATTGCAACCGAAAAAAAAAAAATGTTTAGGGACAAAATGTAAATTTAGAATGGAAATGGAGAAATAATTCGTATGAGAAAATTAATTAGAATAGAAATATTATTACTTGATATATATTCTCATCGCTTTCCAAACACCTTTGAATCAAAAATGTGCTAACAGAAATGCAAGGTCTGACAGCTTGAGACTCTGCAATCATTTATGAAATACATAAGCAATTTTATGCATCTTAGTTTGAGGCCATCTAGGATGTAAATATTAAATGGATTAAACTAAAACCAGATGCAATTTAAATTATTCTCATTAATCCAGCACTTTTAGTAGTTACCAGGCATGAACTTAGCTCAGTAATTTTAAGGTATTTTTGCATATTAGTCTAAATCTTGAAGGATAAAAAAAACTTAAGTGTATACTACGTAAATGTGATAATTATTGACTTTTTAGCTTTTATTTGTTTTTAACAGAATTTTGACATTTTTTGTCGAGTTTCTTTGGTTTTGTAGTGTATTTTAAAATTATAATTAATTAACAACACAAATACACAGTTTGTTTTCAAGTCATACTTGAAAAAGATACCAAAAAGATATACCAAAACATAAAGGAAGTCTATAAGATATTAAATATGTCTTGTGTTCAAGCAAAAAAAAAATTTATTAATACTATTAACTCTGTGTAGGAGACTTATTAAACCAGCTTGATACATTTAATAGAAAGTTTTCCCCACAAATTAGGTCATTTGGCAATAGTTAAAAACTTAAGAAAAAAAATTGGCTTAAAAAAGGCATCCCATAAACATCATAGCACTTGCACAATAAATATCCCAGGTTATTGTTTTGCACCAACAGAGGAAAAAAAAAAAAGCTAACTCCAGTTAGCTCTAGTGAAGAGCAGAAAAATATTCAGATTAATGGAATGCCTACATTCTTCAGAAGTATAGTGAGAACAGAAAATTATTTCCTATATGAAATAAGGTCACAGAATATTTATCAAAAGATTTCTGAGTAGGGAATTTAATAACTAAGAGAAGTAATTATTTATAATTAACAAAGTAATAATATTTCACTCATTAAACAGAAAAGGAAGTCAGAACTATGAGAAGCAAAGACCCATTACTGCAGTCATTAAGAGTCATAAAGCAGCAAAAATAATGTGGTATGGAGTCCTTGCACATCTTTGTGAACTCCCTTAGGAACATGTACGACCTTGAAAGAGATACTAAATTAATAGTTGCTGCCCTGTAGAAAGTTTTCTCTAAAAAGGGCACTAGAAAATGCATGTTTTCTTCATCAATTTAAGGGTTTGATTTTGGTTGCAGTTTTTACAAAAGCGCACACTCATATAGCTCTGAAGTTAGATTGATTTAAATAGAATAGGTACATTAATATTAGACTGCTCTTTTAGGCTGAAGACAGCAGCAGAATTTCCCAAAGGACAGGTACAAATAAGCCTGAAATCAAAAGAGATATCCTATAGCAAGTAATTATTTCTTTAATTACAATAGACTTTAGATAGTCAGTGCCTTTTAAACTCACCGATACAAGACAAGGCTGTTTTTTCAAAACTTGCTCACTTGCAAAAATCATCTCTTGGTTCTTATGCAAGATGAGAGAAAGATTGAACAATTGACTTTTTAGTTTTCCAACAAAAAGGCTAAAGCTGACTCTAATGCTTGTCATATTCCATGGTTAAAATACTGGCTGAAAATACAGTTTATTCTTTGTATTCCTCCCCCATTTGAATTCAGACTTGACTTAGCCAGCTTTTCCAACAAAAATAACAAAACAAAACAAAGTAAAAAGACAAAAAAAAAAAATCCCTTTTGTTAGCCCTCTATGGGTAAAATAAAAGTGACTCAATTATATTTAAGCCCAGGTTTCACAGAATGAACGATCACCCCTCATAAATTTCAGCTGCAGAACCTTTGTTACTGGGAGCAATTGGTGAGAGTAGAACTTGGTCCCTAACTGGACCCACGGCATTTTGGTGTCCTCCTGACCAAGGATTACTGGGAAACACCATGTATCCAGATACTGGGCATAATTTATGCATGATTAGATACATGCAATCCTAAGTGTTGTTGTGGTCTGCCATCTAAACCCCGCTTCAGCATCTATGAGCCTTACCCTGCACCAGGCCTGTATAAATGGAGGGAGGGATCTTTTTAATTCTGCATCATGAAGTTTGAACTAGACTCATCCTGGCACATGAAAAGCCAACTCATGATGTCATTTCTACAACTATTTTTCAGACTGTAACTTCTTTTTCAGTCTATTACTACCGACAGTTCCAGTCTAGCTTATTTACAATATACAAGGAGCAAGAAAGGAACATCCATGTAAAAGACCAGGCACACAAAGGTAGAGTTGAAAGTGGCCAGAAACGTTTCCCTGCTCCCTGCAGCACTGAGCATTACAAAACCAGAGATTCCTGTAGATCCAACAAGCGTTCTGATTCAGGCTAAGCTATTCCTGCCCTGTCTGAACCCACAATATTTGCTCGACTGTACCTGCAGCAGCCAAACATTTGGCAAGATGCCTGCATTTAGATAATGATTATTCAGCTAAAAAGATTACAATACTCTTTGATGTAACAAGCTAATGGGAACAAGAAACAATTGAGGAAAAAAAAAAATTTCAGAAGTCAGATAATATTGAAATAAAACCAGCAAGCATCAACTTTACTGCAAGCAATTTGTCATCCCAGTGTTGCCAGCTGCATTCACCACAACATCCATTTCCAGGGTCAACACAACGTTCATTCTGAGGTAGGCAAGTTCCATGCAAGATGAACTGCAACACTGATAGCAACAGGCAGTAACATTTTGCAAGAAATGCAAGGAAAAATATCTTTAAAACTTCTCTACATCCCCTCTGAAACACCTAGGATTTTTAAAGAACTTTATAAAGCGTTTTAAGGTTCCCAAATTAGAATTGGTTATAATACTGCAATTAATGATAGCAAAATATTATTTGATATACAGAAGTATCCTTTGCAAAAGTACTATGAACTGAAAAATAACTTGAAAATATTACACTGACAACAGAAAGAAAAAGCTTAGCAACAGAAACAATTCTGACTGGAGCCTGAAAAACCAGTACATTGTTCCGGTGAAAAACAACACACAAGACTGGAAGGACTTCCAAATACAGTGGATTAGCACTGTTCAAGGAGGGGAAATATTAGGCCTCTCTAGCCTGGTGAAAAAAGCATAACAAGGAATCTGAAACATGACAAACTAAAATTAAATAAAGGTAGCATGATGTTAAGCAGCAAGGGCGAGTAACTACTGGAACAGAAGTGGTACTCTCCCCATTTCTGTATGCCTTCATCTTAGGGCCAGATGCTTTTCCAGAGTATGTGCTTACTTTACTCAAAAGTATTGGGCTCAGTTCTAAAATACATGAGTTGAAAGTAACAGGAAATGACACATATAAGGTCAAGAAAAATAATCTAACGAACTTCCAGTGTATGCATAACGGAAGCCTTTACAAAATCACTTCTTTCTGTGCCCTGCTAACCATGGTAGTTCAACCAAGAAACAGTTCTTTGCACAAAGTTACTTATGCGTGCAGTAAGCATACAAATGCTGTGAACATGAATGACGTCTCAGAAACACCAGAGGCTCTGTATTGGCTTTACATTTCATGCAGGCTCTACAAATGTATTTAAACACGCATCCATATGCTATTTCTATTAAAAACTTCAGCAACTGTAATGGTGACAGGCCCACTTTTTGATGTTTCTGCGGCCACACCACCTTGTCACACTGTCACTGTCCAGTTCCACACCCCGAAAAGTCAAGAGCACAAAAGCAAGGCAGGCACAGACACTTCTTCCAACTAGATGGGCTGAAAGTTTCATGTAACGCAGCACGCTTCTCCTCCCATCTTTCCTACTGCATTTTTGCATGATCTAGCAAAACTAGGAAGAAGGGGAAGGAAGATGGGAAAGAAACCGTCTTACATAGATTTTTGTCCAATCCTGCAAGTCTACCTACTGAGACAAAACAGTGTTACTGTGTCCTGATTCACAGCAGGAGAAAACAAAATTATCTAAGTGAAACAGCTGGAAGCACAAAAAAGCAGTTCTAGCACTTCCAGATCCCACTGCACTTTACTATCTCATCCACAGAGAAAAATTCAAATTTGTGCTTCTGTGTGACTATGACTTTAAGAGAACAACATGAGACAGTGACAAACTATTCTGCCAAAAAAAAAAAAAAAAAAGTTTGTCCAAGGCAGTTAATGAAATGATGGGAAGCAACGTAAGTTTACTCTTTACAAAGGGTTGTTGATTTTTTTTTTTTGTTTCAACCTTACCTACTATTTTATAGTCAGTAATAGGAGTAGGAGTTAAACAGAAAATACTTACCACACTTAAACTGACTAAAGCATTCGCCTTTGGCACAGGATGGCTATACAATGATTTTAACAAATCATTTGATTCATTTTCCTACAAGGAATATTTTTAAACGGTAGTTAATTACTGTATAAAAACTGACTCATTACCATTTACTACACATCAAACTATATATATTGACAAAGATATATATATATATTTAATGAGAAAACCAATTGCAATTCACAGTGAAGTATTGAAATATTAAGCACAAAAATTCAGGCCAACTTTGTAGCTCAGAAAATGATTGTATTTGCAAGTTAAGTCAATCTCTTACATAATTCCCCATATATTCCTTAAATGAATCACACTATTTGCAACTGAGAGTAGTGTTAACACATCTAGCTGGTCTGTGCATCTTGGACATCATCTTCCTAAAACTGTTAGCCACGACATTCGTCTATTCGAAGTTTTACTGAATATGCAGCTACATAGCTATATTGTATACTCTAAAAATGATTCACCAGAGTACATAAAGCAGTTACTAAGGTTTACTAAAAAGTACATGCAGCTACTGGGTTTAATTAGGATCCCCCACCTTGACCTCCTGCCTGTCTAGGAGACATTTACTTGGGAAAGACGTGCGGCTGAAGTTTTTGTTTGGTTTAGGGGTTTTGTTCGGTTTAGGGGTTTGTTCATGGAGATTAAATTCTTTTTGTTGTCAAAGTATCCAAACCAAAAGTATCAGTGACAAGCCAGGGCCAGCTTTTAAACATATTGTTTGAGTTTGCAGGAAGCTTCCACCTCTCCCTGCAAGAATGATGGTATTACTGGATCTCAGACCAGTAAACAAGACTTTGGGTCTAGCACTTGGTCAGACAAACAGTGCCTGGGCCAGGAGGGAGCAGTGACCTCTAACAGCCTCCTCAGGAACAGATATGGCACTAGGCAATACAACAAATCACTTTCATACACCACTAACATTTTCTGACCCATCAAAACTGTTTTCTCAGCATATAGGACAACAGCTTATAACCCAGCAACTTAAATTGGTTGCGGTAATAGCTGCAATGCCAGAACCAGTGACCAAGAAACAAATGGGAAGGTGACCCCTACTCCTTCTGCCAAATACAATCTTAATAACAATTTTTACTATTACAGCGAAATCGGGGCCAAAACCAAAGTCTCATTATACCATTTACAACACTTAAATGTATTCCGCACTTTATTTAAACACAGCTAACACCAAACTTCCCTGTTGCATTTTCTTTTTACATAAAATAACACCATTCTCTATAGTCCATTTACTATAATGCACAATAATTGCTTATTCTATAGTTCATATATTCTTGAAATGTCAGCTTTTCCAGTCTACAGCATATGGCTGACTATTGATGCTTTTTTTTTTTTTAATTACAATCTAGTACACTAATATAGTTAAAGCAGAAAGGTATAGCTTTAATGTCCTCAGTAAAGACAGATGCCAGTATTTCTTTTCCTGTGTAATCCTGCAATATGTCTAATTGCTCATGAATATGCAAACTAAACTATCATGATTCTTCACCAAAAGCTGCAAGTAATTTTGTCTTGCTAGTTGAGATGACAGAATTACGAGAGGTAGTTTTTAGTTAATATGAAGGGTGAAACAGTACATCATATTTTATGCAGTTCTGAAAAAAAAGTGTTTGTAACTGATAATCAGATAGTTCCAAAGATCTACAGTTTACAAGCAATACGTCATACAGATCTCCAGTGATGTGACACTTTACTCACACTTCACCCAGGACTTGTTTATGCTAAGATTGACACTTGATAAAGGTATATTCTCAGCAGCTTTTTAAGAGTAATGTGGCATCCAAATGACAGTGGCAGCTGTATTTTCAGATTCTTTGAATTACAATGAATGTGAAAACTTGCTTCTAAATTCTACTAAAATTTTCAACTTTTAAACAGTACAGAATACAGTACTTTAAATGGTGACTATTATTTCAAAGAAAATATTTTTCACAGAGAAATAGAGTATCTGAAATTACCTGTTCTTTAGCCAAATAATCTGCCAGGGTATTTAGGAGCTTGTAGTATACCTCAAACCATGGTAGGTAACTAAAACAAGAGGGAAAAAGCATTTTAATAAAATATCAATGTATTTTTCCAGTGCTTATAGAATACTATTATGATTAATGACTTGCACATTTTTATAACATCTCTACATATAATTAAAATGCATATAAAACTTTTCCCCACAAATTTAATGATACGTCACTGATAGATAGTAGCAAAGCTACATTTCTTTATGCTGGACATCTGCTTGAAGTTCCATTAAGCGTAGATTAGCTCATAATACTTTCACTTCACATCATTTTAAAGGCACCAAAAATAATTTTAAACACTATCAAATCACGTTCCCATTATCTTTAATTGTTAAGGCTTTTAGTAGTTATGTTATTTGCAATTTTGAAATTCTACGTCCTGTTGTACCTGGTGGACTGCCAGAACTGCTGCTTCCCTGGAAAATGAAAAACAATTTTACCTGGGTAGACCAGGTACCCCGTATTTGACAAGTGGTACAATACTATGCAGTAGTATAGATGTCACACAACATTGGTCCCCCTATAAAGTCATTTCTATAGATAGAATTAACTTCTGAAAATAAGAGAGTATTCACCAATATTGTAAACACACAGCACATTAACACATGAATACTTAATAGACTTTTAGCACAAGTCTGCAGGCCGTAAGCATGCAATACTCTCCGTGAGTTAAACAGAATCCAGGATAAATAAGAAATAACCAAAGAGCATGAGAAAAGAAACTCAAACACAGCAGCATCAGTTCCATTTTTCCACCATCTATTTACAGAACAGTTACCTTTAACAGTGACATTATCAGTGACGGCATGCTACAGAACTTTCCATAACCACTATTTAAGCCTCTGATACAGATGCAGTAAGTCTGGTAAACTACACAGTACCAGTATAAATTAATCCTTATTTACAAATTACATACCTTCTCATGTCTGTTTGAATTTTATCACAAAGAACATTACTAAAATGGTAATAGTATGGTTAATATTAGTTGTTTGACATTAGAAGGGGGGGAGGGGGCTGGGAAGGAAATAAAGCCTGAAATGTTTTTACATTTCATACCCGCATGTAACAATACTACACACTTTGTTATTCAGTGCAGTGTAAATCCACAGACATACTTCCAATGCATTTCTTAAAAGGTTTAGCGTGTACTGTGGACGGACCTTAAAATTTCAAAACGTGCTAACTGCAACTGCAAAAGCCCCGTGTGCAGAACCTAAATGTCTTCTCTGATAGGAAAAGGAAACCTGTTAGGGGAAACCCTGGCTGGAAGAGAAGCCAAGTCTACTTTTGTGCAGTAAGTCCAGTGAAGGGTTATGTTTTCTTTGCAACACCTCTGTTCTCAGTATGCAGCTGGCAAGGCTTTAGAAACAGATCCCAATTTCTCAGGGCAAAGAAAGAGAACAGCAGAAATCTGAACATAGTTAAAGTTAATGTACTTTCTAGCAATCTTACTTTGCTATCCTTATAAATGCTTAACTGCTGGTTCTTAAACCACAAAAAACCATCAGCAATTTACTCTTGCCAAGTCAAAGAGGCACAGAAGCAATGATTTCTTTTCGAGCCACTGTATTAATGTCTTTATCATACTTTACCATACACTGTACGAGCTATTAATCAAAACTACACCAACCTCTTAACGCTCACAGACATTTTTAATGCTTGGCATTGTTGACAGTAGTTAAGCATTTGCTTTTCAATATATTCTTATATAACCATAACATTTACTTCACTGCACCTGTGTAAGGCTACTCACTGCTTACAGGCAGGAAAGCTGCATGCCCCTTTAAAAC
>NW_009259308.1:255550-260417 GCF_000687185.1 Egretta garzetta
ATGCCCTTGTAAAACACCCATCATAACAGCACCTAAAACATCTGATCTTTGAGTTTTCTTCCACCTAGGGCTCACGTTCTATTATCTTCTGAAACCATGTTAACCTGGTTTGACATGTCGCTGAAACGCAGCAGAGATACGTAAAAAAAAAAAAATCTGTTCACCACAGCATTCAGGGTACCTACAAATGTCAGAGCTATTGAACAGTTTTACCAGCCTGGAGTTACAGCAGGGACCAGAACGCTGTTCTAGCGTTTTGTCCAAGCCAAGGTACAAGGTAGGTATAAATCGCAAACTATTTTTTATAACACTGGACACACAAATGAGTTAGATTATCCAAAAGTTTTCCAGTCTTTTGCTACCACCTCTTCATCAGTAGTGTAGATCAAGCCAGCATATTTTGCTGTAGAATACTCTATAAAATCTTATCTGGTCATTCATTTTTCATAATGAACATTTATGAACAGCATTCTACAAAAATAAATGCTACTTCCAATAGCATATTAACCATATTTCTTTCTTGTGTCTATGGTCTCAACTCCCCTCTTACTGTGAAAAGAAAAATGAAATGCAATTTCTAAGCCTATGCATAAAAAGGTCAAATTCATGATTTGAAATTAATGAACCCTAGCAGAAAGCCAAGGGAGAGTTTTTCTTTCATACAGCAAGGCATGCTGACCAGAGCACTGGTACAAGAATGTCTTCCCTTAGCACAATCAGGTGGATGATACACTTCCGTGTCTTCATGTAACAAAACCGCAAAGAAAAACATTGCAAAAACAGACTATTTGAACATAATTTAAAAATGCTAGTTTCCTTTCTGAGCTGAAAGACTGGAAAAAGAATTGCTTTAAGCCTTATAACCGCAAACATGAAGTTAATATAATTTCAACATGCCTCTTAAACCTGAAAAATTAAGGAAACCAAAACAAGTACTCCATTACATTATATGGCATGAAACCAAAGGCCACCAAGTCCTGTCCTCTGTTTCATTTCCACATCAGCTTCAGTCCTTCAAAAGCACAGTTTAATTGCAGAAGTTTTTGCTGATATTTTTAATTATACTGTTCTTACTGCAACAAAATATGACAAAGAACTATTGGAAAGCAAAAAAGCTCCTTTGTATTTTTCTTTTATGTATTTGCTAATTGCTATTAATTCAGTAAAATAAAGAATTGTTACATTTGTTGTTTTCATAAACAGTAAAGAGTGCGTGTACATAAAATGCATTTCTGCAATCAAAAGTAAACGTAAAAGGCTGTCTTTGTTCATAATACAGCCAGCTATCGGGTGGTATTTTAAATTCTCAATTCAAAGAGCAAGTATACGCTCTTTTTATTTTGTAACATCCTCAAGGCTATCAAGCAACATTTTTGTCCTCTTATATCACAGGCTGATTTTGCAAACACATGTGTTAATAATCCTACTAATTTATTTGGACTACTCTACTAAATAGATTTATTCATAGATGAACATTCCCATGATACAGACATTACATCTTTATATCTTACTGGATAAAGCACTGTATATGGCACTTGAGTGCAATAGCTAAAAAACAGAAGCATTACAGGTAAAAGAATCTTCCTAGCTTTTCCTGTTAGCCAATCTTGCAGAATTATTTAATCTTTGTTTAGCACAGAACTACTCTATGTAGAAAAAAGTCATCCAGCACACAAATGTCCATCAAAATCTGTTAAGTTGGGTAAAAATTTTTTTCAAGTCAGTGCAGAAATGCACTGTCTGCAAAAAAATAGTAGTGAAATGGCTGAATTTAACAAGAGAAGACCTGTAATATATTACTCCTACCTCAAAACTGTCACACTAATATGTACCTTAACAACAGATAAAATCAAAATTAAGTCCATTACTACGAAGACCTTACCATCATACTTGTATTCATGAAATTATTTATGAGCAGTGCATTTCATAATTAATTAGCTGTCTTACAAAAACGTCAAAAGGTTATCAATGAAGCCCCTTCACAGCAGATGAAACAGAGGAAAAATAGGGCTTTAATTTTCAATTTTAATGTATTTAGAAGCCTAAACTTCAAATAAAAGTAATGTAGGTTCTTAAACTATGAAACCATTACTGGTTTCTTGTTTATTTTTCTTTAGTTGTATATATTGTCTTGGCATTCCTTATGCTACAGTCAACATTTCAGAAACAAACATAAAAGACAACAACCTCCAACAACATACAACAGTTTCTCTAAAGCTGCCACAAAACATTTATCCCATAATAAAGAAAAACATCAAAACATACACAATATTGTTTTAAAAGATACTTATTCCCCGACTGAGAATACAGTGGTCTTTATTTAAAAGTACAGCCACTGCCTGACACAAAAGCAAGAGCCCAAGATATTTCATGGTTAATTAAAAACGTACTTAGCGTTTTCTTTTAATCCAAATGAGCCACAAGGCAGGAGCTCAGACTTTTATTCAAAGTCACGCATAACTCTTGTTGCCGTAAGTGGACGGGTGCTTCTACTATAGCTCTGATACAACTTTTACATTCATGAGTCAAAGGTTAAATAAAGGAGAGGAAATGTTTTCTGTCAAATAGTCAGGTAACCCAAATAAAACTAAGGAAACTGCCTTTCCGTAGCTAAATGTCTAATGTCTAGGGGCTACTTTTCTGTCTGGAAAATTGACACAAAATGTGTAAAATTGAAACATTCTGCTTCTAAGGGATTTGCCTAAAGGAAGAGCGAGAAAGCTTCAAGCGTGGTCTGAACTGAAGAACTACAAAGGCTTACCACATAAACCTGTCTTCCTTATTAGAGCATTTCATTTGGAAACATAGGTGACAATTTTACAGTCATAAAATTAATGAAAACTAAGACTGAGCATTTTAATGATGCATTTTGTGTTCCTCTGGATACATACGGTCAACCTCAGAGTCCATCAACAGTTTCAAGATTTTTAACAAAACAACATTCAGTCAAATTATTTGCACTTTGTACTAAAACCATTCAGGTTATTCAAAAACAATTTCATGGAAACCCAGAAAGTATCTTTCCTACTGCAAACAGCAATGATATTTAGAAACAATACCCAGAATGATTAAGTCTCCTATTATTCGAAACTAAACATCAATGTTTCTACTGTGCCACTTCACACCTCAACTGGAAAAAATATTATTTAAATGAAAATATAAAATGTAAAAGTAGAAGATCCAGTATAGTATACGAGCACAACAAGGTATATTACAATATTCCTATTCTGGCACCCCTCGTTCTTAGGGGGCTGCATTAGCTCAACAGTTTGTGGAAAGGGAAGAGGTGACGCAGCAGGATTCACACCAAGAGCTTCACAAAGCTGCTTTGCAGTGTAAAGAAAAAAAACAAAACAAAACTTGCAAAGGAATCATACAAAACTTCTGGAGAATAATCAAAGATTTATTTTCTCATCTTACTATGGTTTCGCGCTTACTTGCCCTTTGAATTTGGCAACTGCAGTCAAGCTCTGCACAATCATTTTAGACAACACTGTACCAATTAAGTTTTTCAAACAAAAATGCCTGAGATAGCTATCTTTCGGGATTTTTATTTCACTGTATAAACATACAGAGAACTCGAACAAAACATTCCGATTTGGGAGAAAATTTTGTTTACACAATTCATTTACATGTGTGTATATAAACTATAAAAAACCCCACATAATTCTGTATAACTTACAGAAGAATTTTACAAGTATATTTTCTATTTCAAACTATCCAGTTTAAAGCAGGACCAAGTGGCTGCAAATTCAGAGAGTATTTCCTTTAATTAGTGTTTCAGATGAAGAATGAATTAGAGAGAAATCCCATAAACTATAAGACTTTCAGCTTAGCAGCTCTAGGTTGTTGGTGTAAAACCTGAGCCTTTTCTTCAGTTTTTGGTTAAGAATCCTGTTTAGCAGTTGAAATGCTGCCTCTTCAGCTGCCCTGGCTTAAGTTAACACATGGCCTGATACCATCCACAAAAGACATTCACAAGAGAAAAGTTGTGTCCTGTTCCCCACTCTTCAGCCTACCCAAATTTCTATAGTATTTCCTTCTCATCACTTTGACTGGCTTGTTCCTGCTCTTCTTTTCAGAGATTCTTACTTACTTTTAGCTATTTATGACTGTCTCATTTAGTTAATTTTTCTGTATTTGACTATCTCCAATTGTCTTTGTGAAAGCCCCAGTCAGCAATCCTAATATATTCCTCTTGTTTGAGGCAATATGCATGTATGTGCATACATGTAGTTAGGCATGGTATTTATGTACACCTGCATTTGTGTGTTTATATGAAAGTCCATGACTACTGTGTACATATCTGTGACAGAAAAGTAGTTTGAATCGCTTATACATCAGAGTCATTATCTGTATACACACAAAGTGAATACAAATCTTTGCCATTTTGATACACGGAAGAGAGCAAGCGTGAACATGCATACGCACTCCTTGTATATAAAGACAGCATTCATTTGTTAAGATTTCTTTTACTTTGGTTAATTTAAGATCAGTAAGCATGTACAAGGGAAAGCCAGATAAAATGCCAAAAGAAATCTGCTTGTGAGTCTTCTTTCACTCGGTCACTTCTCATGAATCCTGGATTCAGAGCAGAAACCAGACTGGATACTAAAAGACATCGGATGGAAATACTGATGCATTCTTTCTGTCTGAGCTAAACGTAATAAACACAAATTGGACTACAACAGACTACCAAGCTAGAAGTACAATGCTATGAAGCTAGTGCTGTTACACATCAACTGTGCATTGTAAATTTGAAATTGTCACAATAAAAGCAATAAAAGCAATGCTTTGATTACGGTTTGGTGAAAAATTATAGCTTGCCACTTTTCATTTTCCTAGTTATTTCTACCAAGTAACAGAC
>NW_009259308.1:260455-265565 GCF_000687185.1 Egretta garzetta
GAATTTGCATCCTTTGCTTTGCAGCACTACATACAATATTTAAATGTGCATACTGGAGTGTGTGTAACTGATTAAACATTTGTTATTATAGCATTAGAAGCCAGGCAGACAATGTTAGGAATATAAGCAAAAAATTTAATTTCTAGCTTGATGCAGGAAGAAAAGGTTAACTCAGAGAAAAGAGGTAAAAGCATACACATGCATTCTCTCTCTGGGCCTTAACAAGATAGGTATCACAAAAGGTATCACAGAGAAAAGGGTTAAGCATTACACACTCCAAAATCCTAAGAATTAAATCTTTCCAAAGTATTATTAAAGAAGTATTGTCAGGATCACAGAAAGTCAAATTAATTTCCAGAAAAAGATATTTTCCTTTTGCTATTTTCACTATATGGTCGTAATTATTTTTTGCAACATTTATAGCAAACACTTATTTTTAAATTACCTGCCCAAAAACATCCAGTGTACTGGCTCTCAACATTAGTTTGGAATCTGTCTAAAAGCTCACAAAAGTCTTGATGTGGTATTTCCAATAATTTTAAGCACTACTCTACAAGTTTCTATACTGTCTGGTCATTTTTCCCCTCCACATGTTCTTTTACTGATATTCTTTTACAAGTCAATGTTGGGTTTGTCTCCCTAAGTCGTATGGTCTATCCTAATGACACCTTCCAAGACTGCCCAACTTCCATGTTCTCCAAATACCTGATATTCTGATATTCTCCATAAGCTTCCTAGCTTAGTCTCCAAAATTCTCCAGGTTGCGCTTCTGCTGCCAATGGGTATGAATATTTGGCAGCACATGGCTCCTCTTTCACCTTGTGTTTGGGGATTCTCACTTTTAAGGCAATTATACTTTAATCTTGTCCTTCCCACATGCTGCTGAACTGGATGTTCCCACTTCCTCCATGGCCACTTGTCCAGTTTTCAGCTGGGATAGAGTTAATTTTCTTCCTAGTAGTTGGCATAGATTTGCATTTTGGATTTAGTATGAGAATAATGTTGATAGCACACCGATGTTTTAGTTGTTGCTAAGCAGTGCTTACACCAGACAAGGACGTTTGCAGCTTCCCATGCTCTCCCAAGGGCACAAGAAGCTGGGAGGGGGCACAGCCAAGACAGCTGACCCCAACTGGCCAAAGGGCTATTCCATACCATACCACATCAGGCTCAGTATATAAACTGGGGGCAGTTGGCCAGAGAGCAGCAATCACTGCTCGGGGATGGGATGGGCATTGGTCAGCGGGTGGCAAGCAGTTGCATTGAGCATCACTTGTTTTGTATATTATTAGTAGTAGTATTATTATATTCTCTTCCTTTTCTATCTTATTAAACTGTCTTTATCTCAATCTACAAATTTTACTTTTTTTTTTTTCCCATTCTGATTCTCTCCCCCATCCCACTGGGGAGGCGGGGGAGTGAGCAAACGGCTGTGTGGTATTTAGCTGCCTGCCGGGTTAAACCACAACAACATTACAGGCTGCTAGGCTCTTAATTGAAATGGCAAATTTGCCTTTTAATTAAAGCACTCTGCTTTTTAATTAATTTAATTAAAAGGGTTTTAGGACAGCTAAACAATTGGGTTTTTTCATTACCAAAACAATTATCTTACAGAAGAAGAAAGACAAAGCAGAGGGAGAAACAAAGTATTTCACTGGGGTCAATTTCTCCATCATCAATATCTCTTCTGCAACAAAGCAGCACACTCTACTGAGAATGATCTGGCTTTGGCATTTCTTATATTAGGTACAGTGTGTCCAAAGAACGTGGAAGACACCCCCAAAAATCATACTTCCAAGGAAAGGAATACAGAATAGCGCACATTATCATTAAATTGACTGGATACGCATCAAAGATCTCATTAGAACATAAAAATATCCACATAATATTCAAAGCCTCCAAAATTGCAGTGTATTGTTCTCTGTTTTTAAGCAGAGATTTCATGTTAGTTAAGCAGAATTATTTAGCCTCGCACAAGAATACCATCACATGGGGCTTGGGACCACTTTTCACGTGAACTCAATGGAAACACTGTTGCAGAGAAATTATACCCTGATGAAGAAGTATAACATATTATCAGAGAATTTGCAAAAGATATCTTTTTCTTGTATTTTTCTTATATTCACTCCTTGTCTCAATTTTTCTTATACCAACTTACCTTAGAATACAGAGGCAGACCTTGCCTCCTGACGTCAAACGGCAAAATCCAAACCTTTGCTTACTTTCAATGTCGGTGAGCACGAAGGTAAAATGCTGTCCTACTTGGTTTTGGGACACCCTGAAAAATTAGATACAGAGCATAAAAACACTAACTCACATAAAAGACGAGCATTTAAGTCATTGCTGTCAAGCATTTTCAAGCTCAAACCTCAGCATCCTTCTCTCCCTTCCATCCACCCTCCAGGCTGCCTCCTGCACCCCACTCCCTCCCCCTGGCACAGAAGAGCCTGGGTCCTCCCTTCAGCCCTGCCTCCGGCTGCTGCCCCAGCCCCATGCTCCAGCCTAGGTGCTCCACGGGATTTGGTCCCCAGTCCGAATGGACAGGGCATTTCATAAAGTCTTTTCCTAAGCAGACCCAGTACAAGCCTGCCACAGCTTGTTAGCTTTGAGCACACCTCAACAGTGGAAAACGGTAACCAAAGGGTTAAAATTATACAAATAATTTATTAAATGCCATAATACAGGCCTGGCTTAAGACAGCTGTTGAAATACTAGCTTGCTTCCCCCCCTCCCTTCAGAATAGCTTCACTGGTTAAACTTGTAGCCTTCCCACGCACCCACACACACCTTCCTCCCTTTTTTTGCACTACACCCTGTCCAACAAAAACCTTTTTGCTAAGTTCCGTTTCCAGAGCAAACTTTTTCAGTCCCAGAAATGCAAAAGTCAGAAAATAATCAAGAACAGCCTGAGAGCTAAAATAATAATAATATCTTCAAGACTGTATCAAAGCATGCATGCACCCACTTGAGACAGAATACGTTTACACAAGATTTCCCTGCCTGATGTTCCAAACCCTCTCATCCCCCAAACTCTGCTCAGCCAGTGTTCCCCCCGCAGCACAGGCTAATCTGTTCTGCTCTCAGTTTCTACCTCCCCTCCAGCGTCACCTCTGACTCCTCGTACTCATCTCCAGGTCCCAGTCCCAACCTCCATTCCCGACCCCCCGCTTTCTGCTTGACAGTATGAACCTTTTCCCCATTTCTTTTTAAGAAGAAACGGCATCTTCACTGCCATGACATGTCTCTTATCTCCTTTACACTCTCAAGCCAGGCGCCCTTCTCTCTTGTGCAATTTGTCAGCTTCAGACAGAAGATCACTGAGAGCACGGGACAGACCCACTTTTCAATGTGGCCAAACTTCAGCGATCTTCATAGAAATTGCAAAATATATTCAGCGTTAGCATTTTAGAACACCAATAAACTCTATCTGAATTTCACTCATAGAAATACATATTGCACTCTCCCGAAATCTCCCAAAGAGAATCAGCTTTAGGTAACTTGGCATTTTCAGCCAGGAGGGGTAATGTGTGGCACAGAATGAGCCACAGAATGGTTTGGGTTGGAAGGGACCTTTAAAGATTTAATTAAAATGAAATAAAAACAAAGTTATGATGGGGAGTGTAAAGAGATTTGAAAATGAAAAATGTAGCTGTTCTGCCTGTAATTCTATTGTCCCCTGTTCTTTTCCCATTCTTACATGATCTTCTACAGCAGAATATCCAAGCACCTGCTAGTAAGCACTATGATTAACAAGTGTCGTGTGTGGTCCATTCTTAGATGCCAAGCTGAAAATGAATTCCCGCAGAAGCTGAGAACCATCACAGATCCCACAGTCTTCCAATCTAAGAGCACAAAATATTTTTTTTTAATTCGTCGCCTGCAATATGGGTCAGGGGGTTTTGTTGTGGGTTTTGGGGGGTTTTTTTTAAGTCTCCACCAAAATAAAATATATAAATTCTCCCCTAGGAAAGAAGAAAGTAGATGATCAAAGTGTGAGAGAAGTTACATGGGGCACATGCACGTTACACTGCTTAACACATGCATGACAAAAGCTTAAGAATAGCTAAGGGATGCTACTACCCAGACTGCAGTCTCCCACTCATTTCAGTTTGGTCTAGTCCCTCGCGAACAGCCAGTGACTAGGCTGAAACAAAAGCCTGTGCTAAGCATATACGATGTTACAAGGTACCTCTAGTCAAATATAATCACTGGAAGCCCATGATAATTAATGGACTTTTTTTAGTTAGGTAATTAAATCATTAAGGCAAACATTTTCCTCGCTTGATTTGATGGACTGGAACAAACCAGTGTGCTCTTTAAACACAGCAAATGCTCGACGGCTTTCACTCAGTCCTTCATTTTTCAGGTTCTGCATAGCTAGCATGCTGCCTGGATGTTACACCCGATACAAGAGAGTGCCATCAATAACAACGCGTTATTACTCCCCTGCCAATGACGCAATTTTCTATTTCACATCTTTGCCTTTCCCTCTTTATTCCTGAGAGCAGATCACCACTGAAACCTGCAGTATGGTTTCGGTATCCCTGTGC
Source organism: Egretta garzetta (assembly GCF_000687185.1). Taxonomy (NCBI): domain Eukaryota; kingdom Metazoa; phylum Chordata; class Aves; order Pelecaniformes; family Ardeidae; genus Egretta; species Egretta garzetta. The sequence continues at coordinate 265,006 of NW_009259308.1, forward strand.
ATGCCGTGGCCAGGGACTGACACAGTAATTCAGCAGTAGCTGGTCAGTCGGTAGCAGTAGTGATGCACCATGCACAGCGACCTCAGCCGCCTCCTGCTCCCACCCCCTCTCTGTCCTGCTGTGTCCCACCATCAGGCTCGGAGCTTTCTGCAGCCGCAACTGGCTTTTCCTTACACTGCAAAACACCTGGCATGATTAGGCTGGGGTCCCTATGCAACCATCTTAACCCAAAGAGATCATTAATAATTCACAAAAAGCAATTGTTAATAGATGTCCATCTATGCAAGTGTTGCTTTTAATGCACTGTGTATATGTACGTCAGGCAAATGACTGCTCCATCACTGCTTGAAAACAATTCCTTAGCCCAAAAAACTCACATCAGTAAGGATCTCTTGCTTTCAGTTATTTGCCTCCTCCCTTCCCAAGATAACAGAGGAAAATAACTGGTATTGCAATTAAAGCACATACAAAAATGTCACTACACAAGGCCACTTTAAAAATGAGATTTAAATTCCGATATTCCCTATTAAAAATAGCTCACCTAAATTATTACAGTTCAG
>NW_009259308.1:265578-289022 GCF_000687185.1 Egretta garzetta
GGCAATTCCAGTGCCTTCTCACCACCTCCAACACAACGTCTCCCCTTTGCTTCTTTAAGAGAGGTAACTCCATGTTTCAACAGTCAGTGTGAAAGTGGCACAGCCTGAAAACAGCTTCCCACAGAGTTTAGAAGGAGATGTAAGCAGCATGTTACAGATTTTTTTGAACTAAGAAAAACTCCAAGGCTAAAACTGAATGTCCACAAAGAACCCAAAAGATTGCATTTGGTCCCATTTGCTTCAAAGGAACAGCTAACAGAAGCCAGTGACCATCCATCTGGACCACGTTTTCTGATCAGAGTTTAAAATACTGAATTAATTCTGGGTTTCTAATTTGAAAACTCCACTTAAGATCTGGGACCAGCAAGGCTGCCTGGTTTTTTACTCCACTTCAGCAGAATTAAAACTGACCATATATAAGGCTTACTGAAACAAATAAATTATGTTTGGGGATTGCTATGTATCAATGGATAACAACAACGTATAAACCAGACACATAAAACATTCAAAAAGTGTTAGCCCTACAGTTTTAACATAGACACTGCATGTACCATCATGTGGACAAATGTTGGCTACGTGACCTGGGGCTCGTGCCTCTCTGTTTCACTGCGGCACATTCAGGTTGTTCAGAAGTCAAGTGTCACCTTCAGAGGCAGAGTAGCAGCTCCTGGCACTGCTACTGAACCACAGCCACTGAGGCCGCTCAAGTCTTCCTTAATGTGAAAATCAACACATGTGAAATGCAATTATTACGTACCATAATTCCCTGCACAAAATGTTATCCAGACTTTCTATCAGAGAGCAGGATCAACTGGCTGAGCTTCAAAAACTTTCTCCAAAATGCTGGTCTGGTCGGCTATTTGAAGAGAGCATGATCTACTCGCTTGTGCAGGCAGAGCAGGCACAAATCGTTCCCAACCATCGCGACCTTCTCCTCATTCATTTCTCTGCCGTGCTTTTGACTTACTTTCAACTCCTGCCCTGCATGCTTACATTTAATCTTAGTTTAACAATAGTAAATCACTAACAGCAAAGAATGTGTGTAAATACTTGTTAACCCTGCAGATTACAATGGGCTCTTTCAAGGTTATTAAGTTCACTATAGGAATAAAAGTAGTTTTTAAAATTTTCTAAGTACATATCTACACAATGCAGAAAAGGCTCTTTGGTACCTATGGAGTAGGTAAAGAGTCATTTTAATGACTTTTGTTTACACTACAGCTATTGTTCAGGCCTCATTTTAAGGGTGCCTTGAGAAAGCTGATTAAGTCAGGAATTAAATCTCTTCTTCAAATGAAAAACAGCTTTGTCTGATCATTAAGTTTATCCCACGTTCTCAGTAAGAATCGCTCTTCTTCCAAATTAATCTGTTTAGGATACAGAAGATGTTTGAAATTATTTTTTCTTCAGATTTTAGGAATTGTTAAAGGGATCTGAATTTCAGAGAGATTTTTTTGAGAGTTCATTTTTTCAATGAGTTTCAAAAAATGAAAAACTTTATGCACAGGAATACAGATTTTGATGACTTATTTTTAAAAGAAAACAAAGTTACTGGCATCATTAATTATAAGGTGTCACGTACACATACTTGACCAACGTAACTAACATTTACAGTTCTGACTGAAGCTTTGGCAGCTGCTTCCTAAACCTGAAAATTTCAAATGTATTTCATCTCCCAGTCTCAAGCTGAAAAGCAAACCCCACCAGTCATTCACCCTAATTCTCCCCAGATCAGAGAGCACATTAGAAACCGTTTCACAGACAAGTTTGATAAACAGATATTAAGGTTGTAGTACAAGCTGACAGAGAGACTGGGTAACCCTAGGTTAGGCCGTCTCCTTTAACTAACTGCTATCCCCAAATCTAAGCTTCAGGGACCATTTTTTCCACTTCCAAGCCCACCCTATGATCCATGACTCCACAGCTCAGGTTCCTTGTGTGGAGGGCTCCTCTGCTCCAGCTGAGCTATCTGACTTGAGCTCTGCTTCCCAAAAACCCCAACCTCTTACACATCAGAAAGAAAAAGAACAGGAAGAAAACCACCAAAGATACAAAAATGTACAAAGCTTCCACCAAATAAGGAAATTCCCACAAATGAACAGCTGCTAATGAGGATTCTTCTCCAGCATCAGCAGTAGAGCCACTTCTTACACTCCAAAATACAATGCTTCCCTGCAATCAGATGAGCACAGTAGGGAGAAATCATTGTCTCCATGCTGATCCTACAGGCAGTTTCCAAAGTGTCTTAGCTAAAGTCACATGTGCTACACATTCAGCAGAAGAAATGCATCATGAAAGGGAAAAGACAGAAGAATGGAAGGAGAGAGAGGAACTATTTATGGTGGAGAAAAATGAGAGAAATTCAAAGCACACATAAAATTGAAGGGTCAAACATTGACGTAGTGCAACTTAGGACTGAATTTGAAATGGAGCCAAAAGAACAAGAGAAATTGCACACTCACTAGTCATCATCCAGCTAAATAACTGATGGATGTTGAAACTGAGGTGTGGGCTCTCTGCAAAGTTATACCTGAGTTTGGGGTTGAGAGTAAAAATACGGAAGACCGCTAGAGAAAGATAAGTGAAGAAAACCATGCAGAATTTGCACAAAAGATTCAAGGAATAAAAGAGATGACAAGGTACTTTTTCTGATACATTAGTATTAGTTTACCAAACATTAAAAGGAAATTAAAATTTCTACATTCTCAAATGTAGAAATCCTATTCCATAAGAAAAGAAACAAAGAAAGGAATTCTGCAGCAGAGAAAAGGGAACTTATTCACAAATATCTACAAGCAAACTGTTAGAATTGTTATACAGTTCTGCTGTTTATTAAGCCTAAAATCATTTATTCACAAAAAGACATAGGTTCTTGGAGCTCAAGAGCTTCTGTGATGCAATTCATTTCTTAACCCCTTCAAAATAAAACATAAGCCATAGCCAGCAGTATTGAAATTACGTGCTTGCTTTCAATAAAAAGGTATATATAAAACTCAAAGTTTAAGTCATGGTCAAAACATTACACCATTGTGACTTTTTTTGGCTTGACTTTCAGTTTAAATTTAATGGGAGTTACCTACAGATTTTTAATCACCATTCACAGTGTGTACTTTTGATAATTAGAATGAGTAGAGTACAGCTGTTTATAACATCTGCATAAAAGATAAAGCAAGTATGTCTGGAAAGATGATGTAAGAGGCATCAAACAGTAAGAACCAAATCTGGATCTCTGTCTACAATCACTGTAGCATAGTGAATAAAACAAAATCAAATACATGTTCTCATTTCATTCAATTTTCAACTCATTCACTAATTAATACAACTGAGGCGGAGGAAAACAGGTGACAATCTTACCACTGTGCTTTAACAGTGCTGTAACTTTCCTATTTCCATAATTCGAAGAACATAGATTTCCTATTTTAATGAGTTTTACCTTGCTAATTAACAGAAAAGACACTCCATTCCCTCCAACTCTGCTGTACAGTAGGAACCCAGAAACAATCTACGGAACAGAGCCACATTTTTTTAATCTAGGTATCTTGATCAGAAGCATCAGTGGAAGTTATCACTTTTGCACTGGTAATTTCTAGGTCTTACTAGGATCAGATATTGCTTTTGGTGTTTTATATATGTATAGTACACATAACACAGGTTGAGAAACTATGCTCTCTAAAGTACGGTATGCTCAATCAATGAAATAGATACTCTGTGTTTCACTTCAATCAAAGCTTTCTGTACAGAAATTGTCATTGAAACTGCCTGTAAAATACTTAGGGGTATTACGTGTATGGTCTATCATGATACTCTGTACAAGGAAAAAAAAAATTTTTTTTTTCTATATAATATATGTATTCACTAGACAAATCAAAAGCACATTTATGGCTAGAAAAAAACTAAAATACTTGTCACATTTTAAATGTCCATTGGAAAAAAAAGCCATATAAAAAGGAGCTACAGCAGTGTTTTTCTCAACACTTTTCTTTATCAGTCTAAATTTCAAAACAAAAAATAAAACTGAGAAAGCAGAAAACAACTGAATAGTTTTCTTTTTTAAAAAGTGGTAATACATGTCTACACTATAGAAAGTGCCTGAAATAAGTAATAACTGGTACATACACTGCACAGCCAGTAAGTTGTTGACACAAATAACTTGCCAATAAACAGTTGCCTGCTTTCTTGGAGCTTCCAGTATTTCTGTCTTTTCCTCCACAATAGCTCTGCCCCTCCTTCTTGTCCATGCTCTTTTATACTCTCATGTTGTCTCATTGCCTTTCATTCTCCCACAAATCCCCTAAAACTCACACAAGAAGTTGTGAGTGCGGTGGTTGATTTTAGAGATACCACGGTACCAGCAGGCCAGACCAAACACATCGGTTTTGTTCCCCTCATCAGGCTTTCTCAGCTTCCAAGAACCTCTCCTTCCTCTGTCCACTGCCAATTTTTATGAAATTTGTAGAAATTTTGCACCTTTGAAAGCACTGCTTTATAGTCAAGTATGAGGCCAAGAGTCAAAAAGCATGTCTGGGAGGGGGGCACAAGAGGGCATTAACAGACAAACAACAAACATTCATCCCCTAACTTTTTCTTTTCTTTTTTTTTTTTTTCCTTGTTTTTTTCCCCCTTTCAGATACTCAGCTAAAACACATACTTAGTCATGCTATAAATTCATGAACTCACACAGTTTATTGATTAAGCTCATCCACCTCATACAAGCAACTAAGCATCTTCTGAATGGTTCAACAGAAATAGTTAACACGAGAAGAGTTATTTGAAAATAATTATTTGCTGCCACTGATTATCTTCTTGCCACTGGATGGCAGCAACAGAACCTTACCTTTTTCTGTTATCCTCAAATTTTATTTCCATCATTCATCTTCATTACCAATTTTAAACAGAATTCTGTACATACCTTAAGCACATTAAAGACTTTAATGCTTTAAAGCCAACACTGACAACCGTATTAGTTAAGTCATTAAAACAGCTTAAAGGACAGCGAGCTTAACCAGTTCAAAACCCAAACAACTTAATTAAGTTCAACTATAAAAGACTAAATGAACCTAGTTTACTTCAGGGAAGTTGTGTTTATGAAGATCTTTATTTTGCCAGTATGTTTTTCTGCAAAGCCTCTCTTCTTTCCTCTATACACCCACCATCTTTTACTCCACAGATAGTAGCTCCTTGCATCCAATAGATGCTTCTCATCTTTGAGCCTCCATCCACAACTGATGCCAATGTTGTTCTGAAAGGAGCTCAGCCTGCACACTACCTGGGTGTATCTTTCATTAATTATGCAAATCAAGCTTCTAATTCAATCTTTGCTGATTTGGACAAGATGAGTTTTCCAAACTGTGTGAGTACAATTGATTAAATTAATTACCATTAATCATTTTGACAAGCCTAATAAGTATTTTAATTAATAAAAATGTTTTATATGGACAACTTAAATGACTGGCAGCATTACATGGAAGCCACATTATAACTGATACCAGAAAGGTAAGGGCTAATTAATTATAAATAACAGTCCTAATTCTTCTCTGAGAAAAAATCAATTGCATATTCAGTTACTTCCATGTAATTAAAGTCTTAATTTCTTTGAACTCAAACATGTTTTCAGTACTGCTCAGTGAGTTTTTATATCCTGGTGGACCGTAACATTTTTTATGATGCTTGCCATTCAAACGAAACTACAGTATATCCTTATATTAACACAGATGGTGTTTACAGTTATAATGGACAAAACTGGGAGCTGGAATGTAGCTCTCTCTTGAAAGAGATATCCCTAAAATTCTGTAAAGGTTGCATTTTGCTGTGATAACTTCCTACTACTGATTTCATACTTACTTGAACACAAAGGATATGTTCTTATCTGCAGGTGCAAGTTTAGGAAGCACAGTATGCTTTCCTTTTCTTTAAATGTTTCCTTGCAATTACGCTAAGTATCATTTTCTATGAAATATTTTTAAATAAATGGTAACTGTAACACATACCTTTCAATGTCAAAAGGAAAGCAGAACTTTGGAACGCTGTTCAGCACTTCCTGTAAATGCAAGTAAAAGAAATCAAGTTAGGATTTTGAAAAGGCTTTTATCTGTATTTGCTAGCAACTGCACTACAACCTGCTTTTAAAAAAAACATCGAAAAATACTCATAGCAAATAATAAATTTGAGGAATATATGATTGCAAAAAATACAGCACACGTTCCTGGACTAAAATAATTGATTATTAAAAAGGAATTAAGTTTGTGCTTTGGCAGATTGCAAAGACAATGCCACAGAAGCCCCAGGAGGGAAAGGCCTGGCCTGAAGGGTATTAACACCCTTCACATCCCCGCTGGGATTCCCTTCAACAAGGCCATATGGATTTTACAAGAAGCACCACACCATATGGGTAAGCCACGTCTGCTGCTACTTGTACCACAGACTAGCCACAGGGACTTCTGACAGATCCTGGCTCAAAAATACAAATGTTGTTTCAATTAAAATGCAGGCAGAGAAAAGGGAATGAAGTTGGCAGCAGAATGAATTACAGAGAGGTATAACAACTCTATACATGTTCCATAGTCAAATGCTGAAAATGATGGAAATCGTCTGCTGGTCCAAAGGAGAAATTTATATGATTAACCCTTTGGGTTTCACAAGCAAGCCTCGCCATTAATAAAGGGGAGGAGGGGGGGGGGGAAATCCACCGGATCTACATTTGTACCGTAATATGAAAGGATAATGTTACTCTTTCTTGCAGAATTTTATTTAAGAAGCTGTTTAGTGCCAAATAAAATGTGTTAATTAAAATATAAAAATGCTCTCAAAGTAGTCAACATTTTTCTTTTTTTTTTTTTTTAAAAAAAAAAAAAAAAAAAAAAAAAAAGGTGAATTACCAGATCAGTTAGCAGCAAATATTAAACAATGGCCTTAACAAGATGCCAGAAAACCAGGTTTTATTTCCTTGCTCCCAACTGGGAAAATAAACCCTTTATGAAATGCTTCAGCTAAGAAGAGACAGTCGACGTCAATGCAGTTGGTCAGCAAAGCTACAGACTTCCCTTTCTGCAGCAGCCCAGCAGTGCCAGATACACTGCTGTATGCACGACTGATCCCACAAGGTGGGCGTTTTCAGAAAAATGCACCTTGATTGCAAATTTCCAGAGCTGCACGTGGGGGTTTAAGAACCTGATCTAAGATGTTAGCACTATCCAGCCTGAACTCTCTGTTTACTGCATGTCAACTCCCATTAGGGGAAATTTTGTATTTAAATTCCTACACACCACAATGATTATTTACTTCAAACCTTGGCCTGGCTCGGTGGACAGTGTAAAACATGAAGAACCCATGCAAGTTAATCGGCAAGGGACAAAGTTCAGGGAAAAGATACCTCTGAATACAACATGCATATGTTAGTTGCAACATTTTAAAGGTATATGATGTGCCCCAGTAAATCATCATACAGTATAAAGTGGAAGAGTCAATTTTTCGAGAACTTCCAAGTCATACAAGAGAGTTCAAGAATTTTCTGGCACTTTTCCTTTGTCAGCACAGATAAAGGAAGGTATGAAAGCCACATACTGTGTTTTGAGAAAGGTTATTAACTTAATTATGAACAATAGCAGTACATATAATATTGTCCCAAAGAAACTGCTCAAGCACCATCCTGACTGCTGTAAGTGGCCACCATGGAAGCGTGAAGAGCAAAATACAAACAGAGTAGGTAAACATTTTCATTTCTGTAGGCAGGAAAGAAGCATACATTGTGCTGTAGTAATAATAAACGCTAACAAAAGAAAGCAAGCAGAACAGGCTAATCAAAACTTGTAACTCAGAAATTTCCAAAACATTTCCAGATAGTCTCTTACTTCAGACTCATAAAGGTTGTTTTTCCTGTTCAAAAAAAAAAAATAATGTTTTCTACTCTGTTTAAATTCTCTTTTCAAATCTGCACCTATTCTCACACTACAGGAGGATCCTTACTACCAAGGATTTTAATTGCTGCCTGGTGAGCTTAGCACTGACTCAGAATTGGGTATGGAAATGTATTCATTTATGTTCCCAATTGTATTCTCTCAGAATAAATTATCACACAAGAAAAAGAAAACAAAAACAAAAAAAACCCAAAAGGTATTAGCTCAATATTTTGACTAAACAACCTGAACGTTATGGGTATGTTTTGCAGCGTTTTCCAGGCTGAGCTGCAGGACGGCGTTTCCCCCAGCTCTGCCGCGTCCCTCCCCCAGCCAGCACCCGGGCACACAACTTCTGCAGAGCAGCCTCAGCTCGCTTCCCAACTGGCAGGAGCATCCCTCAGGGGACAAGTCTTTAAACCTCCGCACTCTTTAAAATTCAACCAGCCAGCAGGTCTATAGACTGGTGTATAAACAGTATAGACAAAAAAAAAAAAAAAAAAAAAAACTCCTCCCCCCTCAGCTTATGTCAGTGACAAAGCAGCTCAGCAGTTGACTGCTTCTCCCCTGACAGCGTAAGCCAGGTTTACATGGATCAATAGATGGAAGTCCTACCTAGCTTCCAGGGCTCAGTTTTCTCCCTTAATTACAGGTGCTATTCAGATTTTAAAAATGGAAGAAAACAAGATGCCCCCAAGATGCTCCCAGACAAATTTAAAATGCAAATGACATTATGTACACATTCACATACACACTCACTATTTGTGTACAATTACAGCTGAAACTTTCAGCAGTCTCTCTACTGAATAAAATTTGAGCTCTGTCTCCTAATGGGTCATCATTTTCAAGGATCCATAACTCAGCCAGGACTTCCTCTTGAGTCAACATAGACACTCTTAGAAAAAGAATAACATTCATTGTCTTTTATTTTCTTAGCTTCGTAAACGTGTTTACTTCTGCAGACAAAAGGTTGTACCAGCCTTCAGAAAGCAAAATATCCTTGATTCACGAGTCCCATGATTATTTCCTCCTCTGGCTCTCACCAGTATTAGCACTTTCAGAAATGGTGACTGTGTCATAAAGGAAAGAAATTGTATGCATGAGGAAAAAGATAATGTTGTAAAAAAAAAAAAAAAATTATCTATTTGCTTTCAAACACCAAATAAACATCTAGAGTTGCATACACAATTGAGTTTAATTGCTAAGTTAAAGGATAGCCATCTCATTCCTTATACAAGCTCCAAGAGAAAGAAGAAAATAATAAAATTAATACCCTGTGAACTACAGCATGCTGCTTCCCTCACCGAAAGCGTAAACAAAAATGGAAATGGTATTTAAGAAAATATTTCCTTTATGCCTATAGCACAGCAGCAGAAACTTGGACTCTCACAGGCTCATGGTCCAGTGGTTTTATTAATTTGCTTTCATCAATTGCACTAGACAACTCCAGCCTGGCCTGGTCATGCTCACTTGGCTCTACATTGAGATGATATTACAGAAGCCTAAAAACTAATAATTATTTAGTGGTCACTGCTTATTTTGATAGCCATACAGCTAACTGTGTCTATCATCATTATCTACAGCAATGTAAAAGGTGGTAGAAGATGCTTCTGAACTCATACACGCCAGTTTTCTGGAGAAAAGCTCCTGGTAACTCACAATCTTGCCCTTAAGTGAATTTACTGGTTAGTCATTTCGGTTAGATTAAAGATACACACCATATTCCTTGCTAACTAGGAAAGATAGGAATTTTTTTTTCTTTTTTTTATATCACAGTCAATTGCTACAAGCATATGAAACCTTCATGGCTGTTCAGTATACACTGTAGAGCACAGTGATCTGGGAAGATACTCACTTCTTTTTTCACTTCAACAAGACACGATGGGAATTTGCTAGAGTTGGAAGAAGGTACAGGAGCTGCTTCTACAGGAAAGTTGCACCAGATTCAATATATATTACAGAATCAGCTTATTAATGTATCTCTACACAGGTATAAGTGGGTTTCTTCACTTTAACTTACACATTTCAAACAGTTACCTTTTTCTATGTAGATGAGTCCTGATGACTTGATGAACTGCCAGAAATTAGGTTCATCACTCAATACTCTGCTACTGAAATAATTAAGTATTTAAGCTTAACCTGATTGATTTCTGAGGTTAGAAGCATATGGGAACTATTCACTCCAGCATTTTTTTTCTTCTTATAACATATTCTGCAGTTTACATTTAAGTGGGGAGGCAAAAGAATCTGATTTTTTCCAAGTGCATCCCTGTGAAAGGATTGAAAATCTTCCCCGATAGGAATATTTTAAGGTATCCAGAATGCTGAACCACTTCATAGATAGCAGTTTAGACACTGTTTCTTTTAAAAGAGAGCTTCCTGTTACCTTCCAACTATTTCTGTGTTTATCTGCAGCATACAACTGTTCCTCAAGCAAGCAGGCAGGTTCCATTCTACATATGGAAAAAGCATCTCTGGAGCAGAAAGGGAACAGCCTTACACTGAGACACAGTCACACTGTGTCCATTCCAGAGACATGTCAGGATACCCAGGGAAGAAATGGCCTAAATAAAATAGATACTAACCAAGATAATTTGAATTATTTAATTACATAATCCAGACCAGGTTACCAAAACCATTAGAATAAAGTAGCACTCAAATAACTCTCTATCTATCCTCATCTCTTTATTCTGTTTTGAGGCAGAAATCAACCACAGAAATATCAATTATAGGAGCACAAATAAATGGTCATCCACTTAGTTACAAAATGCTTTTATACTTTGCCCCCATTATCCTTCTTCAACTGTTTTCTTTCTCAGTAACAGTATTTTTCTGGCTTTTGTCTTCCTTTTATTTCTCTACCTTATTTTTATGAATTCCTTTTCCCCCGCCCCTTTTCTCTGAAAGGGGAAATTCTCCTTTTCATCAGTCTTTTATCTTTGTCATATCCACTTTATTAAACAGTCTATTTTTTTCCCTTGTTGACAAAAGCTACTTGCTATTCTATTTTAGTATTTCATCTAATTGTCCTTCAAAACTCTTCTTCCTGCTAGAACTTCTTCTCCCTGCTAACCTCTCTTTAAATGTCTTCTCTTGAAACACCTGATTGCAGGTTTCTCTTTTGGTTCTTCCGAGTTTTTCCTCCTCAAATCTCATTTCCAACTCCAAAGTCCTCTCTTCTTCACTCTTAACCCAACTTGCTCTCTGATCTTTCCTCAAAGGGGACTCTATTTCATCATTCCTTACCATAGTTTTCAGTCACCTTGTGCCAATCCAAACATACAAACAAGAGATCTACTTGAGATCTAAGACTGTCATGACAGGTATTTCTGACTCAAACCAGTGACTTCAGTGGGAATATTTAAACGGTTAAAATTAAGCACAGATTTAAGTTCGTTCTTAAATCAAAGCCAGGCTGCTTAGCATCTTGTAGTGTTGAGCCCTTCACCATTACGGCTCAATGAAGGTGAAATTCTAATGCTGCCACACAAAACAGACGATGAAAAGGCAAGCTCTGTCCTCACCACTGACTTTTCCTTTTCCTTCCTCTGAAGCTGCGCATACCCACAGCAGGGACCCATGCGAAGCCAGGAACAGTAGTTATATTTCAAATACTTAGCTCTTACCTCTGCTAAAAATCTCATCAGAAGATTGTAGCTACAATAAAGGCAGGCCCAAATGGTTTGAATAATAAAAAATTTTAATCCTAGATTACATTCATGGAAATCCAAAGGTCTAAAGTGTGGAAGTCATTACCAGGCCTCCATAACTATTTTTAACATCTATGTGCCTCCCTCCAAAGTGCATCATTCAGTGATTGTCTAGTAGTTCTGTAGGGTTAAATAAAATAAAAAGAAAATCACCTGTACCTTAACATGTACCTTAACATTCCAGAACTTAATTGTTGCAAGAATGAAACACTAAATTACACAGCTTTTTTTTTTTTTCTTTCTGAACACTTAAAGAAGAATACAGAAATTAAATGCAAATGGTTTAGGGTGAAGGTGCAAAGCTCTTAAGAAATAAATAAATAACATGTACCTTAACATTCCAGAACTTAATTGTTGCAAGAATGAAACACTAAATTACACAGCTTTTTTTTTTTTTACTTTTCTTTAAAACCTTTTTTAAAAAGTCAGAAATCTCCAGTTTTAAACATTTTAGCTATCATTTCCATATTTGTCAAATAAAGTACATATAATTTAGAATTTTCAAGAGTTCAAGGCTACTTGTGAAGAAGAGACTGGAAAGCAGAAGTATACAATGACGTGATTCTAACAAGCAATCTGTAATACAAGCAACACCTTTCTCCAACCTTCATGAACCATTTGAAACAAAAAAGTTTTCCAGACTTAGCAACGAGTCCCACTTTGTACACTGGAAAGCAACACAACCAGTAGTTAACTTTCTGCAGTTTTGCCTTGGGTATTTCAAATTTTCCTCTAGGTTTAAAGGCAAATTATGAAGAATTCTCTGAAATTGCTTCAGAGAAATATTAATATTTAATAGCAATTACTAATTGGCTAGCTAGTCATACTTATGGGGTAGTGCCACAAAAGTCACGTGCACATAGCACCGTTTCATTAGCAGTGTAACACCACAGGATGGTTGCAGTCATGACGTAAAATGGTGGGGGTAACACAACTGTGTGACACAGGAGTTTCAGTGCTGCATGGATGGCACAACACAGACCCATACACGTGCCCCCCTAAGCTCAACCTCTTGCAATACTTCTATTCCCAGATGATAAAAAAAAGAAAATCTATGCAATCACAGCTCCCTTAAAATAGACCTGCTCTTTTCATCTCACAATTTTCAGAGTAAGTTGTGGATAGTGTTTTGTGACCCTAACTCTACCCCAATGCAGCTGACACATAAGAGTTCATACATCCCTGACAAACATATAAAGGGGAAGGTGATTCTGGACCATGCAGCAGAAATTGTTGCTAATGGATTCAAGAAAGATTAAAACTCCACTAACCTGAGCTATGTGTACATTCCTACCATCGTAGATTGTTTTGACCCACAGAACACAAATTCTACTCTGCTGCCGAGAACAAGTTTTGATCCTTGTTTAGTTTGCTCATATGTGAGCCACAACTGGAGAGGCTCTACAGCCTATGACTGACATTCCAAAGAATCAGGTTGCTCTTAATGCTTAAACACCAAGCCTTTTAGAAGAAGACTTGCTCTCTACAAAGTGTCATTTTTTTATCTTTCTAAAGCTTATTCAGAGAAATATTTGTTGTCGAAAATGAATGAGCAGCTGAATAACTGCAAATGAGGAGGAGATCGCTTACAGAATTCCAATCAGAGTTAATTTTTCTTGTTGCTGTTCCCTATCCCTTCTCCACTTGGCCACTTCTCAGTTCCATGCTTCAGAGTAGGATGAAAGAAAGAAAAGGTTGGTTCACCTACCTGTTCCTGCCAGACAAGCAGCTGAAGATTTCTGGTAGCTTAGTCTAGCTGCTCTGTACTCTATAGAGCACAGTTAAATCATGACGACAGACAAAGTAGCAGGACAGAAATATGCTAGACAACAAGGTAACAAGAAGATCTTGAGATCTTAGAGAAGCAAAAAATCACATAAACAAGTAGCTATCATAGAGGTGGCAGCAGAGACCTGAAGGTCACCTGTATCTGCTATTGAGCTTATAGATGATTATTGCACCATCACTTAGAACTAACAGTACATTAAATAGAGACAAAAATAAATGAAAGAAAATTAATGAACAGTGACATGACCAGGGTGCAGTACAGTTCGATCAGAAGCACACTATAGGACACTCTTGCCCTGTACAGTAGACCAAGGCTGGCATCCCAGGCAGCATTCATAAGATATAGGACACTCTTGCCCTGTACCAAGGCTGGCATCCCAGGCAGCATTCATAAGACTTTACTGCTTTTAGAGCATCTTTCAAAGGCACCTTACAAGGAGAAAAGCACAAATGTATTCATTAACCCTGCGTACTTTAAAAGGCATTGTTAATCTCACCTTCCTGCAAGACTGAAGAATAAGGCTTCCTAAACAACCACAGAGTAAGTGTAAAAATTCAGGGATTTTTACTAAGTTATAGAATCTTGGGAGTCTGTTTGTCCCTGAATCTCATCCCATAACCAGTTAAAAATAAAGCATGTTTCAGCCACATTTGTGTCCAGCGCAGCATAAAGGGACCCAAAGTTCACTTTAAAATAGCAAGCTCAGTTACAAATAGTAGAATAGTTAAAACAATACAAAGTTCAGTGCAGGTTAATTTACCTGCTTAAACAAATTCTCAATTTTCCTGGAACTCACAATGAAAACAAAAATTGACAACGCTGCTCTTCCCAAAGAAAGTTCCCATTACAGTAAGTGTAGATTGAAATGTTGCCATCTACCCCTATTACTGGCAAGGCAAATAAAAACAAGAGAAATAATACTTTGCCATACAACTCTACCAAGCATATAATAACTGTATCCCATGTGCCAATAAATAGTTTCCCCTTATTCATGTGAGAGAGACCATGATTCCCTAGGCAATATCAGAGAGCTGAGAAAAACAGGAAATATGTTCTTTCTTCTCCACTCTTGAAATTACTGTGTGGGCAATATTTAATTTTTAAGGTAGTAGAGTATTTATTATCTTTAAGAAAGTTCATTACATTTTGTACAAAAAAAAAAAAGAAAGACACCAGAGTATGACACAATTTTCTACCATCATGCAGTAGGGGAAAAGGGACTTATTAATATACAATTTCAATGACAGCATCTCTTAACATTATCTGGGAACTTAACAGATAAGTTGTCTTAAACTAGAGGTAAGGTAGACAACACTTCTAAATCCAAATATCTAAGTCTTTGAAGCCAGGTTAAAACCCAAGTATCATCCTGCATGGTTAAGAGGGCAGCAATATTTGTTTCACTCAAGACATCTTAAGATTTCCCACTGCTTACACCACCAGTTAAGACGCATCTTTAACAGCAACACTGGGAACCTGCTGCACATCCTGTTCAGATGCTGTTTCTCCAGCAGTGAAAAAATAACCACCATAAAATAAAGCACATCTTAAAATTGGTTCTTATTTATTTGTTTTACCTGTTAGTTTTTTCATTCCGCCTTGGAATACTCTGATAGCTCAGGACAGAAATGAGCCTATTTGCAACACACCAACTCCACCTATTCAATACATTTCTTTATAGTGAAGTTTGCAGTCTCAGAAATGGCTGCAAAACAGCATCAATGAATATCATGAGTAGAGCATAGTTGGCACTCAGGTCAAAAGGCCTATTTGCAAGATTTTTCTTCTTGATCTTCAAGGAAAGAGATTTTTAAAAGGAAAATTAACTATAAAAGTATACTACAAATAATAAATAGCTGCATTACCATAGAAATAAAATACACTGAAAATAGTCAAAATTTCAAGCATGACAAACTCTACTCTTGATGACACTTGATACATTTCAGATTCATTTAAATTCCAAGCATATTTTGTTCCAAATATATTCAAAATAACTTTCTTCCTCCATAAATCCTGGCATTTCACCAGAGACTTCAAATTACGCATAGTACTAATTATAAAAGAAACAAACAAAAAAAGCAGCTGCAATTTTGATGTTAGTAGCCAAGGCAGAAGACCTACAACACGCAGCAACCAGGAAACCAGAATGAAAGGTCAGAGGCAAGAAAAGGAGAAGACTGTTTCTGAGGCAGAAGGGAGAAACCAGCTAAATGGAGTTACTTTATAAATTAGATAATGGTTTCTATCCACACATGGCACCGAGTTGTCTTTTCAATACAGGGCATCAGAGGTTGCCAGACTTTTAGATGTACAACCAGCAAACATTTTTGACAACTACTGAAGTTCTTTCAAGTCTCCTCTTAGTGTCATCAGTAAAAAGTCTGGTTTTTTCCATAAAACATGTTTTTGAAGAAGGCTTACAGGTAAAAAATAAACAAACAAAAACCTCCACCTTGTTTGAAATACCACTTTACACTTTGCGGCTCCCTCGGTTTTCTATCCATTAGAGTTTCACCCAGGGCAGAAGCAGAAGCAAGCAAGTAAACATCGTGACTACAACAGTCAAATTGGGAACAGCAGCTGGAGCGTGACATAGGAAATTGCTCCTTTTTCTGAACTAAATCCTAAGTAGAAGTAAGAGGTACTGCATTAGTTACCTAAAAGTCAAGCCCTGAAACAGAGACTGCCTGTAAATAGTAGGATGTCATTCCTTGCCTAGAAAGCTTCTACTGAAGAATTGGTCTGCCTAGTAAATAATGTACTGTGTACTGATGTACATAGACAGGTCAGCACCAGACCTGCAGATTGCTTATATGCAGGAAATGGCTTGCTCAGATTGGGGACAGAAACTGTCTTATAACACCAGGTGATGCTCTTCCAGAATCAGAACTTTCCACTGATTTCTTTCATAAAATGATCGTACAGGGTATGGCATGATGAAATCCTGATTTTGCTGACAACTCAGAAACTTAAAAGTACTTAATAAATGAAGTATCACGTAAGTTAATGAACAACTAACTTGGGTGCCACACCAAGAGAAAGTATCTGCAGTAGAGAGTGACATGCAGATAAATAAGGTGAGACAGTCCAAAAGCTAAACCCTTGACTGGGCTCATCCACCTCTGAAGGTGCGGTCCTATGGGGGAGCGTGCTGGCTCACATGGCTGTGTCAGCAGTAGGGGAAGTTGGATGAACCACCTTGTGTTGTAAAGGGTAGTGAAACCGATTACATGTGTGGGCTGAGTTTCTTGAGCTAGAAGAATCTATAGCCAAAAGAAAAGGAACTGAAAAAGGAAATCAGCTTCTAAGGAACCTAGGATTTTTGTTTCATAATTACAATTATTTGTGATATTTTTATAAAGGAAACAGTTATTTCCTGTTTTACAGGCAGCATAGGTCAAATTCTAAGCCTTACCATTACATAGCTCAACAAGAATCACTTGTAGTAATAGTTTTTCAGTACTAAATTCAGATATTATCAACAGTGTTGAGAAATGGACAAGAGATGAAACAACTCCAAGACCAAAGAGGGACAGGGAAGAAGAAAACAAGCATAATTTTAAAATGCTAACATATCCCCTGTGTTACCAGATGCAGACAGATGACTATCACAAAAAATAAAACACAATGGACATACAATTAGATGTTTATTTTTCCCAGGGAGATATGCAACGTACATTCACTTCACCTATGGCTGAGCCTGTCCAGACCTTCTGGCTCCCTGCTACAGCAGCATTGCCAGAGATTACTCCGCAACAATTTCAGGTTGGTGTTTCTGCATGTGAGCATCCGTCAGCCAGTTCAGCACAAAGTCAATCAGCTTAGCTTTGACCTCCGATACAGCATAAACCAACTCTGAACAGCTGAGGAGAGGGAGGCAGCTTCCACTAGCAAGCCAGGCAGCATAAGCAGCTACAGCCAGGAAGATTTTCAGCTGCTTTGCTTTGATCGAGAAGAACAAAACCGCCCATGCTCAGGGAAGACATTCCCAAATCCAACCCAAGTATTCACTGCGCTTACTGAAAATTAATAAAAGTTCCTGTTCCTACAGCAAGATTCTCTAGAGATTGCAACAGGTCTTCCTTCTTCCTGACTTTATTCTAAAATTCAAGAACTGATGGACTGAGTCTACACTGGCCCAGTATGTTTTCTCTAACAGCAGCCATTAGTACCTAGTGAAGGATAAAGGTAGAGATAAGCATGGACTGTAACCTCACAGACCAGTTATTTCTCAGATGTGGATCTTTTGCTACTGACTGTACTTTTACTAATGATGCAGATGGAAACTGACTCACACAGAAAACAGAAACTCAACACCTCTGCTTAGGGAAGAAGCAAACAGAGTCTACCAGCTAAGTAGTTCACAATGCCTTGAAAACATATACAGAAGTAATGAGTACCAGAAATAATTATATTCTGACGGATTAACATAGTTCCCTTCCTGATCACCTGCCTGGAGCTGTTTCACCTTCACTTATTCCTCGTCCAAGATCCCAAAAAATGCAGCCTGGACCCCTCCAGCTGCAGCCCACTAACCACTCTTGCCTTGCTCTTGCTGCTGGCCAAGTCCTCTGCCACCCCAGTTCCTGATCTCAGTCTCATCAAGCCTCATTCTTTGGCACCAGGGTGTCCTGGTTCCTTGATTTCATCATACTTGGATTATGACATTTGATTCCAGACCATTTCCTACCATAAGTAATATGTAAAAGAAAGATATTTTATTTAACAAAATATAAACAAATTATTTGAGCGACACTTTGAATACCTGTAGCAGTAACAGTGAACCAATGTGCCTCAAACGCTCTCCCAGTTCTGCAGAAAACTATCATCAAGAAAGGCAGAGCAAGAGCCAAAAACCAAACACAGCGTTCAGAAATATTACATCCAGTACCAAACATAGAAAGAGGCTGAGCTAGTTAGGATATTCCTCAAAGAGCAGCAGTAAGCTTGAGAAACGAGAGCAACACTGAAAGTAAAACAGAGGCAACATATTGAAGACTAAAGTGAACAGAGGGTACTAAGCAAGTAGATGAGAAAGTATAAGGTAGCACGGAATAAGGAATTAGGTGACATTAGACTGGAATATTCTGAGGGTAGTTGAGGTCAATCAACAACGACATCACACATGACAATTTGGCAGTCTTTCTGGAAGACGTTCCAAACGATTGTCATCACTGTTTCAGCCATCAGTTAATTTTTTCTTCTCTGGTTTGGCACACTGCTGAAGGCTGTAGGAATAAGCCAAATCACTAACAGTTTTGGGGTTTTTTTTTGATAGCCTGATATATAGAATATCTGAAGGACAGTCAAATATTAATACTGTACTTATTTGAGCAAACAGAGAAAAGAACATTTCTACAAAATGCAGTCCCCCAATATCACAGCTGTATAATAAAAAAAATGTCTAACATATGCATACAGTCTATTAAAATGCACATAATTTATTTGACTCAAAATGAAAACATATCTAACAAGTAATTCCATTCATCTGGCCCTTTTTCACCCAGCCTTAAGATATACAAATGCATGCCTTTTCACCAGAACACAGCAGCTGGGAATGAAAAGGAAAGCATTCAAATGATCATTTTCACATCATATTCCATCGTCTTTTCACCAGCTTCTCCCCAGTCCTTCTTTGAGTCCCATTCTGTTACAAGAGAGCTGCTTTTTAGATCAATTCATATTTCCATAATCCACACTGCTGTTTCTCCCTCTCCTCCCCAGGGTGGACTAACCCCTGCATCCAGAACTATGGCTTACAACTGTCATTAAGACCTATAACAATAACAAGATAACAAAAGAGCTGGTAGAGATGAGGCTAGCCAGTACCATATGCTGATCAAGTTCAACATTTTTAACTTAAAAGCGCTATAAAACAAAACTGCCACAATTCTGAAAACAAGCATATTTGATGTTGCCACCTGTCCTCGAAATTTCAAGTAAGTTCCAAGTTTTCAGCATTAGGCTTTTATGATTTTAGAAATAAAAATCTCAAAGATTTATTCTGTCTCTGTTGGGATGAACTAAAAAAAAAAAGAAAGAGAAAGCATCTTGGAATATTTACATCTCGATTGATGCAAGGGTCTTGGCGATCCTGGGTGTTCCCAGCAAGTCTAGGTGGGCAGTTATTTCACAGAATATTTATCAGGACCTGACAGATCTTTTCTGTTCACACAGTGCAGTTAGCAACTATAAACACATCTCTGAATGTTTTTTTGCCCATCGTCTATCAGCTATGATTTGCATAGACAGAAAACATTGCTGCCTTAACACACACAGTATTCTTCAATAAAAACAATATGTATTTCAAACACAAAGTGTCAGGAAATCACAGGAAACTATATGAACCTGGTAACAAAGTTGTTGTCACCTCAGCTGGGTTAATTGCTTTCCTCAAAGTTACACGAGAATTCAAGTTCCAAAATATCCTTAAACTAAACAATAAGGTGTAACATTTAGACAAAGATACTTTTGAAAATTAGTAGTCTCATTAGATTGCTTCCTCCTTTCTCATACCAATGTAACCAAATACTAATCAAACTTATTAATACACAAGCAACAAAACCCCAAAACCCTTTTTAAGGTTTACTGATAAAAACAAAAACACCAAAGCAAGCACCTATCTACTTAGCATAAATATTTGAAACATGTATTTAATGCCTCATCAGAATAAAAGAACAAAGCCATCAAATGCAGAAAGTCGGTGAGATGTATCCCCTAACAGCATGCCTGCAGCCTTGAAAAGAGTGTAAACAGCCTCGTACCTCCTGGGTTCCTGCTGCTCTCTGAGGAGAGCACAGAAGAACACAACATCGTCACAACTGGCCTTCCACACGTTATTCTGACCCAGACAACAGACTTCAGATTGCTGCTTTTTTTCTTTTTTTTTTTTAAAAAAAACTTCTGCTATTATTTAAATCTTTAAAAAAGAATATAATCTCTTCCATATTGACCTCATTTATATGATTGCTGCCACGACCCATGCAATTAAATATTCCATCCTGCAAGAAACTGAGCACTTTGACTCCAATGACATTCATTTAAGCCAAGCTTAACTTTCAGTAGTTAATACACACATTGAAAGTACAGTGTGTGGTAAGTACTTTGCTGAGGGAAGGCTAACATATTAGTAGTTCATAGGATTCATCCCTTAAACTGATGCTTCCACACCTGCATGCATTTCTATTTATTTTATATACACAAATATTTTCATGTGAATCTGATAGATTTACACGTATAATAGCAGGCTTTAGTAGTTGGGTCACTACATGATAGGGAGTAAGGTTTATTGCTCACAGTTCAGTGGTGACTTTTGCATAATATCATACATTAAAAAATAAAAACCAGATGTTACAATATAAAATATGATATAATAACACAAAGGGTGTTACAGTAACTTCATAGAAAACAGTAGAGATTCCTCACATGGGATGCCATAACCCTTACTGGTTACTCATCTGCAGGGTTTGGGAAAAGCCTGACGTGAAAAAGCAGATTTAGTCTGCTTGCCTTAGGAAGCAGAGAGCGAGAGAAGACAGGAAATCTGCAACACAACAGTCTAATGCAGGGTCTCAATTCATTCTTAACCCACACCTTCGGTCAACAACCCCTTGTCTTATTTCATATTACTATACTAAAGTGGCTTCTGGTAAGACCATTTCCTGCCATGTTAGCTATTTGTATCATCCTTCTGGTGAGATGTTTTTCACCAACGGAGAAGTGTCAGACTAAAGAAAGAAATTATTATGTGATTAGAAGGGAAAAGAATAAGAATTATTCAATAGATCAGCTTTTCTATATGCCGTATACTCTGGGACCCATTGCAGATGGAAATCACTTTGGGCCAATAAGCAGTCAGATTAAAAAGCAACTGAATTCTTACACAGCTAAATATAATATCCAAAATAGTTGTAATTACTAACTCTGTGAGAAATGTTAAGACTTCACATGCTTCAAAGGTTAAGACAACACAGAAAGCAGCACTGCCTCTGGCAGAGCCACTAACGCCTGCTGGTGCTACCAGCACTGTGCTCCCCTCCTTCCTTGTGCCAACACTACTCCTTTTCCCAGGAACGTTTCAACCCAATGAAGTTACTGGGGGCTTGAGTGGTTTCATTTCCAGAACAGCTAAAAATAGAGGCATTCTGTAGGCATCTGGACACGTACGACATCAATTGGGCTTTGCCACTGACTCCACTGCCATGAGAAGATGGCCAGCATCAGCAGATCTCAGTTTTGCTGGGTGACATTAATATCTGCAGATACACACATTTTCTTTTTCAATGGTTACGAAGTATTTCATTTTGGAAGCAAAGGTAGTAGTTTTATTTGGGTTGCTTCTCTAAAGCACTTAAAAATTCTTTATTTTTAAAAACTACTGCACCTTTTTTTCCAGATATCACAGCATTATTATTATTTTCTCTGTATAGACTTCCGTTTGAAAATGAGCTTGCAAGGCTGAAATTCAACTATAGTCTAACCAGTCTGAATAAACAAAATAGGAATTTCAAGATTAAAAACATATGCAACTTTTATCATAAAAATTTCATTGAGCACAAGGGGGAGTTTTGAACATACTACAAGACAGAGCCTGGAGACATACACATTCAAAATGTATTTTAAACAACAAAAATATTCCATTAAATGGCTACATCCCATTCCTCATCCAAATGCGAGCTTGTGAGGATAACCATAGAAGACCTATATATGCTCAAATCAGAAATCTTTACACTTCTTCCACAGTGCTGAGATTATTCAGAACTTTCTCAACATTGTCAAACATGTTTATAGTATTAACACCAGTACCGCAGTAAATTGTAACTCTATGATGTTTCAAACAGATTAGTTCCTTCGGCTTTTGGGGAACTCTTTAACAGTGAGTTTCTTTGAAATGGTAGCATGGTGCTTTGTACTTAGAATTCTACCCAGCATGAGTTTGTTGTTTAATTGATAGTTTTTAGAGTCACCAAAAAAGGTAATTACTCCCACCACAAAAAAAACCCAAAAAACCAAAAAAACAAAAACAACTTTGTGAAATACTCCTGGCAGAGAAAAGTATTTTTCATTTTTTGCCTTGAAGCACTACTTTTGTTATTTTCCCCAATCTGTGTTTTTCCCTTTTCCTTCTTATTCTGGCATCTGAAGAATTACCAGATAGAAAATAAGTGGCTTCCCCGCAGTCTTGGCAGATAAGGAAATCAACAATTAATTCTTTTGTGGTACCAAAACTGCACCTTAATATTTCCTTAACTTAATGGGCTGCTGGGAGTGAGTAATTATGACAAATCACCAATCTTTTCTTTTTCCTGATCATCTGTAGTTTCTACATCCCATCCAAAACAGATGGGAAGTTTTGCAAAACAAGATTTTGGAAAGTCGACATTTAAGAAAAAAAAAAGAGACCAAAAGGCAAAATATTGCCCAGCGTAAAAGAAAATGGCAGGCCACAAAAATAAGAGAGAGGATTAGGGATGAGTAAGCATTGGAAAGTTCAGGCATCTGAGAGGACGAATGTGAGAAACAGGAGGAATTTATCAAAATGGCTTAGACAAGTTTTCTTTGCATTATGAAAGCAGCAAAAAGGTGACATGATAAACTGTAGAAAAATTCAGGAAGAGAGGAAAATATTTTGCCCACTGTTATCACATCACTGTGCAAACAGACAGCCCTTAGATTTTAGGAAAGATGATTCTTTGGGATACATCCAAAAACTAACTCACACATTTTACATTTAAAATAGAAATGGCTGGAAAATAGGATGGAGTAGATTTTTTTTTTTTTTTTTTTTTTTTTAGTATTCTCCCCACGAACTTTCAATGAAATTAGCCTTGCTAGTTTTAGTGAGATCTCCTTTATTAAAAAAAATAAATCTGGTAGATATCCAGGTCTCCAATCCAAACCTACTGAGTTCAACACGCACACACACATGCGCGCAGAAGGCTTCTGCTGATTTCAGTTGACTACTTGGCTCAGGTTTGCTATAGAAGCTGCTACGTATTCTGTCCAAATCCAGTGGTTTGAATAGGAAAATTTCCCTTGCAAGGAAAAGGAATT
>NW_009259308.1:289061-315829 GCF_000687185.1 Egretta garzetta
CCCTACACTACAGAGACACAATGTGCAGGCGTGGGTTTTTTCAGAGCCCAAAGGCAGAGAGCTGCCTGAGGACTCTGGTTTTTATAGATTAGGCATCTCTATTGCCTCTTTGTATGATTCCCCTCCAGTCTTTAGTGGGCTTCATCTTCTAATCATTTTTCTACACCAGCTGTTCTTTGAATAACCTTCGACTTACTGAATAAGCTCCCATTTTTCTTCATACATAATTTCTCTCTCTCTCTCTCTTTTTTTTTTTTTTTTTTTTTTTTAAAAGATCAAGTCTTTCTTAGGGGGAAAAAAAAAAGAACAAAACAAACTAGAAAAAAAGAATTTAAATTACAATGAAGATGATCATTCTGCAGCCAGGAAAATTATCAAAACTTGCTGGATGTCTAGCTAAGAACACAGAACAGCACACTTTGCTCATGTACCATTTATCACTATCTATAAGCTGCACGTGTTTCTGACTGATGTTATTCCCTAACCAGACATCCTACCTTCGATGTTTGTATATTTATTCCTTTCATCATGAATCACCTTATAGCTGTCTTTATAGAATCTTGTTTTATTGATTTCAAAAAAATGAACAATTTATCAAGATCTACTGTACAAAAATATTTCCAGATAATCCATTGTGGAGATATTACCAATGAATAATGTTTGACTCAGTATCAGTCTAAAAAGAGCAGCAAAGAAAGACATTGAGTCAGAGATATTTATTCTATTTAGTGTTTTTATGGGTTTTCATTTATGAAAATAAAAATATTTCCATGGAAGAAACTAATCTAAAAGTTGCTAAAATAATAAAATTTAATAGTTTCATCAAAATTTAATATTAATAGCTTTAATAAAATAGTCTGGGGGAAAAAAACCACCACCACACTAATTAATAGCTTTGCTATCACTACAAACAGTGAAATAATCCATCAGTCCTGTATGTATAAACTTTCCTTTGAGGATTAATTATAGTTAGAAACTAGGATTTTCATGCTTTCAAAATCAGTAAGTTTAGATCATTGTCTCTCATTAGGGTCTGAGGATTTTTTTTTTCCCCAACCAAACAATTGGGGTATTTCTAAAATATTATTAAATAAATAAATAAAATTTTGCATTGTGAAGGATTAAAGGAACGGGACACACAGGTTCTGACATTAAAAGGACACACACATGCAGCTCTTCAACGTTTTTGTTCTGGTGGGTTTTGTTAACACAATTTATAACTTTAGTGTTTGGCAAAGTTTTGTTGATAATTTTTCCACATTTTCAATCCTACGACAGATAAAAACCCAACACTTCCAACAGAAACAGCTTATAAAATACTCCATATTAAAAATAAGGGGAACCAGAGAATTGATGTGATATACAGTGCTCTACAATTGCCATTGCATATTCCTGTCACAAAGGCATTCTAATCACCAAGCCACCAGTTGGATGAAGACTTCCTCCCCGCTATCATTAGCATCTGCCTCTCCACAGCTGAATAGGAGAGCTTTTTTTATTATTATTCTAACATAAAAAAAAGTTCAATCTCATGTTTCCAACCTGGTCTCCAAAGTCCTCTGGGAACTTCCACAGTACCACTGGATCTGTAAATAATTGACAGACAGCATTAATCAGAGGCAAAGGAACAGAGTATTACAGTCAGAGTACATTAATATTAAAGAGAGGGTCAGCTTAGCGTCAAGCTTTGAGGCAAGTGCAAAAATGTATCTAAAAACTAAGGAAGATATTGGATTATTAAAAAGACTTATTTCATATTTATGAAACTGTATGTTTATTGTTTTACATACGGTAGCAGGTTATAATGTACCAAACTGTTTTCATATTCAACTCTTTCTTTTTAATGTTTGAGTGCTTCATTATTTAACCACACGTTCAACTTTCACATTTTAATTTAATTAAGAAATAAAGTGATGTAAAACCTCTTTCTATCCAAGGAAAAAAAGATGTAAATGATAAGAAGAGGAAAACAAAGATCTTTATGAGGTATAGAAAAGTGTCATTTGTGATTTTGAAGACAGTACCAATGTAACCAGCACTCTCAAGGAAGAGTTTAGAAGAGCTAGCACGTTTGAATGTTTTCTGTTCAAAGCCATTTAAAAATCAGCATTTCAATATTTTTCATTAACCCATTATAACCTGATAATTATCAAAATAATCAGTGTTATTTAAGCTATATATTAGTCTACAATTAACATTATTTTGAAGGCATCTAACACAATGACCTAAACCATAACCTTTCAACAAAAAACGAATTATGCTCTTCATCCCCCCCAAAGCTTTTAATCTCCTGTGATACAAAACCTTCCCGAGGTGCCACTGTTAAACCGTATCACAAACACCCGTGAAGCTTCACAGCACTTCTATACGACAGATTAGCAGCAGCATTTGTCCATGTGCTAAAAGTGAAACTACCCATCTTCCTGCAAGGGAGACCCAGGTTGGTGCCAAAGCCTGGACTAGAGGCAGAGCTCTCCAATTTCTGCTCGTGTCCTAGCCGACGTCAGGCAGATCCTCCCGCCCTGACCACGCACCGACAGCAGCTCTGGGTGCCAAAGGGCAGTAAAATGAATGGCGAAACCTGCCAGTAAGCGCCGGGGGACACTGCCTGATGAGAATTGCAACCTCTCGGCTACCTTGGGAGCTGCTGGGATTTCTGTCTTCCAAGGAGCCCAGATCTGGGAAACTTATAAAGATTTCCCAGTCTTTAACGCTAGCACTGCCCGATAAATCAGAAGTTTCCTTCTTATTGCTACGTTTTACATCAGAACCAGAGGGTTCTCCACTTTTGGCAAAGTACAGAGGTTTCTACTCTTCTCCATCCTCCCACACGCTTGCTGCTGCAAACTGAAGCTTTAATGGAAGGGAAATGCCATTGATGGTATTTTCATTCCCAGCTGCTGATTTCAAATCCTACTATTCAACATGCAGCTGCTGCACCCACGTTTGCTGCTGGCTCACTCACAAGGAGCTGGAGACTGAAGCCAGTATTCCTCCTTCACCCCAGGCCAGACGTTTAACCAACAGTGGAACATACAATTCGAACGTGTTGCAAAATTCAATTTGTCAATCAACTCAACCTAATTTAGACCTAATTTTCATCTAATTCAAATCTAATCGAGATCTTAGATAAAAATGTGGCCATTTGACTCTCCTTATTGAACAAGCACATCTTTGCTCCTAAGAACATCTGGTTCTGCAGCACTTATTTATGAAAACGTACACATTTCACACAAGAAATCTTCATCCATTTACTGGGAGAAGTAAGAACTTTTGGAGGTAGACATGAAACGAGATAAGATGCTGTTTATAAAAATATGGGAGCCAATCAACACAGTGACTAAGAACAGAGACTTTTTTCCCATCTATTTTGCGTATATTTAAATCACAAACACATCTGTGTAATGACCAGATACAAGAGGAGTTTGAGTGTCCCAGTGTCTGTACTGAAAGGGATCTTTTCTTTTTATTCCAATTTAGTATCATGAAAAAGAAAGTAGTTATGTATCAGCAGTGATGTCTGACAAATTCAAGGAGCAGCAAGGACTGTAACAGATATCAAATAACGTCAAGTAATTCATAAATCACTTGCTAAAAACCACTGGAAATTGTGCAGAATCCAAAAAATACCTTAAAGAGAGCTTGCAAATCTAATGCCATACGTCCACAAACATTTCAAGGATAAATGTGTGTGCAGATAAGCAATCCCACTGCGCTCCCACTACCAGCTACTTGTTGGTGACCCTGTGCCATCGTCCCTCTCCTGCAGGTGCAGACTCTTTCACAGCTACACACGGAACCAGATGAGGGAACTGACCAAGATCAAATCAACTGTCTGGAATTTTTCAGGCCAGCATCAACCACATCAGTTCCCCAAAACCCTCGGGTCTGTGCCAGACAAAAAGAAGAAAAACCAGGGAATGGGGAGTTGTGGTACAAAGAAAGCAGGACTGCTTCACCCGGCAGCAATCCGGCCTTAAGCATTTGCTAGACCTCATGAAATAGAAGCTGGTTACTGGCTGCTTCTAGTTCCATTTCTTATCACCTATTTCTTGTTCAGAACTTCCCAAGTCTTGTACCATTTATAGTTGCTTCCATTGCAAAACTCAAGAGTTACTGTCTGCAGTAGGTGCGTGGACTGTTCCGCAGTAAGGCAGGCTGACAGAGCATCGCCGGGGAGGAGCAGACTTGGCAAGCTCACCTCTTCCCAGCAATGAAACCCGGCAGATTATTTTGGCAGATGTGAAGTACAGTTACACGAGAAAGATTTAGTATATTGAATGCTTTAGCAACACAGTAACAAAATCACAGGGGTTTTTTTGATACATTGTAAAATGTTTACTGTATAAACTTCTAAACGGGAAAGAAACATAATTTCTTCCTTTTGCTGTTCTTAGGGGAAGTACAACTACCAGGCTTCAGAAAAGGAAACAGATCACAAAAGCAACAGCTCCAAGCATTATTTTAAAAGTCATAGTCCAGAGCAAAGTATAATCTCAGATTTAAGCAAAACTTGGGCCTAGGTAACTTGGGGCTTGGGGGTCACAAAACGGGCAATATCTTCACATCTCAGTGACGTGCCTATGGAGCTGAACGACATTTCACAGGAGCGCTGTTTACCTACTGGTAACAAGACGAACAGCTCAAAAATTTCTTTTGGTGCCCTGATATGTTAACAGATATAAACCCGCAACCATAGTTTAGTGTCCTGCTCAGTTTGCTATCTTCACTTCATATTATCAGGGCACTCTCATACTATTTTGGTCTCATTTGAAGTAATAAAAACAACTTTAAAGTGAATTCCAGCTGACTGAACTACAGGTATAACAACATTTATTTTCATGTCATGAAAGGATATTTCTATCATGAGAGGATAATTACATTCATGTGATCTAAATGGGCAGAATAATGCTCTTGATACTCCTCCGTGAAAATAAAAAAACCCAACATTTAAAAAAAAGATTCCTAACTCAATTCAAGAAAAACATTCAATGCTACATTCAGCAAAAATTATATGCCTCCAAGACTTGTCCAACTTCTTTGAGCTGGGTTTCGCAGTTGTTATTACTGGCTTTTAACTGGTTATTTTAGTAGGTACTTGCCATACATTTATTAAGTAAGAAAATCTGATGTGACTTGTGCTTCAAAAGGAAAAGGTTACTTTACTCTTTCTACGCCTTCACTCTCTGAAACCAAACCCTAACACCTATAAAAAGCCTTGGGATTTTATGATAATTATCCGAGTCAGGGATTGGGCTTTTTTCAAAAGATTATGTTTGTTTCTGCTTTTGCAGCTAGGCTCAGGCAGCATCCGACACATCTTTGTGGCAACTTCTCACAAGCACTGCAAAGGAAGAAACAAAAGAGTACTGATTTAGAAATAAAAAGAGAAAGTATAATCCGATTCTGCAACTTTATCTTCAGATTTACAAAGACTGAATTTTCTTTTCCCTGAGGATTACTTTCCAGATACCCCATCTGATCTGGCAATGTTAGGTCAATTTTATGCTGATTTTATGGGTGAGAGGATGAGAATCACTCAGAAATAGCTGTTGCTCCAGCCAGCTGAAGAACTGATGAGTTTCTCCTCGTTTTTGTCTTCTAAGAGACTTTTTGGGACAAATGCTTTGCTCCAATTCTACGTAAATGTAATAGAGTAAGGGGAAATTGTTAAGCGCACACAAAAAATAGTTTGTGCATTGCATGTGTAAATAGATACATGCACGTACAAGCATCACTTCTTCCTATGCCTACTGCATCCAGGACAGACATTTCTTACAAAAGGACATCTTAGCATGTGCCAGTAACGCTTGAAAACTCCTTTGCTAAATATCCTACAGCACTGGAAAGTACATCTCCCAGGTCTGAATTTCACACCGCTGCGAGGCTGCAGCTCCTGCACTCGTTGCTAGACATAGCTTTTGACATTTGACTTATTTGACTCCTTTTGCATCACCTGTGATCACGTAAGTCTGTCTATACATATTTTAAAAGAAAGCTTTTTATAATAAAATTCAGAAAGATCACGTTAAGCCCCTGAGGGTCACAATTAGAAACAGATGCAACTCTTGGTACAAGTCAGAAGAGAGGCAAGCATGGAAAGGTTTGTTGAGGGACCAAAACTTAGAGTAAAGTATACTTGATACAGAGAGAAAAATGAGTCACATGCAATGCTTAAAAAAAAAAGTACTCAGAATGTTGCAGTCTAGAACAGCTTCACAAGAGAAACGCAGGCAGGTATCACGCATACTAAGAGAAGAGGAAAACATACACATATCCTCAAGGTAATTCCTCTCCAAAAATCTGTTCTCACAGAGGTAACTTCATAAAGCATAAAGCCATATTTTTAGGAAAACCACCTCTAATACATTTTAACTTCTGTAACAAATCTAAGAAAATATAAAAGTACTATTTCTTATGGCAGAGTAGATTAGAGAAGTAGTGCATTCGGAACTATGAAAAAATAAAGAGAAAGCTTTCTGAGTGGTAACTTTCCCAAAAATTGAGTAGTTAAATACACTCTAAAAATACTCTTCACAATTGTTAAGCTTGCAGATTATAAACGTCACCCAAAAATACAACAGGGTAAGCTAATTAGCACACATTTGATTTGGTAATGGAACAGAAATTACAAATACATGCTGAGAAACATCATCCCAGGTAATTCTCTTGATAGCAAGAGAGAATAATTTCAGACAGAAAAACACAGCTAGGGTAAAATGAAATGGATTAATTAAGTAGTCTAATATTCTGCCTGGAGAGGAGGAATCTTCATCCCTGTGGGTTTTACAGAG
Organism: Egretta garzetta; assembly: GCF_000687185.1. Lineage (NCBI taxonomy): Eukaryota > Metazoa > Chordata > Aves > Pelecaniformes > Ardeidae > Egretta > Egretta garzetta. The sequence continues at coordinate 295,856 of NW_009259308.1, forward strand.
CAGGATAGACAAAAAGACTGCCAAGCAGAGTTGGTCATGTCTTGGGACAGGGAAATGGACTAGATGACTGCTCAGTATCCCTCCAGCTACATTTTCTCTGATGCTGTAAAGATATTCATTGGAAAAAAGCTGTCAGTACATAGGGGAAAGAAGAGACTGGGGCCAGGAGTTAGGGGGTTGGGGAAGAAACGCAGTGAGGAAAAGGAAGGCAGCAAAGGAAAGCTTATTGCAGACAGTTCTTCTTTCTTGTCTGGAAAAAAAAAAAAAAAAAAAGTTCCAGCTTGTTTTTCTTACACGAACACAAGAATGCAATTAATAAAGCTGAAATGATATATCATTATCTCAGGGAACAGCTTTATGAATACACATTTAAGCAATAAGCAGAATTGATTTTATTCGAATAAGAAGTTTTCAGCAATAAAAAATTAGTTCTCTAAGCCAAGTTTATAACACTGCTATTGTTTAAAGGCAAAAATCTGCTACATACTGAAAATAATTTGACAGAAACCCACAACAGTAATTACAACTATGCTTTTGTATCAATATAGTACTTTATTACTACAACAGGGATTCAGAAACAAAATAAGAGATGAACCATAATGTGCAACCCAAGCGTTTTCACAGATGAAATCATCTGATGAAAAAACCAGCATTCACATAAAAAGATTACTTCTTGGAAGAAAAAAAAAAAAAAAAAAAAAAAAAAAAAAAAGAAAAAAGACTTCTGTATATCATATTAAAATCCGCTTGTTAACAGTTCCATACATGAAGTGCCAGAGGTGCAGCAGGAACAGGAGGCACTGCTGTCAGGAAGATCTGAGTGCAACAGTGGTCTTCAGCTCCCAGGTTCGGGGGATCAAAGTGGAGCACCTCCCAGCAGCTGGAGGAAGAGCAAGATGCCGCAGAAAAGGGGGGAAGAAGGGAGCTACAGTATTTTCCAAGCATCAGTAATCAAAAGAAAGAACAAGGGCAAAATACATTGAAGCAACTTCATAAAAAAAAAAGTAAAACTAAGGAACACTAGCTAACTTCTCTGGCACTTAAAACCTGTCAGATTAAAGATGATATGCAAATGAGGGTGCCACTGTAGAAAATACTTGAAAGTACACTTTTATGCAAATCATGTAGTCAACGTATTTTTTTTGCTTATCAAAGGAATACTGAAAGAAACTTCTACAGGACTGTTAAGTGTGTTCTCACTCTAACTATTCCACAGAAAGCTTATTGCAGAATGCAACCACATCTTAAGTCTTTTCACAAAAGCAAAAGTAAACATATTTACCAAATTATATTGAATCTTAACAATCCAGCACCTTCAACGCCTTTACTCACACTTTACCCACTAATGTGCCTTCCTAAATGGCCACCAGTTTCAAACAGTTGCTATTTCAGCAAATAGCAAATGAACCACAAGGCAAAAAAAATGCTGCACTGGAACAGGTATGTTCCCCAACACCCTGGAAAGCCAACTTATTCCAGCCAAAAACCAGATACATCGAGTGCTTGACCACTGACAATTTTCAGAGTTAAATACTTTACAACTATGTCAGTTACAGAAAGATGTTAATGAGCTTCAGGAATTACATTTGCCATCTTTTCCTGCTGTATATTAATACACCGAGATTCTTCTGGGTCTCTCAGTGCTTCCACAGTAACCTCGGCAGCACATTTGAGCAAGGTGCTGAACCTGGACTCGCCTTTCAAAATAAGCCACAGCATGGCCACAACGCAGGAGCCCGGTGTCTCCTGTCCCCTCTCCCTTCCCCACGCCAGTGGCCTCTGCCTTGTCTTCACTGCCTGCAAAGTGTATACCCCATTTTGAAAAATGATTCAGGCAGTGAAGGTACCGGACTCTCACTGGTACTGAAGGAGATATTTGGAATGTGTGACTTTCGACATTTTTCCTTTTAATTTTTCTCATACAAGGTAAAGTGTGAACTAAATGCCAACAGTGTCAAACAACACACACTAAATACTGCCCTTTAAGAAAGGGAAAATGGAAAATAACATTTTAGTAGCCTGCCTCAGTTACAGTCACAGTAGCTGTCAGCCATAAGTCTTCTGATTTGCAAATGTGCAACCACGAAATGTGATTTTTATATCAGTGCCTTTTCAGTCAGGTTCAGAAACATAATTGCAAAGATTGCCTCCTCACAGGTAAGATGAAAACATCTTCCTCCTGCAAGGAAGTTTTTCGTAAGGAAACTGCTTTAACTGTAGCTGAACATGAGCTGGGCAGGTTTTCAAGTAAACTGAAAACTGTATCATAGTTTAAAATAACTACTGTAGGACTTATGCTTGAAAAATGCCCCAAAGTACAAGTAACCCAAATTACTCATGGGCATATCAAGTGGCTCAGAATTTAATTGAATCTTTTCACAGACATGTAACTTACTAAATGGTTTCAGGACACCAGTGCTCATGCCATGCTTGTGGAAATTCAGAATTTTGTTTCTAATAAATGGGAAAACAAAGAAACAATCCACAACTGTAAGAGTCCCTTGATCTTTTAAACACAAATCACACACACCACATTCTTCTCTACTCCATGCAAACACAACTCACACTTGAAGCAAGTGGGTCCAACTCAGTCGCTACTCGCAGCATTACAACGTCACGTCAAGTCCACAGATTTTACATGCAGGTCAGTACTACCCCATCAAAATATTGACAGCTCAAAACCTGTACTGAAGCGTGTGAATCCAACGTGCGTACATCGCACGGTAAAGCCACGCAACCGATTTACTGATTGCAAAGGTTGCCATAGAATTCTTTTCAGGTACTTCTAATTTCTGTGATAACGGTTCCTCAAAGCACTCAGAAAATCAAGGATTTGAAAGCAGTGTGCAAATACTGAACTCCAACTCGTCACATGCAAGGTTCAGCCTACCACACTGTAGAGATGCGGGGCTTCATCTGACAGCACTACAGGTTTTGGACCTGACAGTTCCTCTGATTTTTCCAATTTCCCTGTCTATAATGCACTCAAACTATGCAATGAGTACTTTTTTTTCCCTTATATGAGCAAGTAGATGGATAAAACTTCTAGCCACAGCTTGCCATCTCCTTCAGAGCTGCAGGTCAATCCCTTTTTGCCCAAGAATTTGTTACCACTGATGGACGGAGCAGTAAGCCATTTCAGCCAACTAGGGACAGAAAGAAAGGGTCCCTTTGGCTGCAATGCTATTAGCCATGCTTCAGGATAAAACCTTAATCAGGGTGAGAGTTCATCGCACAGATAGTGCACAGATAAAATGAATATGTTCAGCCTTCATTTGGTCTCTTCACAAGATAAGCAGGAGTTTCTTTTACCTGCTAAGTCTTCAGAATGAGCTTGTAAAGTGTGGCAACAATTGCATGCCTTTTGGAGCCACAGTGTTATTTTTAATTTTCCTTTTTTTAACTTGTAATTGTGACTGATGTACAGCTCATGAAAACAAGGATCTAAGAACTAAAGTAGCAAAAGAACAAGCAAGTGAGCACCATATATGCCTTAAGTAATTGCTAATGTTTGAGGAGGGTTTACAAAACAAAATACTTCTGTTCTGCTGTCACTGGGTCTCTTGTTCAAAGAAGTTTCAACCAGACAGGCTGTGCAGTCATCTAATGAAATGAACATAATTGTACGTTACAAAAACATAGTTTCAAATTCTCTATTTTTATCCTGCTTTCATTCTCCCATTACAATTAATGTTGTCTGTATGAAATTCAAACCTTTCACATTTTGCTTACTGACTGTGGCAGGAAGAGATGGAAATAGAGCAGCACTGACAACCGGGACGCAGCCTGGCTGCTTCCTACTCCTCAGAACATCTACGCAAACACAACTGAAACACATATGACTATGAAAGCTTTAACTATATGGGACAACATTTCATGATTTTATATACATACCAGTCTGCTACAAATTAAATTAAAACAATCATAAACATTCTCAGTTACACAAAGCTCTAAAACCATGTCACACTGGTTAGCCATAGCCTATGTATATAATTTGCTATAAGTGTAAACAGTTCACAGATTTAAAATAATTAAAATATCCTTTTAAAATATGTATTTGCTAGCCTATTCTGATTCAGGATTCATTTTTATCTTGGTTGACCATGATACATGAAACCAGAATAAGGATGAAGGAGCAATGATCAATAAGCACAAATCTTTTTTTGCCTTTGCTTTCCATCTTATACCAAATCCATTTTAATACCATTGGGGGGAAAAATAAACTCATCAGTCACCTGATGGAGTAATTCAAAACTTAACCAAACAGGGCTAATGGGTGAGAATTGAATTGAAAACACCTTGACAAAGAAAGCAATTTCTTTTCTTCGCACTCCTCAGAAGCTGTGGGTGATCACTGTAATCGAACCATCAACAGCGAGGGGCCATCTGTCCCAAGGGCCCTCCATGTGAGCAAGAATCAACAACAAAAAATTTTAGAGGCTGGCCCACATGCACTCAGCCCCTATTTGTCTATGACAGGCAGCATGCAGCTGAAAATCAATGTTTTGACGTTTTCACATACCGATCCTTGAAAGTCAACACTAAACTTCTGATAAGAACAAAACACAAGAGTAGGTTAAGAGGTTGCTTACAGAAAGATCAGTGTTACTCCAACAGCTAATAAAGCTCTAATCAGCAGAGATTCTCACTCTATCATGAAGCACTCATGTTTCAGTGTCCAACAGCCATGGTCAGGACAAAAAGAGTACATAAAACAACCTTTACACTAGCATTGATGTTATGAGTCCCCTCTGGTATTAGTCTGCACAGCTACTGAAGATACTCTAGTCATTCACCAAACCACTTACACAGAATCCCCAAACCTTGGGGTTTTTCCATAGAAAACAATGGAAACATTAAGAAAGGGTCTCCCAGAAGTTTCCAAGCCAGTGACCGCACACAATGTATGCTGAGAGCGAGGGGCTCAGGCTGACCCAGCAGAGGCACTGTGGCTTTGGCACCTGATGTCCTAGGGAACAGAGACCCCTCTGATCCACACCAAGGGCCTCCCAGGAGAGAAGCACAGGCTCCATGGCACATCCCTCCCTGGGGACGCTCCCAAACTGGGCACTTTTCCCTCCCCTGTTTCACAGGGGAACAACACGCACAGCGGAAGGTTAATCCAATTTATTTCTTTGGTGTTTTCCTACTGGAAAATATATTGATCTTTTAGTAAAACAAACTCTGACATAGCTGCAGCTCTCTGCACCTTTCTCTCCAACTGCTTCAAAGCTCTGAAGAATCACAAAGTAGTTATAGAGGGCAGCAAGAAAAAAAATTATATTCTTTTTTTTTTCCAGCTTCATTAACAGTATTTGTCCCTCTCTGCTTCAGCAGACCTAGAACGTGGGCCCAGCCAGCAGCGCAACATGCCTGGAATTAGAAAACACAGGCTCTGATTTTCAGTCCTTCCAGTTACCTGCTGCATGACCTCGAGTCAGTCATTCCAGGTTTCCAAATACCATGAGATCTTGGAAAGCTAATTCTTTTTGATTCAGAAGAACATTTACGTGCATAAAAAACGGATATTACCATGCAAGCCCAGGGTTAGTTATTTTAAAGCACAGGCCACACATACACATAAGACAAGTAAAAGCAAGTCAAAGGGTTTTTCTCACGGGTGTTTACAGTTACTCGGGTCAAAATTCCCCATTATACCAGAGTGGGGTCAGTAAAACAGGGGACGTAAACAGCATCCAAATATATGTAAAGGGGTTGTAACCAGAACAGCATTGTGTCTCGCTGCCCTGGAGGCAGAAGACGTGGGTTCCAGTCTCTATGGAGACTGAACCTTCTACTGGGTTGCACTCTCTAATCCCGAAGCACATTCAATAACCAGGAAAGTCTCCGCGACGTTTCTTGATATGATGTACTTCAGTGATAAAACGGAAGAGTTACATTTCTTTACTAATTTCTAAAGTAGCATTTATTCAGAACAGCAAAGTAGGAGGGTGATGTAGATGCATGATATCCATTTACATCCCATTACAAAGAAACTGTGATGCAGTATTAGTGCAAAACTCTTATGAAAACTCAAAGCCTGATGCCTGCTTTGTCCAGTGGCATCTCAAATAAAACATGTACAAAACAGTGAAGATTAATTTCACAGTGTGATAATAGCAGACAATATATTTCACCCTAACAGAAAAAGCTAAAGTTCAAAACAACACGCTGCACTCGCATGTCCCATGTGGGGTCAGAACTCAACACACCCTTCGTAAATCAAGCCCTTCCAGAAGGCAAGGTCAGAAGCCTTCTTCTCCCATTTCAGCAGCCTGCATTCAAACTAGCTGTCCTAGAAGTACAAGAACGTATGTCAGAAGCAGTTACATCAATGAAGGCACCCTGCCAGGTACACAGCCACACTGCTGGGTAGGAGCCCAACCCAGACTCAGCTGCCTCCCTGATCAGAAAGCCAGGGTGCACCAGCCAGGCTGCGGGCTCCAGCGTGGCAGTTGGCTCGTCACAATGGCAAAGTAGTCCAGAGAGTGGTTCCTGCCACTCAGGCTAGAACGAAGAGAGGAAACAGACCTGCGCACACTCAGATGAGCAGCGGGGTGTTTGGGGATGGGCAGATAAGGACTACAGGAAGGAAGACAGTATTACAGAAAGATGGGCTATCCACGTGTTTGAACTCAGTATTTCTGCCTCTTAAGTAATGAAGGTCTAAATTTTACTTTCCAAAGAGCATTACAGCAGAAAGAAGTAAGATGAGAACAGGGAAACCATGAGTAATGTCTGTGTATGCACCAGATACACAGCAGTCAAAAATATTAGCAAGGGAAAAAATGGTATTATTATTATTGATGTGAAAGAGCAAGGAATGACTTCACAATAAATCGACAACAGCATAAATTAAGGTTATGTCTAATCTAAAAACATCGATTTACCAAATAAATCTGATGCTAATATTTCAGAATGCATCTATAAACCTGCACAACAGTAACAGCTGTCAACACACAGAAGGCACAAGAAGCTCAAATATATGACACTGCATGTAATATTACGTATTATAATGCATTAATCTGTAAGAAGTTTTTCATAAAAAGGTCTCCTCTCAACCACTGCCCTTCTCATTGAACAATTTCCCTCTGTTCAGTAGCTGCATGAAAGGATCAGATGCTATTATGTCTTCCGCATGTTGGAGGGACTATGATTCTAGCATTCATTTTCTATCTATTTCTCCAACTTTTTCCTTGACGTAGGTCATTAGACAAACTTCAGGTTACCTACAAGCCCCACATCACTAACCAAATCTAGGCATTTCACGCCCATGCTCTGTCCTCCCATGTTTGCCATCTCCACCAGTAAGGCAGTACCGCTGCCATGGCTGCACATTCACCACAGGAAGGCTTAAAAGGGTGATCTGAATGATCAGTACAGTTTGGTAACAATTTGATAACTACCTGGAGCTTTCCTATTTATTTTTCCCTTTGTTTCTGAACACAAAAGGAAATTTGCCCCTAGGAGAAAGAGTTGAGCTCTATTATGTATGCGAAACCTGGACCAGCAAGGGCATACAGTTGAAATCAATGCTAAAGGCTAATAATCTCTGATCTAAACACAAAATTAAGTGATGAGCAGATGGACCCCAAGAAAACCCAACTGTCTCATTGGTCATTTATCAGGAAAACAAAAAAGCCATGAATGCTAAGAATTAATCACAGGTGCCAGCTATTCTTCATAAGCCATCAAAATGAATTTTCAGAGGAAGCATTAAAATGTTTTCAAGACAAGCAAATTCTTGTGCTAAAATACACTATGCAGCAGAAGAAACAAACCATTAACCATGCGCTAGCACTTCTCATCAGGAACAGTTCAAAATGCAGCTAGATAAAAAAAGTTGCTTTGCTTGAAGATAACTAATTCCATTTTTTTATTAATGAAGCCTAACCATAATCACCCATGCTGAAAATTTCATAATCAATGGGAAACGGTGTATTTGTAAATTATGTCTATATAAAGTAAGGTATCTCCTTATAGCACCTTTTTAATTAATTGTTTTGATAATTAGTAAGAAAACATACAGGGTACAAAAATACTGCTGCACCTTTCAAGTAGAAAGACACACTCTCTCTCTCAACAAGCCCCAGATAACTACTCTCTTACCTTGAACCTCCCATTACTCTGAAAAACAAAATGAGCACACTTGCCAGAGCAGGGAAAATCCACTCGTTTCTGAAAACTGAAAAGACTAAAAATAGATTTGAAAAATTATGGATGTGCAAATATCACATCTTAATTTTAACAAGTTATTTCAGATGACTTGTTATTGCTAAAATTCTTCATTCCTACCAAGGGGACTAACCTGCTCTAGACAAATAATAGGATAATAATAACAGTTACAGAAGGCCTGTGAGCTGCGTGTCTTGTCCATGTATGATAAAAAGCACATTCAGGAGAATATATTGAATGCTGCCCACTGAAAAAGTTACAAAACTAACCCATTAACAGCAAGGCAAATAGACTATAATGGATTATTCATTTTAGTTTCCCTTAATAGCTATAGGAATCACCTGCACAGGTATGTCCAGCAACAGCCACAGCCCTAAGTCTTCAATTTAAAATTAATTTATTAAACAAATCTGCAGACTTAACAAGCTCTCCACTAAAACACTGTCTTTTGAACTCAGTAAACCCAAAAGGGTTTCTAAGGATTGTAAAGAGAATGAAGAGACTTCTCTCATTTGAAGATGTGTCAGATCACGGAAGTAGACTTAGTAATACCTTTCTGAGGAATTTACACTATATAATAAAAATGGAAAAAAAAAAAAAAAGTTGGCTATCTATATGAAATTGAGAAACAAAAGATTAAGCTCGGCCAAGGGTCAGAGGAAGCATGACCTGTGAGGTTGGGCTATTTCCAAGCACAAATAAAATCAAGCGTGTACCAAAATATATGTCCCTGAGTGCTGAGAAGTCCTGCCACCGGCTGGCTGAGGAATGCTGCTGGTTACTGATCACTTCTCTAAGCAAGGGGCCTAAAGCTGTCCAGGTCATAAGCAAATGTTTGAAGATGTGACATGTGAAGAGGGTCAACAACAAAGCCTAGCTTTAATCCCTTTGTGTGAAGCAGGAAGAGGAATTTACCTCATATATAAAACACATCTATGGCCAGTGAAGTATAAAACTTCCAGAGGTGCACAAGCACAGCATTATGTCTTCTTTGCTTTCTTGCATGCTGGGAGAGACCGGGAGGGAGGAGAGTAGTGCTTCTCATGGGCTTGATGTAGTGAAGCACAAGGAACGGTTGTATGCCAGGCAGGGAGCTTTAACGTACCACATGTATTAATCACTGTTGGTACCTTCTGCCAGCCTGAGTCAAGAGTAGCGTAACCAATTAGTCCAAACGGGTGGACCTGGGAATATGGGAGGCTTAACTATTAGTTAACATAACTTCCATCATTTCTAATTGGATTGTGACTAAATTCCCAGCACTGATAATACCAAAATGAGATCAGAGGGGAAAGCCTCCATATTCCCTTTGCACAAAGGTTAGAAACAGCTCTCCCCTGCTGTTGTACAATAGCACTGACCACCCAAAGACCCGCGGCATTAACTAAAGAGACCCATCTCACTGCCTGTTGAATGCGTGTGAGGAGGTTATTACTGTGATGCTTCTTTATGAACTTCAAAAAAACAGTCCAGAAACAGTGGAAAATGTTAAAAGGCCAAATGCTAAATGATGTTAATTTATGCAAAAGGAAGACTAAAAATAATTTAAAAAAAAAAAAAAAGATCTGATCTGGGCTGGGTAGGATGAGAGCAGAGTAACTCTACTTTTAAGAGTCAGTGAAAGATTCAGTTTTCCTTTGGGGATCTCTCTACTGAGCATTTGAGAAGGGAGAGCTATGCAAGCTCCAAACTCTGTAGCAACGCGCAGCTAAGCCAGCACACATCTTCAGATTCACTTGCGTCCCATCAGAACTCCTGTAACCATTCCTGACACTCATTTGCTTGACCCATTTTTGATAAACAAAGGATGGAGTACTTGAAGTATTTTTCCCCCTTGTTCATCCCATTCTTTGGTAGTCTCTTATTTTATGGTCAGAGGTTAAACTGCTGACCTCTCACCTTCAAGGCAAGTTTTTCCCCCCGTCCATAAAAGGTTTTTCACAGTGTGCAGCATTCGGATTAGCCCCTATCCCCTTGAACAAAAGCTATGCCTTTGTACTACTGGTTTGGGCATGGAGTCCGTACATCAGAGGAAGCTGCTCCTACTTACCATTCACAATAACGATATTGTGAGGCCCCTCTAAGGCCTCGTCTCTCAGTGTCTAGACTTTCACCCAACCAGCCAGCAAAAAGAAAATCCTGTAAAGCACTCAACTGAAAATTAACTATGGTATCCTGTTGTGAACCTGATGAAGACGTTATTTGAACATACGGTAAAACTTTCCATTGTTTAACATAAAGATAAGAGAAAAACTTTTAGAGCCCTAAGCTTTAAATAGTCATAGGGATCAATTCACTCATGGGTCAGTAAATGCATTTTATTAGCAAGCAGCTATTGCTTATGGGTGTCTTTAAAATAATACACAGATTATTAAATTATACTCAAGGGCCTAGCATTCTGGATATCTACAGAGCCTAACTTTCTACCCACTAAGGATACACTAAGGCAAAGCTCAAGACACAGGAAAAGAAGTGTATCTTCCAGGATTAATTGAAAGTACAGCATTAGTATTGCCCACTGTCCCGGTTATCCTCAGCAATTAAAATAACAGGTAAGGCAACGAAAATATTTTATGCTTTCTGATAGAACAAGATGTGTAAGTGCTCAGCATCACTTGTCAACAAAAAAGGAGAACTCTGGGCACAAAAGGTTATCTATAGAGTGCAAATAAACTATGGGATTTTCGGGGGGGGGGGGCAGAACAACCTCACATTGCAATTACTTATATTTTCTTTCTTTGTAACACTTGCATTTCTGTAGCATAAATAATACACAGGGGCAAGAGAGTTTACTGAAGTGGAAAATGGGCTAACTAATAAAAATATATTCTTTCATCTTGAGAAAAAAGCCCACAAGCAGGGCAGAAAAAAAAAACCCCACACCTAGATCTGAGCAATATTTTAATGTTTGAATAAACATATGATATATTGTGAATCACTGAAAAGAACTTATTATTGCAGACAAATAGATGTTTGCGTCTTTGCGGGGTTCTTATGGCCTCTCTTAAGTGTGTATTTTGGAAAGAGTTCCCAGGCTTTGCTAGGAGAATAAGCCACAGCTGAGGAAATGCATCCCTCTCACCAATTGTACCAATCTGCTCTCAAAAGACAGCCAGAATGTCTCAAAATAAGAGGCAAATGGATTGATGTTTGGCATAGGTTGCTTGACTGGTGGAATGTGAGGGTATTTGCTTGCTTGGGGGGGCTGTTTGTTTTTTTGAAGTGTGTTTTGTGATGAAACAAGCAAATGTGAAATCATCCTTGTCATAACAGGAAAAACAAAACAAAACTCCACATTTATCCCTTACCAGCAACCCCACAGGGCCTGGTCACGGCAGCAGCACATGAAAAGCAACAGGACTTGAGAGCCTGGAAACAAACGCTACCATAACTGCAACACCCCGGAGTGGGAATAACAGCAACCTCAATTCTCTCAACAGGTGGAAAAGGTGGATTTGCAAAGGAGGCAGAAAACAAGAAATAACCTTCTCTGCCTTCATGGAGTATCAGACATTAGGCACATGCCACCGTCTCCCTTTGCCACACAGGGCAGTCATGCTTAGGAAACCAGAGTATTTTAATGTTCCTTGTAAAGCCCTTTGAAAAAAAAAATCCCACACAAGATAGCTTCTGTCACACCTACAGACTGCTAGGTGTTAATATCTTCAGCTATATAAATACTTAAGTCAACCTCTGATGTGTTTTGGGCTCTGTGATGTTTCCCAAGACTGACCACAGGACTGCTTACCAAGCAGACATGCTTTGCACACTGCAGTCACCAGCAGCAATGCCTGCTGCACTACAGCAACAGCACAAACACCCTGCACCTTGTACTGAACTACTTTTACTTGGAGTTAGCATACATAAACCCCACCATATTATCACTAAACTCCAGAACTGATACAAAGAAACAGTAGTAAAAGAGACATTTAGGATAATTAAATTGGAAAGGAAAATGGTTGCCTTCTACACGACAGATCAGATGCACCTTCTGCTCCATGTCAGCTGCACTCTGCCTTCTCCATAGTCAAGGTCTTCTCAGTGCAAGACAGCAATAGATGCTCAGCTTGATACATCAACATTCAATTTACTTTTAAATAGGTTTGCCAAATCAGTAACTACAGGAAGGATTTCTCAAATAAGAACTTACGGGCATTACATTCAAAACTATAGAATAACCATTTTTCCCCTTGAGCTGAGCAGCATTACACAGGAACCTCAGCTTCCTGAAATGCAGCTGCCACAAAAGAACAACAACAGAGGATCTAATACCATAATCCTCGTCATGGTACCAAGGAACTTGCTTGTTTATAGATACTTACTGTGAGTGCGATTCAACAAGATGCACATTTTTACACATATGTAGGCCAGCCTGAGAGGATATATGCAAACTGATTTTAGACAGACAAAACATCTGAGAAGAAACAAATCCAGAGCATTAACGCAAGAGCATGATAATAGAAACAGATTTACTTTCTTCTGATTCATTACTATTTTTAGTTCTCAACCAGGTTACTGAGAGGAAAAAAGAAAATACTAACACGGGAGATTTAAAAATTAGAACACTTTAAAATTCTTACTGTGACTACAAGTAAAAACCCAAGATTCTTCTTCCTATACTGAAAATAAATTTTGGGCCATTTTTATATTCTCTTCTCTGACCCCATGTTTAGCACCATAGCATCCTACCAAACAGGAAAAAAATCCTCTGAAAAACCGCACTACATGAGATCAGATGACCTACTGATCTGAAGCTTTAGAAACAGACATAGAACTCAAAAAGTTTTGGTTTGGGGTGGCGATGTTTGTTTTTACAACTTTATCTATTTATAATGTTGTTATGAGAAAGAGCTGTAACAATAAATAGCAGATTCTCCACCATGGGTAAAAGTGATGAAACACTTGCTTCCCAGCACAGGGCACAAAAATTGTGAAATCACCACTCTGCTGCTACAGAAATCTGTAACATGATGACAACTTGGATATTTTACTCAGTTATGACCATGCTCTCCCCAAAACCAAAAGAGATTGAGAGAAGAATACAAAAGGTTATATCATAGGTATGGAAAAGCACCTACTCATGGCCAAGCTCAACAAATTACACTCTTTGGGTTAGAGAGCCAGCTGTGGGGGGATAAAAGATCACCCATGACGCAAGTGAAGGTGAAAAGGAAATAATTACTCCCTATTTCTTGTAATACAAAACCTATAATCCAAATGAATCAACAGCTGTGGGTTTAAAACAAACAGAAGGAAACTCTGCTCACAAACTGTACCACAGCCACAGACAGGACTGCCCGAGGATGCTGCAGTGGCCAAGGATATAAAGGGGGCTCAAAAACAAGCGTGCTTGCACAGGACAGGCCCATTGTTGGCCACAAGAAAAAAAATGACAGCTTTAACCAACCTCCAAACTTAAGCAGCTGACCACGGGTATGCATGCGAGAGAAAGGAAGCTGGCGTAGACCAAGGTGGACTCGGGCAGAGAGGCAAGGCACGTGGCACCCGCTCCTGCCACCGCCAGCTGCCACACATGGGTGGGGAAATGAACTGCTGCAAAGCCTGCTCCTGTTTTTTCTTCTCTGCCTAAAAGGCTAGAATCTGTATTTTGACACATTTCTCATTTTTCTTTCAGTAAGAAATACAAGAATGGAGTCGCACCAGCAATGCAACCACAAGGAACGGGTCCTGGAGTGCATCCTTCCAAACACTTTCAGTCAGGCACATCCCCCTTCATCCACGCTAAGGAAGGACACAAGAGTTTTCACACAAGCAAAAGGGGGGCCTGACACTTTTGGAGACCACTGGAAATGGGTAACGGTTTAGTTTGGGATTCGTGCAGGAAAGAAGCTGCATCCAGTGCAGGAAAGGATTTGTATTTTAGACTGGGGCTTCAGGTGTTTTGCTCCAAGCAGGCAGCCTTGTTTCCAAAGCCTGCACGCTGAGCTCCTTGCAGCAACATCAGACCTATTTTGAACTGCCAGATCTGGAAAGCAGAGTTTAGCACGTCTCAGAAGAAATTTTCTGGATAATTCAGCCAGATTCAGGTCATGCTGGCCAGTATCACTAAAGCACTGAACAGCAACACCCACTGTGGCTAACTTCAGCTGATTTTATTAACCAGTGTTTTAACAGTTATGTGAAAGGGGACACGTGTCTTCACATAGAGATCACGTATGCATTAAACAAGGAATGCACAGATAACTCATCTACAACGAAAAAAGCCCCAAATCTTTACTGGTCCTGATGATGAGAAGCAACATCTTTCTTTTGCACAGAACTGCTGAAAGACAAATTTTCAAACACAGAAGTCTAATTTAAGAATACATTTCTGTTGTTCTTCAAATTACAGAGCATCTCCTTAACGAAAAGCCTCAGTCACAGCTTCCTCCCACATACACTCACACCCAAAATGAAAACCAAAAATGAGAAGACAGCAGAACGAGGAACCAACTGCACTACGATAAGGGGATACTTCATTAAGCTACTGATCAAGATACTGAAACCTCATTTCTGATGTGCTAAGAAAAATTTCTTTTACAGACACTTGTAAACCAAACACACAAAACGTATTTAAGAATCACCCTGCAAGGATAATTTGGTTGACCTACTTTGTCCTCTTCTTCATCTACACGCTATTGTTCACCATCTTGTTCTTTCTTATACTTGGAGACAAAATTACTGAAATTGTCTTTCATTCCTGACCTACAAGCATATAATCAAATTAACACCTAAACAATTAAGGAATATGCACCATCCTTGAAGTACCACAGGTAAGAAAGTAAACTACACACAAAGGTACATCTAAACCCCTTCTTAATCCTTACAGATACACAAAGAATTATTCATCTACCATTGCTTTTAGGCTCTTTAATCACTTTAATCTCAATTAGTCAGTTACTAAAATTGCTTCCAAAAATGAGAGTCATAGTTCTACAGATACAAAGGGATAAGTTTTTACACCCCAGTACAATGCATGAGTCATTTAAAGTACCACAAAGCCCTGCAGCTAAATTTAAAAAGAAAGAGGTTACTGAATATAATCCTCTAATAATATTTGAAAACTACTTAAGAAAATTCTGTCTATAAACTGTTCACTTTTTCCCCAAAAAAAGGTTCTAATAAAGGGTAAGTGAATACGTCACTTAATTGTTTTGCTTTTAGAATTAAACTCCACGGCAACTTTAAAAAACCCTGCATTTTAGTGTTTGTTATTTCTTTGCTACAGGAAGGCTTTGATAACAAAAAGAAAACAAAGATAACAAAAAGCAGATTCATCCATTTTTATAGTTCTTTAAAATATTGATCTATTCGTAAATCCTGTGTTTTACATAGAAAGCAATATCCGTCTGGTATTAACAGAAGCAATTATCAGATGCTTTGAAACACTACAAACATGTTACAAGTGTGGCAAAAATTTCAGCCTGAACTAAGAAATCCTCGTAATCTACTTCACTACTCCCTGCACATTAACTTAGCTTTTTCTGAATAAAAAGAAAGAATCAGATAAACTCTGTTATCTTAAATGTAACATATCTGTGTGGTACCTTGAACTCTTTGAGAGCAGAGAGCTCAGCAATATTCTCCCCTCTAAAAACAAGGACATGAGGAGTGATGCTACACACCAGTGCAAGCCTAATCTGCTCCCTCTCTCAAGTCAGTCATTGGCTCATTGGATTTTCTTCCCATGTTTCCTAGCTGCTCTCCATATACCACAGGGAGCCAGTCACTTGTTACCAGTCACTGACACCTACTAGTTTTGCTTGGCCAGCTTTCTTACACAGGACAAGTTTAGAGAAGCAAAGCAACACTGGGACTGTAGCACGAGGTGACAGGAGTCCTTTCAGCTTCCCCTGCCGCAAAGGGGATCAAAAGAAAGAGGTGCCAAATCACACCTCTTTCTTGGCAAGGCATCCAAGCCCCTAACGGTAAAAACAGAAAGCAGAGTGGGTACCATTCTCACAACTGCTATTCCTTGAAGAGCGACAAGGCAGTAAGTAACTAAGGACACGTTCAATGGGCTATGGGTAATTTGGCATGTAGTTTTAACCTATTAGTTTACTGATTTCCCTGGATTATGAGTATCTTGAAACAACTTCTTGTGAATGTGTGGTTGCATCAGGCAACATTAACAATGTTTTAATGAAGCTGTTGGTAAGTTTCCTACTTGAAGAGAGCCTAGAACAATTTTCTTTTTGAAGTTATATAACTTTCACATAGATGCGCAGCTGAAGTGTTACTGTGGTGCAAAGATAGTAACAATACAAAGTCGTGCTTAATCTTTTCAACAGCAGATATTACAGCACTTCAAGGAGGTCACAATCACAGTCCCTTCATATTTCATGATACAATAGCTTGGGGGGGGGGGGGGCTTTTTTTTTTTTTTTTTAAAAAAAGGTTGTCTACTGTTTAAATATGTTTAAAAGGTTATACAGCAAATTTTCTCCTCTGTCTTACTCACCAAACTCAGATTATTTGAGGTGAAAGCATTGCTTAACTATAAACTTCACCCCCACTGGCTCCTGCTTGAAGGGGAGCTCACAAGAGGGGCTTTAACTACAGCCAAATACATTGCAAATTAAGGTTTTGCATTTGCAAACAAACTTAGGTCAATTTCTGATATTATAAAAATTATATTTCAAAAAATATTTACTTCAGGGACAGGAAAAGTTAACACTTTGGAAAATTATGTAAGTTCTCCAAAATGCACTTACGCCTTGATCTTAAGCAATGCAAACAAGCATATATATGCCATTTTCTTCGTGGCAGTTTCAGGAGCGCTCACCCCCTCACTGTTACTTCAGTTACACCAACCCACTTTCTGTGCAGCCATGCAGTAACTAAGACAACTTTTGCTTTCTCCTAGCTGCCTGTGGAAAGACGGGCTATAGAAGAGAAGACAGTCACGCTTATCACTAGCGCCAGAAACTACCAACAAATGCACTGAGCTCAGTATTAGTCATTCATTTCAAACTTGAAGCGCCTATTTCCTGGAAAAGACTTGGCTTCTTTTTTTTTTTTTTTTTTTTTTTTTTTTTTTTTTTTTATTAGCAGAACTTGCCTAATTGATGCTTATTAGCAGTAAAGTTTGTTGATGTGGCCCACAGTAATGCATCACTTGGGCTTTCAGCAACGTGATCCTGGCTTTCTTCACTCCCCTTCAGGGGCGACTTGTGCTCGTACTTCCTACTGACACAGAATATGAGTTTTACCTTTATGCAGCCAATTTGCTTCCCCAGTTTGGCTGAAGCTCAACATCAGCAAAGTCCAAAATGAATCTAGGATTATGTCTGGCCCTTACAATGTGGGGGTGTTTTCATCCTTTTCCCTTAGTGCTGCTAAGTCAAATGAAAACACAAACTTTACGCATGCAAAGGAGGAAGCATGGACAATAACAGGACACTCAAAAGACCAAAAAAAAAAAAAAAAAAAAAAAAAAAAAAAAAAATCAAAAACCCACCACGCTAGCTCTGTAAACATAATCCAGAGCTGAAAGATTTTGCATCCTATTAATAACTACTGAGCCATCTAGCCACAAGTTAAGAAGATGTTTCATCTATTGTTTATAAAATGCTTTTCTTTATTGACTTATTACCATTCAAAACCAGACTGGGTTGGTACGCTGTATGATACTGTGGTTTGTACCACCATACCTTCGGTGTATGTGATCAGTTTTCCAGGCACAGGAACTTCTAGAGGGGAGGACTGCAGTTCATCATACATAAAGCAGATTTTATCCATACACCTGTGCATTCTACCAATGCCCATAACTTCTAACACAGCTACATATGAAAGAACGTTCTTCTTTCACTGCTCGTATATTTTATTTGAAGATTAAAAATTGTATTATAATGTCTGAGAATTTCAGATTTGAGGAGTCAAGTAGTGTATCTCAACAAACCACTGTTTTCCATCGCTGCTAGATAGTAAACATTCTCTTAAGAAGAACCTAATGAAGCTGAAAACACTGATTTCAAATTCATCTTCCCCAGCCATCAGTGTTCAAAGTAGATCTGAGAATAAAATCTGGCTCTCTGCCCAACCCTGCATACTTGCAACACTCACATCATTCCAGTACATCTAGCTGATACACTGTAGAGTTAAACAAAATCCTCTAGAAATGTTGGTGAACATGATGGGGTAATTAAACTATTGATTTATATTTCAAATGTTGTTTCTCTGGTTTCTAAGCTGTATTATTCTCCTGTAATGGATCAGTACTGCTCTGTCACAGGCATATTAATTTAGGATAACACACAGCATAAACTATAATTTCTTTTTGTTTTACGTATATGACATGACTTCTAATATTCCCATGAAACAGATTAATTGAATATATACTGCTGGCACTTAAAATGAAAAAAATGAGGTTCTGGAACATCAATCAGTAGAAAGCTACTTTCTCATTTTCTGTAACACTTAACTGTTTCAACATTTATCTCAGATTAGGCAATTTGTAACTGTTCCATGATTTGCATTGTGTTCTGACCTACAAGCACAAAGCTACTGTATCAACTACTATGCTAAGTAATATATACTGTTCTACACATACAAAGCAACATTAACTAAACACAGGTCTAAAAAAAACAAAAGAAAATACCAAAATCCCCTTGTCTCATTGCATATAAAGCACTTCAAAACACCACTTTGTTTGCAACTATTGTTTATGCTGTTCTGTCCTAGCAAGGCTTTTTGTCTTGCTCACTGAAAGAAAAATATTTCAAGATGTGCTGGCAATTAAAACATACTAGTCACGCTTAGATGAGTAATTCCTAGTGTTAAAATACACAGGAGCAGAACTCCAGTAGCAGAAGTACCCTAGTAGCATACGTCAGTATTGTTTCCCTGTTACATTAAGATATAAGGAGGCGTGTACATGATGAAACACAAAGCAGATTATACACTTTTACCAGCTTATCAAATCCCATTATGTTTTTCATATAGTCATAGAATCATTAAGGTTGGAAAAGACCTTTAAGATCATCAAGTCCAACCCTTAACCTAACACCGCCAAGTCCACCACTAAACCATGTCCCTAAGCACCTCATCTTCCTGTCTTTTAAATACCTCCAGGGATGGGGACTCGACCACTTCCCTAGGCAGCCCATTCCAGTGCTTGACAACCCTTTCTGTGAAGAAATTTCTCTTAATATCCAATCTAAACCTTCCCTGGAGCAACTTGAGGCCATTTCCAGGCTAAACAACTCCAATTCCCTCAGCTGCTCCTCATAAGACTTGTGCTCCAGACCCTCCACCAGCTTTGTTGCGCTTCTTTGGACATGCTCCAGCACCTCAATGTCTGTCTTGTAAGTGAGGGGCCCAAACTTGAACACAGTATTCGAGGTGTAGCCTCACCAGCGCCAAGTACAGGGGGACAATCCCTTCCCTGCTCCTGCTGGCCATGCCATTTCTGACACAAGCCAGGACGCTACCGGTCCTCTTGGCCACCTGAGCACACTGCCAGTTCATATTCAGTTGGCTGTCAACCAGTACCTCCAGGTCCTCTTCTGCTGGGCAGCTTTCCAGCCACGGTTGCCCAGGCCTATAGCGTTGCATGGGGTTTTTGTGATCCAAGTGCAGGACCCGGAACTTGGCCTTGTTGAACCTCATACAATTGGCCTCAGCCCATCGATCCAGCCTGTCCAGGTCCCTCTGTAGAGCCTCAAGCAGATCACCACTCCTACCCAGATTAGTGTCACCTGCAAACTTAATGAGGGTGCAATTGATCCCCTCATCCAGATCATTGATAAAGATGTTAAACAGAAAATTTTTAAGACACAATGTAAGCAATTCTGATTT
>NW_009259308.1:315850-330750 GCF_000687185.1 Egretta garzetta
CAGGAATCCCGAAGAACAGCATATACTAAGGATATGTATTTACTTTACACAGATTGACTCTAAATCCATGTTACAATACAACTGTAGTGAGTGCCTCTGCAACTCTCCCAAGTTGAATTCATTCATTAACAATAATGTTAACTGGTGAGTGCACAGATCATTCTGCAATCCCAGGCCACAACTTACTGAAGTGACTGCATACACAGCCAAATTTTTATCCTGAATACTTCTGCCTCCCTTTAGACGGACAATTGAGCATTTTAAAACTTGCACAGCATATGAAGTACAGCCACTGTTCACTAGAAAGCCAACATTTCTACTGGGTACCCCTTTTGCAGACAACGTCTTATAAAAAGGTATCTTCATTTTCCCACAGATTACCACACAGACTATTTTTCAGTTTACAAGAGTCAAGCAATCATAGAAAGTACCACCAAAACACCCAGGGAGGAGAAGCCATACAGATGAGTTCTGTGAGAGCAGATGCCATTACCAAGAAGTTTTCTGGAAAATACAAGGAAAAGGAGTGTTTCACAGCTAAGACATCTTCAGTCCCATGTTAGGAGAGTCAGGCAAGCCTACCGATTTAACTGAAGTAATTTAGGGCTGGAAGCAAAGTACTTTTTCCTCTTTCCAGAGCTTCAAAGCATGCTGCAGTTTCAGATCTTTCTCATCCATTTAAAATGCACAAAGCAGATCACATACAAGCAGACCAAGCTCATGTTCCCCAGCCACTAGGGCAAGTGCTTGGGCTTTGCCTGTCCTCATGGATTTACTGGCTTCGGGAGCTCTGCTGTCCACAGCTAACACTGATTCACCAACTTTTCTGTTTCCAACCTTCACCCTATTTCACCTCCACTGAAAGTTCTGGTAATTTAATTTATTTTTATTATTGTCTGATCTGGTTTATCCTTCCCTTCATCATTTTCCCCGACAGTATGAGCTGAAAGGATTTCTGGTTTGTTCACTGTTAAAGACGTAATGCAACTTTCCTTCAAGGACTGCGAGGCCTGACAAGTATTCTGAATGACAAAGCAGTTTGCTAAATCTGTTAGTGTCCAGCAATCATAGAATCATAGAATCACAGAATGTTCTGGGTTGGAAGGGACCCCTAGAGGTCATCTAGTCCAACCCCCCTGCAGGAGCAGGGACACCGCTAACTAGATCAGGCTGCTCAGAGCCCCGTCCAACCTGGCCTTGAATGTTTCCAGGGATGGGGCCTCCACCACCTCTCTGGGCAACCTGTTCCAGTGTTTCACCACCCTCAATGTCACACAAAATTGTTTATTTAAAAAGAAGATAGTCACCATCACTAGTTGTCAGAGAATTTAAGGCGAGCTTTAATTTGTTATGGTTTTTATTGCCAATGAAAAATGTTTTCAGCCAGGCATTTTAGAGGTGGTTATCTCAAGCACTTTTTTTTGTCATGCAGTTTCATAGCATTGACTTCTAATATCACAATCAGAATGCAAAAGAATACATTTCAAATTATTCTATGTAAAATACAGCATAATATATCAAGACTGAGAAAGAAAATTCTTTTTTTCAATTGCTTACTTATTAATTACACATGCTAGCTTGATCTGACTTTTTTCTCCCTGGCTGACACTTGCATAAGCATTTTTAGACTAGACCTTGCAAGATGCTACAGGGCTCTGACCCCACGTAAAAGCAGATTTAAACACGTACTTACATTGTACGGGACGTGCCCATTCCCAGAAACTAAAATGGGTTTACTCAGATACACCAATTAAAAAGGCCTGATTGTCACTGCTACCCGTGACATGACAGAAAAGTTTATTAGTTTCAGCTAAAGAAGTGAGCAATTTATCTGCCGCTGAAGAACTAAAGTCCTTTTTTATCTGGCAATATTCTTAGCAGGAAGAAGATACCTAGAATATGAAATACCAGCAAAACTTTTTCCCAGACACAAAGTTTTTCAGAATTTCCCATGTTGTGTCACAATACCGTTAACTATTTTCAGTTCTATGAATTACTGCATGACACCAATCTAGCACAACTGTGCTCTTTAGACAGAATTTTGTTTACACAAAATAAAAATTTAATCTATCTCCAAACGCGCAATCGTTGAAGTGACCATGGCTGACAGGGACCTAACTTTGAGTATTTGCGTTTTTTCTTAAGAGCTAAGTTTTATTATACGAACAGAAAACTGGAAAACACCAGTGAAGTTGTTGAACCCATTTTCTCAAGAAAGGGACAGGAATTTAACAATAACCCCAACAAAATTCCAACACGCCAAGAGTACCCTAGAAACCCAAAAGCCATCAGGAAGATGCCAGGTGAGAGTAAGGGCATCCCTATTTTTTTTTCCAATTTCCTGAACTAGCAACACACTTATTTTAACAAATCCAAAAAATTGGAAACTAATGCTCAGAGATGAAACAACAGCCTATGCTACCTTGCATGGCATGAAAATCCCACCAGTTCCTCCCCATCTGACCTGCATGAGACACATTTCCTGTCAGCTCCAGAAGCAGCCCCACCAGCTGAACGGCGAGCATACCCACAGAGCAAGCCTGCCAGGTGCCACCAGCAGCAGGAAGGTTGCTTACCTCACATGCCGCTTTTAGCTGTGCTAGCGGCTCAGGGTAAAACACAAACAGCAAACACACACAGTTTAGGAGCCAAATGACCTCCAAAGGATAAGAAGATGCACGAACGATCAGCTCTTGCATGCAAGGCTCCGTTACAACTGTTTCCCTCTTGTCGCTCTAAAAGCATGGTGGTTTCACTCCATTATTTCAAATTCATTACAGACCTCCAGGTAAGTTTACAACTGTCACACAGTCCTCCTCTTTTACCACTATGCTGCTACTTTTTCTTATTTTGCATCTAAGCAGAACACATTCACTGCTTTTTTATATTGCATCTTAACCCAAGGATATAAAAATTATCATAGTTCTTCAATAATGCAACTCCATTCCTGGAAACAGCTGCCTTAAAATGTTAAGCTTTCCTTTGCAACTTCTGAGGGCAATGATGCTGTGCCTTATAACCACTATCAGCACGGCTTCCCTGCATCAAGGGCAACTCTCGCAACACAGTTAAGTTAAATTCAACGTTTAGCATCCAGTATTTAAATACAAAGACAGCAGATTTTTTCATTTAATTTATCCTGTAACAGAGCAAAAGAGCTGCCTCCTCCCAAAAGCAAACACTTGACTCCATCTACACAATAACGACACCATAACGTTACAATATTTGGATGTGTTCTAAAACAGGTTCAACTCGTACAACAAATAACACCCTTGATGTGAACAGCAACTGAAGTCAGACAAATAGGAATTTCTTGTTCTCTCTTAGAAGGTAAGCAGAAGTATTAATCATTCTTTGTGTCACTCATCCATTCTGAGTTTAAGGAAAAATACAATGGTAAACCAGCTATGGCAAAATAACATGGTTATGATGATTAAAACTCGGTATTAACTAAGAAAGTTTGTAAAATAGGTCCTAAAGTAAACACAGAAACCCTAACTAGCATGCTATTTTCAGGCACAAGTTTGTAATTTTAGCTAGGTTTTAATCTACATCTGAATACCCACTTAAATATGTAAAAAAATCGGATCCAGACTTAAACTCTAGGAAACATCATCTAAGGGCGTTGTTCAAGCCTTACTTCTAATTAAGGATTTAATACTTGGGACAGTACCTTCCAAACGAGGATTAAGAATTTTGCAAAGGAAGACATTATGACTGTAAACTGCTGCCTTGGCTTTCCCAGCTCAGGAAGCGCAGATACCACACCCAAAATCTTGCTCAGGCCTTTTTTCTCTCTCACCACTTCTGCTTTTTCTCTTCTCTTTTCCATATAAAGTTCAGTATTAAGTTTTAGTCTTTTCTCCTAAACCAGAATCACAAAATGTAAGAAGTCTTTGTCCACCCAAATTATTCAGTTCTAAACATAGAGCTGCATTTCCAAGACACATGGAAAAATGTCAAAGGCAAATATAAGAAGTCAGATGAAGTACTGAAATGCTGAAAACATTGTCGGTCATGTAGAATCTTTCATCCTAAGCATGTGGCTGTAAATATCATGTTTTTACCTGGATCTTGGAGTTATCACATATCAGCCTATCATGAAAAATACAGATTCTTAACACATTAGCTGCAAAATGGCGCTGAGTTCAAATTGCTCTTACCACACAAAAATATTTTAAGGAATAACAATAGCACTTTACTGGGAAAACTTATTTTGGCTTCAGAGGGTTTTAAGCCCTTCATGAACAGTTACATAACTCTTCCCTTTGCAGACCTGATCATGTTTTATTTTATTTACAAACAGAAGTACCCATCCCAAGAGTTACATGTAGATGCATGTGCTCATCGTATATCTGCATCCCCAGATAATATCACCAGTGGCAAAGGAAAAAGAATTAAAAGACTATTTCTGTGAACCAGACAGGAAACCCTACACTTCAACCTTTTCAAGTCAGTGCTAGAGAGAAGTGTCTCATGGCTTTGCAAAAAGCATTTTAAACTTTGAAAGTTTAACCATTTTTCAAAGCTTTTAAGCAGATATTAATTTCTCCACACATGAAGGACAAGCCACTACACTATATATGAAGAGAGCTAGCAGCATAACATATCTCCTTAAAGAATGATAAACCTCTGTGTAAGATGGACTGTTCAGTGTGTGGGCGGGTAAAAGCATGCTGACATTAGCTTAGAAAAATATGCAAACTCTTAACACTTCTGAATGCAAGCAATTTAAAAGCCCGCAAACTATCCCCCAGGCAGCTATCTCAAATAGTTAAGTACTAAAACAAAACTAAAATTTAATTTGAAAAAAAGCAGAGGAACGTCAACTTTCATACTGATTGACTATGTTACATGATACAGGTTGCTGTTCTCGGCTTACATTTAGTTATGTTAATACTAGTACGTTTATTCTACTGAATTTTATACAAAATTCTTTTTATAACAAGTTAATATTTGTATTAGTGTTTCCCTTTTAATTTCACTGCCCAAAACCGATCACACTGCTGAAAGTGGCATATGGCATTACATGAAAAAAATGACACAGTCGGGCAAATGCCTGCAGGGGAATAATTAATCTCTACCAGCATTGATACCACAGCGCCTGCCCCCACATTACTACAGCTGGAATCTCTGGAGTAGAGCAGAGCCTGCCACTCCTCCCAGGACTGTCCTCAGGCTGCTGGGGAGTAGGGTTGTCCCTCCCCACCTAGGTCTCTTCTCCCTGGTGAAGAATGCAGGGGAGACGGGAGAAAGGGCTTCCTTGACCTATTTCTACAGCAGCTCTCACCCTTCACCCTCCTACACACACATATCTGCACCCACCTCCAAATTACACGTACATCCAAGAATCTCTGTAGGTTGGTGGAAAAAAAAAATCCATAGGCAATGAGGCACTGAAAAACAGCAACATTTTCCTCCACATTTCTGCATCTGTGAAGAGAAGCTGAAAGCTGGAGTGACTACCCTCCATTTCTCAGTCTCTGGAGAAGGAAAGGAAAAGGCAAAAAGCATCAAGATGCCAATCTTTATCTTAGATGCAAAATCATAGTTGCCTTGTTTTTGTTGCTCATAATTCTTCAACGCCCACTCTTTGCTAGCGACAGTCCAAACACACAGAAGACATTGTTCATACCCTGAGGAGCTTTCCAATTAAATGAAAGAAACTTGAATATAATGAAAACATTAATTTAGATACAACTGGAGGGTTTAAAGTTATACAAAAGATTACCATTTATGGAGTTACAGGTATGTTTGGTGCTCATGCACAAGAGAGCTTCTGACAAACCCTGGCTTACATCCATCCCTCTGTTTTGTCAGAGGACGAGTGATGCACAATCTCAGGCACTACCTGCTTTTGCCTTCTAAACATTTGCATAACCCTCAACAAAGGACTGGGAAATATTCTGCTCCTAGTCAATCGACAACCCTGTAGAGAAATCAGGTTAGATTAAAGTCCTCTTCCAAGCTTTTTAGGTACCGGCATTTGAAAATTTCAATAGGAAAAACAAACTGTTACAGGGAAGTATCACTAACCTAAATAACAACATAAGAGTTAATGAGTTGGGGCGGGGCGAGTGTTAAACTTAATGAAACTTCAGAGGATTATGGAAAGAAAGCTTTATTTTTTTATATACAAAACCTGCATCTAAGACTATAATCAGATAGCCCATGTTATGAAATGGCATTGTACAAACTGAAAAAAAAAACATCTTTAACTTTTTTATTGGTGTAAAATAAATTCTAATATGGTAACACAGTACTTGAGACTAAAAATCTACAAATAAAGACTTGTAAGAAAGCTTATCTAGTTCATAGCAATATGTAGTTGATCTTCAGTCACCTGAAGAACACAGAGTGCTTTAGAAAGTTACAGAAACCGAATTCCGTAGGCCAGTACTTATTTAGTATCCTTCCAGTTAAAACCAACAGTAAAAAAAGTTGGCAGTATATAAAGGTGTATCAAAAGTTTTAAATGCTCTTAAAAAAATCCTGCAGACTTCTTCATGTATTACATTGATGAAATTATCTTTTTAATCAGGTTCAAGTGATGCTCTGCAAAAAAAAGTACAGCAGAGGAAAAAGAGTTATCTGATCAGCATGTTACACCCACAGGCTCAGAGTCTGTGGTTAATAAACAACTCTCTACAGTGAAGAAAAAAAAAAAAAAAAGAAGAAAAAATAGTGCTTGCTCTGACCACAATCCTGAAAGCAGCTTTGGAAGACTCTTAATCAAAATCCTGCCAAAGCTAGACAGGTTACCCATGGACAGAACTACCAACTGCATTATGCTTGTTTCAGAATTGGAACCTTCCTGGAACTACAGATCTTCTTAGTACCTTACAGACCACAATCAAACCTCATACAAAGAATTTTGCATTTCTGGCCTCATTCCTGGACTTAATATAAATTATTCTTACTTATTAATACATAATATTAATGCAAAACTAAACTAGTTTTCACGGCTTTTCCTTGAAAATTTTATGAAAAGACCACCCTTTCAAGAAAAATAATTTAGAGATCATGCATCGCTAAGATTTATTCTGGCACCAGCAAGATAAACTACAAGAGTTATTCATGCAATTCAACACAACCTATGAAACACCTTCTCTGAAAATCTCGTATCTAGCCCTAGAGCTATAGAAGGCTTCCTAGCACTTACAGAGGAAATAAAGACAAAGCAATAGGACTTCGAGCCTTGTTCAAACAATTATTCTTTGCTTGAACAGAAAATGAACTGCTATTTCAAAAGGGTTTTCAAGTAAAACTTGAACAAGTCAGGACTAAAGCAGTCCTAGACCCAAACCACGACATTCAGTGGTTGAATTTCCTGGATCTACCTGCACACTCTGTGAAGCCTTTTTGTTGTTTTTCATATGTGCTATAATAATAGAAAATGAAGGTGTAGCAAACAGCACACTCTTAACCACACAAACTGAACCCCATCTGAGTCATCATCTTCTTGGGAAACAGTGGACAGAAATGCTGAAGACCTTATGTTCAGAGAAGTTGTTGCACATTGCCTTATTACTGCTAGCTGCTATATTTGCATCGCCTTTTGTGTCTGACATCTGCAATCCAGTTTTAATAAAATCAATACAGGATGCATAGCTCATAGAATGAGTCAAATCACCAACTTTATCTTTGCACATTTAACCAAAATGTAAAGTTCAGACACAGACGTGTATGCACATACTGTATATGTTTGTGTATGCATAGATACACAGATAAACATAGACTCTTCACAAAGATTACACTGGCACTATTATTTTGGACATGTCCTGTGGAAGAGTTCAGAAACATCAACTTTCCAGAAATACATTTTACTTTTCATGATGGAAGAAGCAGAGTAGAAAAAAGGAAGGGGAAAAAAAAAAAAAGAAAAGCTGTGGACTACTGTTAGCCAATTTCTAGGCTCAAGCATAACTTACAACTTTCAAGAGAGTGCCAGAAGAGCAAAGCTGCTTTAGGTGCAGCAGTCGCACAATCTTTAACCAATAGTCTCATGTAAAACCATGCACTCAGGACAACTGTAACACATTACTCCTGATACCTAGAGAAAGGGTGATTCAGCCTGAAGCACAAAAAACTTGCATCTTTTTACCCTAAAGCTAAAGAGCAATGCTCATCCTTAAAATACCACAACAGTTTCGATCATATCAATATCTGTTATCAAGTTGTCCTCTGGGTCCGTAAGTGAAAATGTAATAGAGAAGGCCAGCTGATGATGTTAAAATGGGCACACATATCTGCTATTTCTTTTGTTTGCTTGTTCATTAAGGAGTGACATGGGAAAGAATTATGAAAATCTACAACTGCCTGGGAGGCAATGCACAACCTTTTGCTATAAGGCGCTACTGACACTGCAAGCCAAATTCACCATTAACAAATGTTCAAAAAGCTTAACACTCATCTTCCAGTGGCTTAGGAAATGCTAGTGAGCAGAATTTAATTCATCTCAAAGTTTTGCAAGAATCAGGTTATGAATTTCCCCCAAAAAAAGCTGTCACACTAACTAGTTGCTATGTTTCAACATACCATGTTAATTGATGCTTACCATCTTGACCATGCTGCAAAAGACTGGAAGTTATGACATGGGCTACAATCTGGCTGTGGTCCTAAAGGTGTTTTTTCTCCTCTTTGGAGTATATGCTTCAACTGTCTAAATACAGCTGAAATGCAACTTTCAAGGTAAAGTCTTAGGTGTAGTATAATGTAAAAGCATCATTTACTCTGAAAATACAGTAAGCAATACATTCTAAATTGTTGAGGGAACCATATTCTGTTTTGTGCTAAGAACTCCTCTAATAAATAAAAGATATTTTTTTAACATAGCCCAAGTGAAGAATAAACAAAGCTTATCAGCAACAGCAAAAGATGTTACAATTCATGCTATTAGTTCAAAGGAGTGCTCAATTATAAGAATAATTAAAGAGTACCCTTTTTTCCCTCCTGTCCCAAAAATGAGAAAAGGGTTAGAAGACCATTATTCTAGCAGTACACTCCTGTAGTTTAAAACAGAGAGAGAGAAACCCAGAAAGATGATCTACTCTGTCAAGAACACAGTATTAAGAAATAAATATTTGAGTATGCAAGCTACTCTTAAATCACAAAAAACAGGTACCCAATGGAAAACAAAATTTTCATCCAGCTATAACTAAAGCCATGCTAGCACAACTGAGTCTGTAAGCAATTCAGGAGCTACCTACCACACGTGAAGCGATAAATTTGTATTAACCTACATGAAACCTCTTAGGTGTTTACACTGAGTAGAAAACAATGTTGGAAATAATTAGTGGAATGATTCAAGAATAAATTTCATAATACATATAAACCTTGCTGCATTTCGTGTACATGTGATCCTTTACAGGTGGAAGATCCCTAGGACATTGTCAGATCCAAACAAAATAACATTCCTTGAAAGCTATGCTATAATGAAGAAGGTACCTAAAAATACTTTTCCGAAAGCATAGTAACTTTAACAGCATAATTTTTCATCATGTCACACTGTTGCAGGCATATGGCGTCCTCATAAAAACATCATCTTATTAACAGCTACACGTGTAATAGGGCTACCTCAATTTTTATCTGTTAGAACAATTACACACTGGCACAGGGAAATTAAAATGCAGGAGAATGCACATTACAGCAAAGCTTGAAAAGAAAAAAAGCTTTAAGATACATGGGTCACATTAAGGTCTTCCTTTCTCCTAAGTCGGCTTCTCCTGCTGCTCACTCATGCAGGGAGATCATAATTTTGTAGCTGTGATATTTCCACGGCAACACTGGTGACAGTGATGTCACAAATTCAGCCCTGACATAGCTTCAGGATCAAGTACAAGGAGCAGATGGGATGCGAGGGAGAAAGCCCCTATTTAAACACAAATCTCTTTCATAAGAAAGAAAGAGGCATGAGCAAAGAAACAGGTGAATGGATCACGTTTTCAAGTATGATATATTCAAAAGATTATCCTAGCATGAAAATCTATTTAAAGGCAAGACCTACAATACAGGGTAACTGTCAAATTTGTTAGGCCTTATAATAAACCAACCTTGAAAGCTCCCTGTTTAGCATGACAAGCCTCGTGCTCCATTTCTAAAGTGGCAGTGAAGACAATACACTTTTGTCCCTTGTGAATTTCCTTTAAATAACTTTAACATTCAGATATATTAATTTGATACATCACTGTGCTTATAATACCATATGTAAATATGATGTCAAGCCCTCACTGGAGTTTGTTATCTGAACAAGATATAATATGACAGAAATCAAAACGAAGCCCAGATGGGTCACCAAGTACAGCAGGATAGTAACTGGAATATTCAGCCAGCACAATTTGATCGCTAAAAGGGGACTGTGTTTTTGTGCTGACCTGCGGACTCATGCAAGAATCAGTATAAACTCCAGGCCAACTGAAACAGCCCTAAACCCCACCCAGTCGCACGCTGCAGACTCCAACACTACCGGTATCAGACGTCCTTTCTGCCTTTGGCCACCCCATGGACGAACAGCAACTGAGCCCACATGGGGTAGAAGGGATGAAGGCAAAAAATGGAATAAAGAGAGTGCACCCACAATACAGTCTGGACATTAACTCAGGTCACAGTTCAAGGAAATACACAGATTTCTTCAAGACACTCTCTCCATGGAGGACAACTGATGAACAGCACAAAACGCCCACCAAGGGAGGCAGGGGAAGTAACTACAACCAGAATTCAGGCGTAGGCGGTCATTCACAGAGCTGCAGGTAACGAGAAGTGGTTTCTTACGGCAGCAGAGGCAGAAAGATGCAAAACAAAAATCAGAAGACAAAAGGAAGATAAAAGGATTTAAAAGGATATAGAGCCATGTTCTGACCACAGAAGAAAAAAACCCCACACTTTTCAAGATTTCAAGTTGAAGACCTGAAAGTATTATCAACAGTCCAGCTCCCAGGAGGGAAAGGAAGATAGGGAATAAAATCTACAGGTTGTAGCTGGGCGTAAGCTGAGATGCAAACAGGCCCCCAGGAAGGGATGTCAGATGGAGACAGAGACTAAATGCACAATGCAAGGAGAAACACATCAGAAGTCAAGTAGCTAAGCAGGGTTCACAGACATCATCTATGAAATTACTAAGATAAAAACTGCAAAAGGGAGAGAACAGAAAGTAAAATGTGCCATGATACAAACCAAAATGATCAGAGAGTTAGGAAAGCCCGTCTGATTCCCCAAACCGTGACTGTACCAACAGCAAATCAAAAAAGCAGGCAATAAACCGAAAGATGCTGGCTGGTCACAGAAAAAGTATAAATACCCAAGCACTGCACCTGGACCAAGATGTCATTCCACAGCTAAATGAACAATCTTATGAAGAGGAGAAAAAAAGAAAAGAAAAAAAAAAAAGCATATGAACTTGAGATATCAATAATGATAATATATTAATACAACAGGTACATAAAAGCCTGTTGGGACTGTCAGGAAAAGACCTAAAGAACTACAGTTGTTTAGCTTCAACAAAAATGTTTTTTGTAAACATATTAGGCACATACCCATGACGCCACTAACAGAAATGCTGGCTGAAATTAAAATAAAAGGAACAGTTTGGGGCTATAAACTTCTACAGACTTCTAACTTGTTAGAGTAGTAAACTCTGAACACAGCATCCATTAACACAGTAGGATAAGAAATACACTCGGTTTTAAGATGTAGTTTATTGTTTTTACAATTGTGATTAAGACACGGCTGTTGCAGAGTAACATGACTACAACACAACCCCAACAAGACGACTTCTCTCCCTGTGTTTCTATAAAGCCTACAACCTCGGATGGGAACATGAGCCAAGTTCCCCAAAGAACTTTCTAGAGGTCACTTGAATTTCAGCACTGGAAATCCCATCTTCTTTCTACCCAGGAGGAAAAAAGGCTCTCTCAGATAACTCTTGCACTACTACATCTTTTTTACCACGTGTTTATAGAGACGTGAAACTGATGGCTAATCTAAACCCAAGTCAGCACTCACTGCTGTTTGTATCACGTATCAAACCAAAGCAGCTGCCAAACATGAGCTAGAAAGAAAGTCTCTTTCTGTCGTTCAGAAAAGAACTTACTTTTTCCCCTATCGCGCTGATCAACATTAACATTCCACTGAGAGACAGAAGTCAATTGTTCTGCTAACGTGAAATCTTATACAAAATCAACATTTTAAGACTTAAGAACTGTAGAAGATGCATTTCAAGTCCAAGCTTTGCAAGTATTTCTCTCAGAACAAAAATATTTTTACAATAGCCAAAACGTAACAATAAAAACCCAGGACAACTACAAATTAACACATAATAGATTTTAAAAGGCAACAAAATAACCATAATCACTTTCTAATACAATCCAAATCCACCAGCAATTCAAAACATAAGATGATACTAGATCAGGATGCAAACTATTTTTTTTCCACCTCTAATTTCTATAAAGAAACATCAATAGGCACAGTATATTACCTTCATTTTCAGATGCTTGGCATTTTACTTTCAGTACCAAATCAAAGGTACGTTCTGGATTTTCCCTAGAAGAAGCAAACACAATTGATAATCATATATATGTTTCAGACAATGTTTCTACCGTGTTGTATCTTTTTTCCATTCTATTTGTACAGAATAAAATTAAGATAAATTAAAATGTCATTAAAATAAAATCAGAAATCAGATTAGTTCTAAGGAAGAACCAGTCACATTTCCCTGTACAACCTTAAAAAAAAAAAAAAAAAAAAAAAAAAGAAAAAAAAAAAAAAAAGAAAAAAAAAAAAAAAAGAAAAAAAAAAAAAAAAGAAAAAAAAAAAAAAAAGAAAAAAAAAAAAAAAAGAAAAAAAAAAAAAAAAGAAAAAAAAAAAAAAAAGAAAAAAAAAAAAAAAAGAAAAAAAAAAAAAAAAGAAAAAAAAAAAAAAAAGAAAAAAAAAAAAAAAAGAAAAAAAAAAAAAAAAGAAAAAAAAAAAAAAAAGTAAGAAAAATAAACAAGCAGGATTGTGTTATTTATTTAAGTGATACTGTCACTGCCTTATACATCAAATAGCTTTTGAGTCACTCCATCATACCACGCCTAACAGCTGGAAAAAAGTGCTACTAAAATCTTTATCAATCAATTTGAAGCATATTAATGGAGTCACGGGCAGCCTTTTCTAAAGCCACATTTTATTTCTACTTAATAGGAATAGCCCATCATTAGACTTCCATTTTAATTCCATTAATTTAGCCACTACCCTTTAAATGCTTATGATCACCACCATAAGGCTGAGAATCACTGAGCTTCCTCTTTCACAAGATACTGTCGCCTTTGACTTTAAAGGCTGAATCTCAGGTATGATTCAGTGAGCGAGAAAATTAATGCAATACCTAGGGATGGATGTAATCCCAAGCTAGCCAGAAAGATGGAGCCTCCATATCTGCAGCAGCTATCATGGTCAGCTCTGTGTGATGGCCAATGCCTCTTTCACCTCCCCAGTAAATACACACCTGCTAATAATGAACCGCATATGCTAATAGCAATGAACACTCAACCTGATCCCAAACTAAATATTTATTAAAGCAGTTCTAAATGCCATTACTACACCACCCACCTCTCTCTGCCTACCAAGCACACTGCTATTTATATTAAAAACAAGTGGTAGAACTGCACCCGTATCAATTATCTCTTTAACCACATAAAAGGCTCACACTTGAAATCCCGTCTTGGGTTGCGCTCCCGCTGAAGTCAGTTGGAGTTTTAGGCAGAGAATAAAATCCAAGACTTGGTTCCAGGTTTCTAGAATGTTTCAAATAAAGCATGCTGCAAATTAACACACTGTTGTTTCTTTAAAGAAAGTTTTGAATGAAATCCAAAGGCTGAGGTGGGGAAAAATTCAGCTGTCACAAATTAATTGATGCAGTACATGCTTTCACTGACCTCAGCACCATCATCAGCTGAGATTTGCAATTATAGTCTAATTCAGGTGATGGAGATGTAACCCGTCTATATCACAATCTTGCCTTACATCGTATTTTAAAGCATTTAGTTGGGAAAATCCCGTATCTACTGATCCTATGTGTAGGAAATCAAATTCTACTCTGAGTTACAACAGCCTAAATCCAGGATAGTGGAGATTTACTGTGGTATTAAAGTCTGTCCATTGTTCCTCTGGCTGGCGGGTGGGTTCAGAATGAAACTGATAAGGCTTGGCTTCGTTGAGCCACCTAGAAAAGCAAACCACAAAAACCCTTCCTTTAAAAGAAGTGACATCTCCCCATGATGTTACTCCACCTCAGGCACTGGGTTTATACTCTCAGGCCATTTTCCCCTTCCATTTCTTCCTAAAACCCAGACCACACAACGCTGGGGTTTTAATGTGAATTGGTTAAAGTGTTACAAACACCCAATGAGGGCTTCTAACTCGACTCACAGCTGAATTACCCTCATGAAGAAAAGCTTTTTGAAGTAACACTACATTCTGTCTTTCACTATACCACTCTAAGTCTGCTTTTGCAGAAAAATGCTTCTAAGTTTACTCCTCACATCCCACTACGTTTAGAGGTGTCAAAAATGTGTCAAACTAATCTGAGAATTGTCAGACTGTCTCTCATTTCCTTTACAGCTACCCAGTAGCAGCCTGCTTACTCATCGTATATTTACACAGAGATTTTTGTCAATTCCTGAAACCCATGTTTAACATCTTGTTGGTTTCCAATGTCAGCAAGACCCCGTGGCAGCTCCTGATGGGTAAGGCTGAATGAACAGCAGTGCTTCCAAACACCTAAAAATCTCTTTTGCACCTGCCATACAATAATGGCAAAAAGAAGGTTTGCAATTACCGGAGGGATTAATATCACAGACCTTAGCCCACCAGCTGCTGCAGGCAGGGTCACTGCAGGAAGCGGTACTGCCCAGGCCTGCGGGAGC
>NW_009259308.1:331856-333077 GCF_000687185.1 Egretta garzetta
GGTCATGTTTTACCTCACGGGCACCTTCCGCCGCTGCCAAGTAAGCTCCTCAGATGAGTCCGGCGAATGTGTTAACTTCCACATCCTAACATCCTTTTTACATTCTTTATGCGCAGCAGGAAAGCAGGAGCTTTTCATACTAAAGGTCATAAATGTTAATTTAACCTGCGGTAATCTGTTTAGCTTTTATTTTTATCGCGTGCTAAACAAACAGCCTCCCAAACTGCTTGAGGTGGTGGCGTGGGGGAAGGCGCTGGAGTAAACGCACCGTCCCGTAAACACACATAAAAAGCTTTATACCCTCGAGTGTTTCCAGTGAGTTTGGAAAGGAAGAAAAAATAACACCGTCCTTGAGAGGCTTCCAAGTCTCATTCATCTGAGAGGCACTGAGCAGCCAAATTCCCACCTACACCAAGTTTCCCTCCCCAGCATAGTATCATGGCAATGAAAAAAATGCATAAAATAGGTTCTGCAGTACTGAGCCAAAGAAAAAACATCATTCTTTTCACTCTTCCTCCAGAAACTAATCATCGTATCAACAGTTAAAGAAAAAAAACTCAAGCCAATTATATATTAAACACATAAAACAGCATTAGTGCATGACTGAGGCTGAAAAATCAAATATTCAAAAGTCAGGAAATTACAAATACTGGCTTTTCCAAAGCAATATCGTTTTGGCTTCATTACATATCCTACACACCTCACAGGATATAGATTAAATAATAATAAAACGTATAGATGTTCAGCGAAAACAACTGAATGTTGCAGCAGAAACCTCAGCTTTGGGATTTTCTTGGTTTTCAAGCACTTACTTTCCCAGCCTTCATTTTGCAATAATTCTTGGCTGTGTTTTAACAGCCAGTGTTTGCAACTCCCACTGAAGTAAATGAAATTGTTTGGGGCCTGGTATCCTTCACACATAACCACACACTTCATATAGCTCAGGGGTTGGGGTTTTTTTGGAAAAAAATCATCAAATGTGTACTTTTGTATACCGTGAGAGGCCCTTGAAGCAGGCAGCTTTAACTCACCCGCTGTTCAATTTAACCTCTCTGATAGGATCAGTCTGGACTAAAGGGCCCGGGGAGAGGGGCAGCCGTGCCCATCCCTGCTCCACTTACGGTGGTGGGAAGAGCAAGGCAGGACTCTGCTCCAGCCCCCCAGAGCTGCTCAGCTGCTGTACCCGAGGCAGGCTGGCTGCATCCTGCACCCAGGGACGTT
>NW_009259308.1:333089-352311 GCF_000687185.1 Egretta garzetta
TGAGCCGGCAGGCGCAGGCGCGGCAGCAGCAGCAGCAGCAGCAAGTAAAGCTGGGTACACAAGAAAGCGCACGTGGGGAGGGAGACGATCGCAATCTTGTCTGTACATCTGCCTCTGCACATCTGCCTCTCTACCTCCCTTCCACCCTCCATCCCTCCCCCCCATATGTACTGTAAAGCACACAGAATTTGAAACTCATGGCTGAAAAAAATGGCCAGTAATTTAGCAAGATTGAATTTGGATTGGATGATTATCCAAATGTTGAGATGTTTTCTTTGTGGAAAAACTCCGCAATCTTGTCTGTACATCTGCCTCTGCACATCTGCCTCTCTACCTCCCTTCCACCCTCCATCCCTCCCCCCCATATGTACTGTAAAGCACACAGAATTTGAAACTCATGGCTGAAAAAAATGGCCAGTAATTTAGCAAGATTGAATTTGGATTGGATGATTATCCAAATGTTGAGATGTTTTCTTTGTGGAAAAACTCCATTTGAAGCGTACCAGAAAGTGAAAAAAAAAAAAAAAGTTGCGTTTCAGGATTTCAGCAAATCTGTATTTTGGATTATACTGTATGTTTTATAAGCCTACTGCAAGTTTGTTTCTCTCTTCTCTTAAGCTGCTGATGCTTGCCACTTCTACAGACAGAAGAGTAGGCTGGTGGCCTGTCAGGCTGATCTACTGTGTGATTCCAGCCAGTCTCTTGGACTGGTGTCTGTCTCGGCAGATAGGACCGTCAGGTCCCTTGGAATTTATTTTATCATAATTGGAGAAAAAATAGGTAGGGTTTCTCTCCCAAAGTAAACATGTGCCTTGTCACTGGAGTAAATTGACTGGATGCAGTGACCAAACCTCACCTGCCTGGAGGAGCAGGAAGAGTAGAGTTCACATTTAAAATAGAAGGCATATGAGAGAAAACCCTATTGAGATGAAGCTCGCATGTCTCAGAGCTATTATTTCAGATTCTGTGAAAACTTAAGCAGACATCTATGCCCGGGTCACACTTAGTTCATGTTTTCAAGACTGGTTTGCGACCACAGCAGCTTTTAATGAAAGGCTCTGTTTTAGGAAAGGTGCTGGTGTTCAAAACCACCTCTTGCTGCTCCCTTGTTTTCAGCCCTTCCCCTGGAAAGGGTCAAGGCAGAAGGAGAAACTGAAAGAAAAACCTAATAGATATGCAGAGAATGGATTACTTCAGTATATTCTGAGGCCAGGAAAGTCTAGTTTGCTTTTCTTCACTCCTTGGTTTCCCTTTCCAAATTAGAACCGTGAAGCAAATGATATTTGGGGTTTTCAGTCAACTGTTCAGTCAACAGGCAATCCAGAAGACACAAAGCTTTTTTCTTTATGCTTTGCATAACATGAAAATGGCTGAACTCTGCCTAAATTCTCTCTAAAACGTTAGCGTAGGGACTGATACAAGAGGATTTGCAGGAGATGGGGGCAATGAATGTTTATTTCATAGATAAGAGCAACTGAAAAACAGGTAAGTCAAAGATGAAGATTCCTACTCAATCTTAATTGCAGTTTGCCAGCGGTAAATACTCATTAGTCATCTTTGTGGCACTGTAAAAATGTAAAGGAGCGTTAAAACTGATAGGGTGATTTACAGACACTATTCAGCTCTTAGGTGCTGTCAGTAAAAGAGGTCTCGATATAAACTGAATTGGACCTGCAAGTCTCAATTTTCTCCCAAACTGAGTAATGCTTTTCTGCAAGAGGTTGGATGAAAAATACCCAAAAGTCTACTTCATCTGAATCAGATAAGAAGAGGACAGAAGTGCCATCAGGGCAGCTCCATCTCAAGGACGTGTAGCATACTTTTCAGTTTACAACCAAATTCAATATGGAAACAACAGGAGATACAGTTGAAAAACACCAAACAAAATCGAGAAACAAGCATCCACATCCTTTCTACTATGGAGCAATCTGCCATTCTTTGCCAAATCAAAACCATGTGGGTTTGGGTCTATAAAAGTGATGCAGAGCAGGGTTAAGATCTCAAAAAGGGATATGAGAAACAGACAAGAAATGGCCACACATCATGTCGCTTGGAAATGGTGGAGCAAGGGAGAGAAGTTCCGTGAGAATCCAATTACTTTTTTAAAGTTGAAACCATTACGTACATACATTTAGTGATTTTCTTTTGGCAGGGAGAAGGTAAAAGGGACAGGGAGAAGGGAAAAGCACAAAGCCTCTGAGGACAAGAAGTATTCTGTTAAGCATTTAGCATGGGGGAGTTTCAATCCTCCGAATACGAACTGCAAGCACGCATGCTTTGTGCAAGGAGATTCACGGGGAGCGGCAGGAAACAGCATTTACCCTACAAACAAAGTCGACCCTGTGAAATAACAGGGGGTTTAGGAATCAATGACTGAATCTGACTCTGTACAGGTCTGAAGCTCCCACCCCAAATAACTCCAGCAAAGCTTTTTTTTAATTTGCTACCTGGTTCTGAGGTAGAAGAGAGCTCTCATCATCTCCATAAGTTGGAGTGGACGTATTGTGAATTAAGGGATCTTAAGTATTTTACAGAAGTCCTCCTTGGCCAGGTACATTTCATTTAACAGTAAAACATACTACTAATAAAAGCAGTCTTCCTCTTAAATGCTGCTGAAACCTATAAAGGGATTTCCTTCAGAACACTGTTAGCAGAGCTTGCTTAAAAAGATGTTCTCCCCTGGGAGCACCAACAGGTTTGGCAAAAATGGCAAAATCAAAATAGATACAATTTCCCATTGTATGGTTATAGAAAAATATTTCTTGGAACACATTTGTATGATCAGCAATTTATACCTTGTACCAAGAATTACTTCTTCATTCGCCACCAAGCCTGCTTGTACTGGGATCACTTTCAGTCCTCATTCCTTCAAATAAGTTAAAGTCATTTTATGTTATCTCAGCAGCTATCAGTACATCTCCTAACAACACAGTCATCTTGTCAGACCTCACAGACTTGGAAGGCGTCTCTTAGAAGGAAATATTGAC
The DNA here is from genome assembly GCF_000687185.1 of Egretta garzetta. Lineage (NCBI taxonomy): Eukaryota > Metazoa > Chordata > Aves > Pelecaniformes > Ardeidae > Egretta > Egretta garzetta. Next base: position 336,077 of record NW_009259308.1, read on the forward strand.
CTCATGGAGAGTTTGCCGTTCATTTTAGTAGGACTGGACGTTGACTTTTTTTATCAGCTCATTTGAATCTTACACATACTCATCCCAAATTGTAAATGAGTCACAATGTGATCTCCCTATGCAAAGTTCTCCAAAATCCCAAATTCACAAACATCAAATTTCCCCATTAAACTTCTTAGCCACAATACCATCATGAGACAATACTTAAAAGATAAAACGCTTTACTTTTAAGAAACACCAGGTACCTACATTAGGTTGTTTCATAATTCAGCTTCTTTAGACACAGCCATTGATTTAAAACAAGTCCCTTTCAAGAAGCCTGTGAAGTTTAAGTAAATACATATAGTAAATACATATCTACAAATACTCTACATATTTATTGACTCCTTGCATGATCCATCCAAACATCTTTTTTTCATCTTTCAATGCTACTCATTGAAAAAAACAAGGTAGATAGCTTAAGTTTTCCTGCTTAAGAACAGGTGATGATTTAACATGAGCAGAGGTGACACCTTGAAAAAGTATAGACGTGGCTGCGTAAGACTTTTGTGTGAACGTTCTGCTATGCTATCATTAAAGTTCGGGGATGCAGCATTCCAGTAGCTGTTATTGTCCCTTCAGCCATGCTATGTGCAAAGGCTAATCTGCCCAAACATGTACTCACAGGTAAACACACTCATTAATTAATCAGTGAACTCCAGGGGAGAGATCACTGCTTGGATAGGAATGAGGATTCCCAGGCATTCTAATCAATGTGTCCTAAGAACGAGACCGAGAAAGCAGGTCTTCTTAATCAGGTCAGCTTTAATTGCAAGTTTAACAAGGGAGCTGGGGGAACTTTTATGAACATAAGTTCAGACTACAGAGTTTTGAGTGCTAAGACAGTCAAAAGTTTAAATGTTTATGATATGGCTGTATTAGCTCAGCATTTGGTTTACTGGTAGTATTGGCAAATACTCACAGTCTGATCCATAATACCTTTTGTTAGTTAGATTTGCACCATAACGTACAGAAGATGTAAAGCATGTATCTAGTAAATATTTACATGCCTTCATAAGGTTTAACCACTCATTTGCTTTACCTATGCAGTCATAATGTCTTATCAGTGGTTTGGCTATAAATTAATTTAGAAATTAAAGATAAATAATATTTCCATGCATACTAACCTCAATTCATAGACAATTTAGAAAATTATTTGGGTGGATTTCTAATTTATTCAGACATGACAGCTGGCAGAATCTAACAGTAGAATAAACCACCTTTCAGCTCTGCTGCCTAAATCCAGCCTTCAGCCTCGAATACCAAGTGCTTTCCGGTGGATGTTGATTATTCATAGGAGTGTTTGAAAACAAGCGGTGGTCCTTGCCCAGTTTCAGTTTAGATGCGAGTCAGACACCTTGCAACCAGCCTCCCTCTTCAGAAGTTCAAAGAAATGAGAGACTGAAGAAAGAAACTGTTCTCTTCTTTGCATAAAAAAAAAAAATCCCTCCAAGAAAGGTTTGAGAAGCACTGATGGCAACATTAAGGGAATATACCCAATTCTTTCCCGCAGTTAGTGATTATTGTGGAGATTTTTTCAGCCCAGCAGATAGTTTTCTTAAAGATGAATTTTTTAGTGAAGCAGCAGGGTCAGGCAGCATCTTTCAATATGCATGTATTCGGTAGAAGGAAATCACTCATTCGAGTCATTTGCAAGTAAAAGTTCCTTACCAAATCGAACGCTTTCTTGCTGAATAAATTCAGTTCTTCTCTTTAGGCAAAGATATATTCTTCATGCTTCTCAAAAGTATATTCTAAATGCTTCAGGTTGTAGGCCACCTGATGAATCTGATACTCATTAAAACTATCATGGAGCAAGATTTTTTTGCCATATTTGAAAGTTATTTTTTAAAAAGTTCTATTCAAAGCAGTAAGAAACCAATTTTTGTTATCAGCCATAAAAATTTCATGCTGTTGCAATCTTCTGAATGTGGACTTCTTGTGGTGAAGCAAAACGTACATAAAATTAGGAACTGAACTTTATTAAAATGAGGATGTGTTAAAAGTCTATAAGCTGTTTTGGAAACTGTCTGCTATGTCTACCAAAAAAAATTCCAAACATTAAATCAAGCAATACTAAACATTAAAAGAACAGTTTCCAGCTGTTTATTGGCCATGGATTAAGGCCCTCTGTATGCACTGGCATCATTATGAAAGAGTATATACTGACAGATGTTTTGTATGGAAATTAGTTACAAAAAAAGCCAGTTTCTCTGCTCTACAAATAGTATTTAAATTACAAATAACCAATAGAGATGGTGCTATATTTACTTGCATAAAAAGATAAAAAGCCCCATACACATCTCCCTACCAGAATATCCTGCAGAACATTCCTAACCCACATTCTAATATTGCAGCTGACCTAACAGGGAGCCCACAGTGCCAGCCTCTTTGGCCAGAGATTTGTCTTCATGGTTTTTTGTGTGTGCTTTGATCACAATTAATTGCATCAGATAATTCAGTAAAGCCAACCTTTCCTCTTAGGAAAAGGCAAATTTCCTCTAATATAAAATTAATTTATTAACATTTTTTCTATAACAGAAAAATTATATCCCTGTGCAATGTATGAATCCTAATGTAGGTATATAGCAAACTTTCTGAGGAAGACTTCCTACGCTTCTATTGCTATATGCTTTGTTATGCAATTAGATCACAGGTAAATCACTGCAATATCAAACACATCTTCTGCAGGTTTCTTCATTCAGAGGTGTTGGGACAATTGACCCAGTTATCTTTGTGCTAAATAACTCCAAACAGTTCAGACAGATGGTTTTAGATCCCTGTATGTTTGCCATTCTCAACTCACCACTGGATCAGATACTGAAGGCACTAAATTGATTGAGAGATTCTAAGCACAACAGATGTGAGCGCAATCTCCAGTAATTAACTAATACAGTAAACTGCCATAATTATTGGCATGCTTACTGAAGAAATTATTGAGTTTAATATCTGGCTAGAATGAGACTGGAAGAAGGAAGTGACAGCTCAAGAAGAGCAAGGCCAATGGGCTATCCTTGGGACAGTACAGCCCTATTACAGCCCTGCATTATACAGCTGATGTCTTTAACTACTGGAGCTAGTCCAGCTGCCTACCCTGACCATTGGAGCTGTAGATACACTTTAAGAGCAGAAGAATGGTAGGACACTGTACTATTTGGCATTTGAGAAGATGTGCTTGGGAGAGTTCAGAAAGATGGCAACAGCTACCTTGTGCAGCCACCTCACTGTTTTATTTCAGGGCTTCACTCCTCACTGGCATAAAAGGGAACATAGGGTACTCGGCTGTTCTTGAGCGTTGATGTAAGTCTGCCATATGATCAGGCCATTTTGTTCTCAGAGTCCCAGGCAAAAGCAAAAATTAAATCGTACTGATATTACTTATTTTACACAGAATTCTCCATCTGTTGCTTTTCTCAATAGTTCCCTTAGAAAGTCATTTTGCTTCATACTCTGTTATATTATTAACAGATGTTGGAACAGAATAATGTGTATGTGTTCCTGAGAATTAGAAGTGTTGCTGAGTGCAAACCTCCATGTGCTCTCCTGGGACTTGCATTCTGACACTGCACCAACGTGTGCACTGCCATGTGAAATCACCCAGGTGGGAAGGGACCTCCAGAGGTCGCCTCATCCAGCTTCCTGCTCAGAGCAGGTCATGGTAGAGCAGGCTCGGGGCCTCATGCAGGTTGGTTCTGAGTGTCTCCAAGGGTGGAGGATACTGCAGCCCCCCTGGGCAACCTGCTTGCTCCAGTGTTTGACCACCCTCACAGTAAAAACTGTATCAAGTCAGAATGTCTCATATTCCAGCTCATCTTTACTGCCTCTTGTCCTTCCACTGTGCACCCTTGAGAGGAGTCTGGCTCCATCTTCTCTGCACCTTCCCCTCAGTAGCTGCATGCAACAGGGGGGTTTCCCCTGAAGCCATCTCTCCTTAGAGCTGAACAAGCACAGTTCTCAGTCTCTCCTCCTTCGTCGCGAGCTCCAGCCACCCAACATCTTGGCAGCCCTCCACTGGACTTGCTTCAGTATGTCAGTGTCTTTCTTGTGATGATGGGGAGCCCCAAACTGGACAGACTAAACAGAGGGACTAAGGACTTCCCTTCAGCAGCTGGCTGTCCTTTTGCTAATAGAGCCTGGAGTGCAGTCAGCTTTTTCTTTTTGCTGCAAGGACATGTTGCTGATTCACATTCAGCTCCTTGTCCGCCAGGTCCCCAGTTTTTTTTCTGCAGTACTGCTTTCTGGACAATGAATCCCCAGCCTGTATTGCATCAGGGCCTTAAGCGAACTCCCCCTTCCAGGATTTTAGTTGGTTCAGGAGTTTATTTGACTGAGTTCAAGGTCAGCCTGTTTGCTGATCTGAGCTGTTTGTTGGGAAGAAAGCTAGAGGCAGCCTCAGCAAGGGCCTGCCTGCCCCTCGGGACCTGCTTTCAAGCTGAGGCTCTTGTGCTTGGCCTCTGCCTGAGCCACATTGCAGCTGTGTCCGTGCTCAGTCTCATACCTCCCTGATCCTAGCCCTGATCCTGACCTGGTGACTTGATTTCCTGGCTTGACCTTGAACCTGCCTCATCACAACAGACTTCCTGGGAGGTCACTGGACTGAGGCTGACACTGGTCACTGTTTCCAGGCATATGCACAAGAAGCCCTTCTTGTTGCCCTTCACATCCTTTGCTAATTTCAACTCAGACGAGCTCTGGATTTTGCAATTCCTTCTCTGCACACTCAAGCAGCATCTCTGTATTCCTCCTGAGCAGCCGTTACTGCTTCCTCCTTCTCTGTGCTTCCTTTCTGCATCTGAGCTCGGTCAGGAGCGCCCTCTTCATCCATGCTGATATTCTGCTATGCTTGCTTTACTTTCTGCATATTGCAATAGACTACTCTTATGCACTAAGGAGGTTGTCCTTAAAGACTGACCTGCTCTCCTGGACCCCTTTTCCCTCCAGGTCTGTCTTCCACAGGAACTTGCCAAGTCTCACAGTCATTGCAGCCAAGGCTGCCCTTGACCTTCACCTTTTCAACCAGTTCTTCCTTGTTTGTGAGTAACAGGTCCAGCACAGCATCTCCCCTAATCAGTTCATTGATCCCCTGCTTCAAGAAAATGCCTTCAATACACTCCAGAAATATATATTTATATATATATTTATATATATAAAGCGCCTATCACCATATTGATAAACATTCTTTGGAATCACTCTGACAGCAGAGCTAAGAACAGGATTGGTTGTGCATAGCCCTATTACCATTCTAGCAGGTATCGGGGTGTTTCAAGTTCTCCATGAATGCCAGGGCCTGTGATAAAGATGCACTCAAATGCAACAGAACTAAACAATAATTCAACTTTGTGCATAATAATTTCTAAACAATAATTCAACTTTGTGCATGTTTAGACCCCAAATAGCCATGCAAACACATTATGCAAAACTGAAGAAAAACTTCATCATGCACACTATAGCATGAGCAGGAAACACAGTGAGAGCTACGGTGCAACTGCAGTCAGCAGGACAATGTAGATTGACATGAGGAGACTGAGCCTCCAAGACAACAGCTCGAGACATCAAGCAAGATAGCATCATCCTAAATCCTGAATTTGGGGTTTACCCTGAAGAAGTAAGGATCACTACATCCTCATCACTACCACTTCTTGAAGCAGTTAATCTCTGAATGTTTCTGTCCAAGTACTGGCATGAGCAACACACGAGATCCAATGGACTATGTTGAAATATAATCATCTTGAAGTCCTCATTTCCAAGGATCAACTTCTTTATTTCTGTTGCAATCTCCTGAAAAAAACAAAGCAAAAATATCATTCAAGGACCTTTTACACATTAGCATGTAATTGCACTGTATCAAATAGTCCAAGGGCATATTCTTTCTGCCCTATTATCTCCTAAGTTTCTTTGATGCCAGCTGTTAAATGTGGTATTTTGTTTCCAGGCTTGTATGGCAGAACATTACTGATGTGCATTTCAAAAATTGTTGTGAAAGCTGTTTTCGTTCAGCTTTTCACAGTTTGCTCATCTCATGTGGTATTGATTATTAACATTCAATTTATAAATGTTAATCAGGGCTGGGCCTGTTCCACAGAGTCAATCTGAAATTTGCCAAGTGAAAATATTTTGGAGAGCTTAATAAATATTCCTGGTACCAGCATTTACACTTAACATAAGTATATCCGTTACTGACACAATCAAACGCAATCATTTGTTCTACTTTTCCTACTAAATTACAAAATACTTTGCAAAACATCTTTTTCCTCAAATAATGTATACTAAGCTTGGCAAGTGGGAAGACACAGGGAATAGTTTTACAAAACAATATGTCATTTTTCTTTTTCACAGAACATATGTCAGCCACAGGACAGCAGACTCAGGAGATCTAATCCATATGAGAGTTCCTCAAATGTGTTGAGGAACAAAATACAGACAGAATCTTGCAAAAGAAATGTCTTTCTTCAATTTATAAGCTTGGGATGACAATTAGGTCTAATCCATCATTCAATACAGTTAATTAAAAAAAAAAAAATTCCTTTATCTGTTTTCCACAGTAAACTGTAGCATATTTCCAGGCACTAGTTAAGTGAATAAAACCTGTTTTGAACTGTAGGACCTCTTTAATAATCTCCTAGGTTAGCCTGGAGACATGGTGCACCGTGATTCTGATGTGATCCAACTTATTTTCAGTTTTGTAATCTATGGAGCTTATTAAAATTATGAACAGTGCAAAGTGTATTATCAGTATACTCATGTCACAGAAGTTGTTTTTGTAACACAGGGTAAGAGGTGCTTGAAGTAGTGTAACTGTAGCACCCATGAACTTACCTAAATGCTTGTGATTCCCCCTGCTGTTTTTGTGAGACTGCCTCTCATCATGTGGTCATCCACTTGTAACAGCAGTAACCCAGAGAAATAATTTGCTAAAGTAATAACACATTATACTTTATTGTAAGGGGACTTCTGGCCCGCTGAGGAAGTCAGCCGGTGTTTTCAACAAATCTGGGCATTATCCACAAAGTGAGTCTTCTTTGATCACACAGTTATACAGCAGAGGAACAGTCATCCACTGCCAGTAAATGTAAAGACATTTATCCAACCTATTTTCTTTTGGACCCATTCAGAAACAAAGCAACCTCTCTGCACTTCTCAAACCAAATATTTGCAGGCTTTCACTCTCTGCAACAGAAGAATTGGTGCAAACTACCTTTAATGCACGCAAGAAATCAGCATCCATCCAGTCCATCTGCTATATTCCACTACATGTGAAATATGTCTAACTCGAAATAACCACTGAAGTATGGCAGTGCATGGTTCTGCTACTATAGCTACTCTTGCTAAACTCATCCTGCAGTTAACATAACCACCCATACGAAAACCAAGTGAATTAACTGGGAACAAGCAAGAGCATTCGGGCAATTCTCTCCCCTATTTCCTAGTGACTGTGTTCACAGTTAAACATCTAAGAGAAAGCATTTGCAGAACCAGGCCATGGAAATACCTGCCAACAAACAATCTTCCTCTTGATACCGTAAGACCAAAATCTTCAATCTCCTCACAGTTTTCGAAGAAGCTGTATTGTAAACATGTGTCTTACAGATGGACTGCAAAGCAAATAGGATCCTAAACAACTGGGACAAGAGACGAGCAAGCGAGTTTTCTCTGTGCTGCTTTGCTTCCTTTGCTGTTCATTTGCTGTCGTTTTTGTCTGATATAGGGGATTTTCCTCTGCAGAAACATCATGGAGCTAACAGGTGCTTGGGAAAAAGACAAAGGGTCCTTAAGGATAAGTACTAGCGGTGGAAAATTTCTCAAAGTTCTCTGACAAAAAAGTTGCACTTTCTTCACTTTCTTTTTTCCATATGAAACAGTAAGGTTTTATATGACAAGGAGCAACAATGGTATATACACAGAAGTAGAAAAATATCTTCAATGTGTTATGATTAACTTACCTTAAAAAATGGCTTTCCCCATCCTTACTGTTTCTTTAGATTGTACTGCCTATTCATTTGTATCTATGAAATACATACAATCTGTCAATGGTCTTTCTGTCTGTAATGTTGATAAATTACCCTGAGAATGTTAATTAGCAATTTATGTTTCAAAGAACATTTTCTTGATGTTCTCTGCAATCATATTTTGGGTACAAAGCTTCTATTACTAAACCTTTTGTGCAGTCTTCATGTTCAAAAGACAGAACCTTGATCTGACTACATACAGCTCAACCTTGTCCATGCTGGCATTTTCCCAAATATTGTCAAAATCATTGTCCTTGGCATGCTTTTTTTCTTCCACATTCTTCCTGTGTTGTCAAATTCTTTCTTTTTTGCAGGTAGTTCCTTGTCTTCGATTTCCAGCGCTCTAGGCAGTTCTGCTGCCACGTATCAACTCCATCTTCTGTCCTCCTGCCATCAACCCTCTCCATGTTGGACCAAGGCACAGATATCAGATAAAGCCTTGAGCACTGGGATAAAGTTGTGTTTTCCCATTAAAAAAAAAAACCTTTCATTCAATCTTTCAAAATCTTTCATTCCCTAGCTTGCATATAAACTCAAATTTGAGAATAATTAATCTTGAAATGTCTGGCTGAATATACAGCCTGCTGGAACAAGAGCAGGAGAGCTCCTTCCATCCACTCCCATAGTTTGTGTGAATCCATGTGGATCCAGAAGGAGACTGATTCAGTGTGTCAGGGGTAGGGGACCGAAGGAGACCTGTACACCCACCCAGACAGAAACACAGGGTCCTCTGCTGCGTCTGAGGGCATTTTCCGGGAAGAGAGAGGAGTGCGACGATGCTAAACCAAACAAGAGAGGAGAACACAAAGGTCTCTTTGTCAAGTTTCCAAGACACAGTCGCCTTCATCCTTTCTTGGTGTGCAGAATGCTTCCCTGGCCTCCTAATGAAGCTGCCAAACACCCGCCCTCTTAATATTTCATGCATCATTTCACTGCATAGACCTTTCTGTCCTCGGCATTTGTCCCGTATCAGTTTTTATCCACTGTATCCTTACAGTCCTGGGAGGTGAGTAACTTCATTCCTGAGGCTGCTGTTAGAGAAAGCAGTGCTGCCTTTCCCAGCGAATCCAGGGAGGTTTTACACTGGGACTTCAGACTGTAAGAATGAATCTATGATCTTTTTAACGGGTGAAGCTGTCTGATCTCATTCTGTCAGCGGGGAATCACAGCCCAAGTTCACATTGGGGATCATTACTGGTTTGTTTTCCAAGTGTCAGTATTAAAAAAAACCCTAAGAAGTCAACTGATAAGTTTGGCAACCCCCAAATCAGCTTCTTTTAACAGAATTATATAGAGTAACCCACACCAAGAAGTTATACACAGTTAACAGAGTTTCCATCTATTGCACCTTCAGGCACAGGAGAGCGCTCCTTTGTGCAGCAACACGAAGCTCGTTTTGTGCTCACTCAGATGCACTTTGTTACCAAATGAGTCACCATGGTCTTCAGCCCTCTCCCAACGCGAGTCTATATTTGTTTCTTCATATTTTTTGTTCTGCATACACGAACATCTTTTACATCAATTTGTAAAGTTCTATGTTATGTTAATAATATGTTTCCATTTTTCAGAACAGCCTCATGTTTTTCAAAGTCCACTTAAATCCCAAGTAACAGACTGTGCTTAAAGGCTTCAAGCAGACATGCCGAAGGAGACAGATTATGCCCCAGATCATTAACATCAGTCCATCTTCACCAAAGTCAGGTAATTTATGCCAGCTGATGTTTTGGCTTTGCATTTTAAGCTCCCAATAAGAAATTAGGAAAACAATCCTGAGAGCAATCTAGAAAGTTATAAAAGAAGCTTTGGAATTATTATTTTAAGATTTCATTTCTGCATTTTTGTCTAAAACCCAAATGTTTACTAATCGGCTCAAAGCGTGTGTCTATTCGGGAGCCATCACAGTATTGTTGAAGAATTTGGCAAAATTCTCAGATCTACTCTCGTTTATAGAGCTTGTTGCCAGAATGCTCTGTCATTTTCCAAGAAATGTGTATTTCTTGGACTCGCTGTCCCAGCTGGTTTATTGATTTCATGGTTCTTTCCAAATCGCTGTTCCAGCTCATTGATGATTCTATCCAGTGCTGGTTACACAAAATGTTGTTGAAAGTCATCTTTACTTTGAAAAGCCATGTGTTGACCAGTATTTTTAGTTGACAGATATACTTAGCCAAGATGACAATCTCCAAATTTTCTACTTCTGTGTTTTTTTCCGCAGAAGGCAATGAGCTGTTTGCTGCAATAAACTCTTCTGTTTTGCCCATACTTATGGCCACAATCCATGCTCTAAATCACTGTCTACATTATTTTAACATAAATCCCCTTTCAAATACCCTTCTAATTCAATGGCATGCCATAAATCAAATACACACTATTATAACTGCCTTGAGACTCTACTGGAGCTCTTCAAATATACTCTTTAAAAGCACTGACTTTATGGCAAGCTTCAGGGTAAATTTACAGCATGATACACAAAGACTTAGTCACAGGATAAAATTCAGCATGCAGAGAAGCTTAATAGCTTGGTCTTCTCAAACACACAGGTGGTTCACTTTAGAAATATATATAGTCCCACTGAAGTTAATGGAATTATGTGTATGCTTAAGGTTAAGTATATGCATAAGTATTTTCAGGAATATTTCCAGTATTCCCATTTATCTGAGCACTACACATTTAAAATCTTACCTTTAGCAACTGGCTCAAATTTTTCTCTTCCAAAGCACTTCATGTGCTTTTGGGGTGGCTGGCAGATTCCTGTGGTTGGCAAAACTTGCTAAAAAGGATCCACTAGCTTAGATCATCAAGAGATTGGCTCCAATTAGTTACACTTATTAAAACTGTTTCTAAGAAGTGGACCTGGGTGATAACAGTCAGACACGAACAGTCCACGCGGGCGAGTTTAGGGCCATCTCAGTTTGCTCTTACAGTTTAGAATGAGGAGGTATGTTACAGGTTTGCAGAGCCTTATTAAGCAAAATGGAACATAGGCAAAGGCTACACCACTGCCTTCCTTCTCCACCCCAAGAAAAAAACAACAAAATATAAAACCTCAGCGTGATCTCCATTCCTCCCTCTTGCTCCCCACTGACAGAGAAGGCTACTTTTGCCAGGCAGCCTCGGAGTGCTTCTTTGTCCACTTCATATGTATGCCCAAGGCTTTAAAGCGTTTCTACCCAGCTAATTACAAAGGATATCAAGCTGACAGCCACAATAATGAAGACCAGGAACAGCATGAGTAATAGTCCTCATGGTTTGAGATAAACTAACATACAAGATATTTTCCAAGGGACTTCTAGCACTGCACAGCAGCTCCACTTTCAACCTGCAGCTGGTCTCTGGGTACACGATCATGTGAACAAACGAAGACCAGTCCTGAACAACCATAACGAGGAACAGTCTACACTTCAAACCCCAAATTTCTGATCAACTTATCAGGAATTATAGGTTCTATAAGAGACGGGACATATTGAAAATGCTAAAAAAGTTAAACTGGCTAATATTTGTACAGCAGGTTTGCTGTACGATAAGCCAAGAGAAAATGTCTCAATGTACTTGCCTTCCAAAGGAGTCCCAAAGGAGGAGTCCAGATTGCGATTCATGTCTAGATTGTCTGATTTATGAAGCTCCTCATCTGCTGAATTCAGCAGCCTACAGAAACTAATCCCAACACACTACCTTTATGAGAAAGCTAAATATTATTCCCTATATTATTCTCTGGAAGATTAAACAATCCCCTGCACAGCACTGAGCAAGATACTGGCAACCGCAGACCATGTCAGTGCCATTTCTGCCCCAGTATTTTAGATCAGTGTCAAGCACTACCATGAATAGTTGCTTATTTTGCCTAAAAAACAATTGCTTCCACTCAACAGAACTTAGATTACCAACCATCCTTCTTCAGTCTCTTAGTTGTTTAATGGGCTTTTCCATAGGGTCAATATTATAAAATAGTTAATTATCACAGATAGATGTATTCATTTTAAGGCCACCTCGGATCATACTACAAGATTAATAGTGCTAGCTGGAGGCCTGATCTAACTACTTCACTTGCATAAATAACTTTCTGCACATGCATAAGCGCTTTGCACTCAGTGAGGCAATGCATTTGACGGACCCACATGAGCGCATGAAATCCTGGAATCATGGCAATTGGGCTTAATTGCTCAATAGATATTAAACATCCAAGATCATATATAAAGTTTCTGTGTAGCTTAAAATGGATGCCTGCCCTTACTGTCATTTGTATAATACAAGAAACAGGAACAGAAAAATAAAGAGGTAAACTTGCTAATATGTGACTGAAGTCAGATATTATACAGATACTCAAAACTAAGGGACCATTGTCACCCAAACCCAAATCCAGGTACCTACAGATATTGTTTAAGAAAGAAAAGGTGTTTAAGAAAAATATTACAGGGAGGTAGAATTATTTATCAATGATGTAATAAACTGTAATGAAATAAGCAAGGACAGCATAGTTAAAATAGAAAGTTTTGTTTAAAATGTGGAAGCAGCATGAGAAGAGAGGTTCTAGAGAGGCCACCTTGATAAGCTACTATTGAAACCCACTCTCTTGATAGAAAGCTGAACACTTACAGGAATTCCATAATGAGCAATTTTAATTTTTCTTATACGAACCAGTGTTTTCTACTAATGATTTGACAAAGTTATTCCTGAACATGGCAGCTGACAGATTTCTTTATGAAATAATTATCGAACCAACAAACAAGGCTATTTTAGACTTCTGGAAATTATGCTATAGAAGAGTTGCACATGCAAAATAAATTTGAATTAAGTAATCAGAACTTGACTCCAGTTGAGTTAGATGGAACAAGAAGCAAATGTATGTCTATAACTATGATTTTTATTTCAAAAGGGCAAACTTTAAGGAAGGGAAAATGAGTGAAGTAAACTTTTCTGAAGGAGTCAAGAATATGAATGCTAAAGAGCCTTGGAATTTCTTAGATTAAATATGTGAAAACTATCTGGAACTGGTAAGTGGGGAAAACTGCTGGGAAAGAACATTAGAAGTAGCCAGATGATAACCATTTCCAAACGCATTTTAGGAGTAAGCACAGAGCTGATACAAGCCTGTAAGGCCGACATAGAAGCAGGGAAGAAAAAAAAGAATCTCACACCAGGTGAGATATTTCTAGTAGAAAGAAGCAAGTGGTTCATCTAGTTTAGAAAAACAAAGGCTGTGAGGGCAGTTGATCAGTTTTCCAACCATCCTTGAAGTTGCTACTACCAAAAGTCATTAGCCCAAGTTAAACCACCAACACCACAAGGAGCTGGGCTAAAAAAATACTCTTCCGGGAGGTTTAAAGTGGAAATAAGGTTTCTTTTCAGAAAATTTTTGAAACAGCCTACTAATAGGGACAGAGCAAGCAAAAACCTAACTAGTTTTACAGTAAATTATGAAAGGATAATGACAGTGTAGCTGCTTGGGTCAGGGCAGAAAACAGCGACTGAAAAAGGTCATTCCAGACCTACAGCCCATGCTCCTATCTTTAGCCTAGTGCTTTGCCCTGTTCTAAATACCCTAATAAGTAAATGCAGTTTCTTGTGCTTTATCAAGTTGTACAATACATCTTCAGGGAAAACAATAACCAAGCTCTTATGCATGTTTTTCCCAGAGCCAGGGACTGGAGCCATGGCATTTGGATGAAAAAATCTTTATTCTTGCCCAGTTTTCTTCTGTGGAGCCAAAGTGTCTGATTCTGCTGGCATCCAGTTTCAATTCTGATTTCAGTCCAGTGAACCTGGTAACTCTGGACTGTGATCTTTTACACCACAGAATTTCTCATCATCTGTGTAGCCAAGTTCATCATCATCACTTCTCACCATAAAGCAATGCTGCTGTTTCAGATTGTTTCTCACTGTACTTTCTGGCCTTTCTATCCTGAAGTTCACAGAACTGACATGTAAACTGTTTTTCTCCTTTACTCCTTTCTTTCCCTGATTGTACAAAATTACTCTAAAGAATCACATCATCTGTTTCACTCATCTTTGCTTTTGGCAAGTAATGTCTCAATATCTATTTCCTGATCCTATTCCTAAACAATCATAAACAGAAAAATATGAATATAAATATGCCAGTATGAAGTCAATGCCAAATGACTTATGTCCCCAATGTCCTATATAATACCAATATAATCAGTATATCAAATCCTGCAAAAGGTTTTTGCATTTACACTGTCACCGCGGGCTCCATGAAGCTGAGCCTGGAGTGCCTTCAGTCCTGCAGCACGCCAGCCGATCCAGCTGAAAGAGTGCAAGCTTTAGATATCAGGCTCAAAAAAACTAGATCAATGACCACATTTTCTAGATGGCACCAAGCTGCAAATAATATAAACCTCATGTGGATAAGCATGTCTTATCCCATGGTCTAACAGGATAATAAGGGACAGGCTCTCCTCTGACTTTGGGAAAAGCAGCGTTGGTTTGCAAGAGCACCAGGGTTTATAATGACTAAGACAGAGATGCAGATTTCTGCATCATTTGATAACTACATGCTCTTAATCTTTCTCTTTAAGTCTTGATCTACCTTCTCTTTTAAAGTGTCCCTGGCTGAGGGAGCAATTCCTTTTGTTATTGGCCAGGGAAAGCAGATTTCAGCGTTTGCTTTCTCATCAGTTAAAAGGAAAAAAGGCACCTGCCTAGCATATGCAGCTTGGTATTTCTCCAGGCCACCGGAAAACAAATTAGAAATTTGCGCCAGCAAATTGCTGTTAGTTCATATGGACTCAAGGTATCAATGGTTTAATGGACACCCCTAGTTTTTATGGTGAAAGATCTCAATCCCATTCAGCAGATATTTCCACTGATTTCAAAGATGCCCAGATTTCATCTTCCATTCTCAAGGATTTTTATTACACCACACATATATCAGAGTCCAGCATCCTTATACACTGCTTCAGTAAGGAGTCAGACCTTGCTTTGGAAGAGGGATGATTTTGATGAGTCTTGGCATATTGTCCCTTGCCCATTGACCTTGTGCTGGCACTCGCATACTGGTCAGGCAACACCCTCCCGAAGGACAAGGAAATTACACCTTTCCTAGCAGTAAATGAACACACTCATCTGGAAGAAGCTTAAAAAAAAGTTTCCGGAGTTAGTTTTCTGCCAGTTCAGTGGTCTGAACCAGCCCTACAGATGGTGAGGCAATTTCCAGAGCTGGCAGAGGAGGAACAGGATCACCTCTGGCCAGGGGCCACTCCAGCAGCTCCACCTCTGAGGTGAGGGAGAGTTTTCCAGAGGAGCTAGAAGGGACCGTAACTCAGCTACTGAGAACTCCAGGCTTGAGAGTAATGGCACAGTAGAGAGACAATTCTTTATAAACATTTAAATTCTAATTTTTTCTGACACAGCAGTTGAACTTCTGCTTAAAGAGCACCTTATTTTGTGTTCTACTAAAAACAGTCTTTTAGAGATTAAGAGTCCATTTGGTGTGTTTGCTTTGAGGAAAAGCTACAGCCATTCTCATTTCAATGCTCTCAGACCTTTGCTTTCATGACACAGATGCTGAATTACAGTCTCTCAAGCAGGGTGTACGAGCACAGGGAGAGCATCTGCCTGCAAGCAAGCAGGCACACACTAAGGAGAGGGATCAGATACTGGCTCAAACATCCCCTTTCAGGCCTATACTGGGCCACTTCAGTCCCCCTCCAGGCCAGGCATGGCTTTCTGGAAGCATCAGCCCCTTGGTCCATGAAAAAGGCCATTTATTCCCAATACCACGGTGCTGCAGCAGCGCAGTGCTCGTGCTCAGGGGAGACACCGAGCAGATGCTTTGGATCGCTGCTTGGTGGCCTGGGCTCTGGGCATTGCTCACTGCAGCTGCTGCTACGCTGTTGTGTACATATTCAGTACACTTAAAATCTGTGCTTGCACCTACCTGGCTGCCCAGCACACTAACTCTGAAACAGGGTGAGAATTGAAGTGAACAGAGCAGTAGTTAAGCCAGAAAGGAAGGTGGGGACAGGATGTCATCCAGAGAGACCTGGACAGGCTGGAGAGGTGGGCCTGTGTGAACCTCATGAGGTTCAACAAGGCCAAGTGCAAGGTCCTGCACCTGGGTCGGGGTAACCCTTGGTATCAGTACAGGCTGGGGGAAGAAAGGATCAAGAGCAGCCCTGCCGAGAGGGACTTGGGGGTGCTGGTGGATGAAAAGCTGGACATGAGCCGGCAATG
>NW_009259308.1:352334-355034 GCF_000687185.1 Egretta garzetta
GATTCTGCCCCTCTACTCTGCTCTGGTGAGACCTCACCTAGAGTACTGTGTCCAGCTCTGGAGCCCTCAGCACAAGAAGGACATGGAAGTGTTGGAGCGGGTCCAGAGGAGGGCTACAAAAATGATCCGAGGGCTGGAGCACCTGAACAAGTTGGGCTTGTTCAGCCTGGAGAAGAGAAGGCTGCGGGGAGACCTGATTGCTGCCTTTCAGTACCTAAAGGGGGCCTATAGGAAAGATGGGGAAAATCTTTTTAGTAGGGCCAGCTGTGACAGGACAAGGGGTAATGGCTTTAAACTAAACCAGGGTAGGTTTAGATTAGATATAAGGAAGAAATTCTTTACAATGAGGGTGGTGAAACACTGGAAGGGGTTGCCCAGAGAGGTAGTGGAGGCCCCATCCCTGGAAACATTCAAGGCCAGGTTGGACAGGGCTCTGAGCAACCTGATCTAGTTAGCGGTGTCCCTGCTCACTGCAGGGGGGTTGGACTAGATGACCTCTAGGGGTCCCTTCCAACCCAAAACATTCTATGATTCTGTGATTCCTCCACCACAGAAGCCAGCTCCAAATGTAAGTTTTCCCCACTCACCTGAGCTGCTTCTCTTCAGAGTAAGCCAGAGGCAACCCTCATGACCAGGGCCGCCACCACCATTGAGGCTTCAGACTCCCAACACTTTCAGAAGCAACACAGCTCCAGCAGTTACTCCCAAATATCTGGCTTTTGGGGAGGAAAAAAAAAAAGTCTTCTCATCCCCTCACAAGCATCACCATTACACGATGCCATCTTACAGCACAGTGCCAGGATCTTGTTTCTGGCCTTGGAGGTATGTTCACTTGCTTCGGCATCACTTTACATATACTAAGACTAAACATGTGTTAATGCAACAAGCCGCCCACAGCTTTGCTGTTCTGCATATGCACGATTACTTGCGCCAAATCTCCAAATTAGTCTCCTGAGTCTAGATTAATTCACAAGAAAGGAAGAGTGCTTGTCACAGCTACCAGGGTGGATACAGTGCTCTTCCAGCGTGGACCCGTGCCAGCTTCAGTTCAATCCCCAGCTGCAGAGCAATCCATGCCTTCCAAATGAAGGAGGACAAGTTTAGCGGATAACATAGCAAAGCAGAAAATAACTCTATTTCATGAGAGGTTTTGAAGTTTCTCCATTTATTTTTGTTCCGCTGCAGAAATGTCGCAGTCAGTTTCCTACATCCCAGATGACTGACCGAACCGCTCAGGATCACAGAGCTACCCCGAGGGCAGTTTCTGGATTGTCACCAGGTACCAGAAAACTGTCATGTCAGGCTGTGTGCAACTTCGGATCCTTGGGTCTTGAATGCAAGCATTAGACTAACCTCCCACTTCTCTTCCACTGAGCCTGTCATTAAAGGGTGTTCAATACCACTTCACTCACATTATAAACATAACTGATCCTATAAAGGGATTTTTATTTGGCAGTAAGATAAGTGGAGATTTTTCCAAAATACTGTCACCGAGTTGGTGTTTGTTATAGAGATTTCTGTATAAATTCTTAATTCAGATGAGTTGGGGTAAGTTCATTCAATTTTCTTATCAGGGCCCAAGCACACCAATAGGCTGTGCAGTCATTTCCCCCCACCGCCAAGGGCTTGGCTGCTCCTGCCCAAAGCTGCCAGTGGTGCAGCGTAGCTGTTCAATCTGGGATCAGACTTGCATGGAAAAGCATTGTAAGAAACCCCGCTCCTTCACTTGGGAATTTATTTTTGGTTTTAGAGTAAAAGTTTTCTGCTAAAAATCTTTGTCGTGAGAATAACTACAAAAATAAAGTTCAGTTTCCAAAATTCTAGTAGTCAAATATTAAACTGTGTTTGAAGAGTCCCTGCAACTATTACTTTTTAATGGTACAATATTTAATAAAAATGCTTCAAGGGTGTTGGTATGGAGTACCTATATCACCTGCAGCTATAGGAATGAGCATCCTGTAATGTATAATGAATGCTGAGGCTCTACTTCATTTTGCCCAGGGCTTTTTTTGCCTTAAAATGTTGGGGGTTGTTTTGGGGTTGCTTGTTTGAGTAACATTTGTTGTAGTTTTAAAGGGCCTAACAATAGTCCAGGGAGAATTCTAGTTTTACGTTTTTATATAGTAAGTACAAAACTTTTTTGGATAGTTGATCTTCAACTCATTCAAGATCAGTTTTTAGCAGAAATATTCCCATTATTTATAACTTTATAGCTGGGACCACTGGTAGGCAGGATAATGGGGAGGTAGACTGATCTGCCCTTCCCCTGGGACACAGGAGAAATGAAAGTGTTCCCTGTCCACTCCTAGCTTAGATGAGATGCTAACAAAAACCAGGGAACCCTATACACTGTCAGGTCTCCATTTCAAAGGAAGCAGAGCACTTACTTACATTTTTATGAATAGTACTGAGCGCCAAAGGTATTGGATAAACATACATCATTTCCGCACAGTTTTATGAATCATTCTGTAGCTTGTATTAATCCCAGATGGTATGGGAACATCACCTTTTAAACGAATACTGGTGTCAACCTTATTTACTTCTCCTGACCAAAAGAACCGCAGCCCTATAATATCCACCTAGAAGGCATAGCTTCCTGATCTCTCTCATCTCTTCAGGGACAGCCTTCTACCTTGCAATTTAAAGTTCGTTTAAATGCTTCAAAAAAGCATAAGAGCTCATCTGTTCCAGGCCTGCTGA
>NW_009259308.1:355233-373175 GCF_000687185.1 Egretta garzetta
TGAACAGATTTTGTCAAGCTTTTAGTTATTTGACAATACTAGGTTATTTTCATTGTACAGATGGAGAATGAAAGCACCAACAGGCATGAAGCACTTTGTTTTTTCGAGGCACTTGCCCATGTACACAAACAGGTAATTGCTCAGAACTTCTAGAAAGTACCTCAGACAGAGGTGTGGGGGCTTGTGAAAGCAGCCATTTCCTCGATCATCATCTTTGTGGGATGATCACCTAGGCTAAGGTCTATTTTACAGCAGCAAGTTACCCTAACTTTGATAATTCCTGGGATGAGTCTCCAGTTTAACTCCATCTGCAACTCTTGAATTCTACTAGGCAAAATAGTCCTAACTGTGAAACATTCTGTAATTTCAAATAATTAATGCAGTCCTTAAAGTTCAGTGTTTACCAAAGAAAGTAGACATCTACAGAGGTCCACAAAAAAATTAAATGAAGTTTAGCTTCTTGATTCACTTTTTCCAACAGTGGCAACGCTTCTGTTAGCACTTTCATGAGGATTCGAGAAACCTGATACATCCAACCACAGCACCATTACCTCAGTCTAAAGTAAACCACAGCCAGTTAATTCTGGATGAGTAACTGCTCTATGAAATCCCAGCGATCAATGACAGAATGGCTTGTGAGAGTCAATGGGATGAGGACTAAGAGACAGGCTGTAAATAAGCATTAACTCCCAAAGTACGGGATCTTATTCACTAGTAGTTCCTTTACACATCCAGGATCTACCAGCCAGCATTTTTAAAAGAAGTTTTAAAATCAGTAGGTAAGAGGTTCATCCCACAAATAATCCCATTGGCATTTTCTCTACATCGCATGTAATGACGAAGTTCAAGTTGGCATTTTTAGAGCATCATTTATAAATTATCACATCCTACCTTTTTGAGCTGCTTGCCAAATGCTAAGCATCTTTATGGCGTGCTATACTGAGGAACCTGAAAGCTCTTTACAAAAAGTCACCAGCCTTCACAAAGCTCCAACTCCTGGCACACAGATAGATAGTTTTCAGAGACAAAGATTATTTTCTTTTTTTTTTAAATTAGTTGCTGAAGGCCATGCAATTCATCACTAGTCTAGGTTAGATTAGTGACATGGTTTAGTTACCAGCTCACAAGCCACAAGACCCCAATGCTGAAATAAAGGGCAAGAAGGGCACAAGAAAACCATCTGAAATCTCCATTTTCTCCTCCACGACTGAGAAAAGAGTGCTAAAATTGTTGGATAAGAATAACGTACATTTTTACTGAGATAATACAAAAAACTTCCCTTTTTTCCATTAGCTAGCAATGTACCCTAGTAAATACATTTTTCATTCATGCACAAATCAGACAAATTATTCTATTATGAAATAAGAAAATATATTTTTTGACATGTCTTTTGCCATTTAAAATGATCCTGTTCTTATGGGATTCAAGCAACTGTCCCTTACAGCATGCCAGGGGCATGAGAATGGTAATGCAAACAGAAGCAAGGTCTGAAAAGACTCACATACAAAAACTCTCTTGAATGTTTAAACTTTTAAAAGCATGAGCCTATACCTGCAAACGTATAACATTATTTGGTATTAAACCATATGAAATGAAGAAAAAGCATCAAAACCATCTTTCCAATTAAGAGTTATTCTTCACTCTTTAGAAAAACTATTTCACGTATATAAAATTCAATCATAAAATCACATGTTTTCTCATACAGAATGAGTTCCGCATATGTATTCAGGGGTCATATACAGGATCCACAATCCCCAAACTCAAACCCTATTCCAGGACCCATCTTGCCTTCTATAGAGAGCTCTTGCAGATTTGTAAAACAAATCGCAGTCTATTACCATTTTCCAAGACTTTCACTCACTCACAAGTGACTGGAGGGGGGGGCGGAAATCAACCCAGACAAAGAGCAAGAAGAGTCCACACCATGGCACAAAAAGTAACAACACAGCAGCAAGCAAGGTAAGGAGCAGTATTTACAGACAGGCTGCACTTAATCAATTGAAAACATTTAATATATATGAATGCTTTCCAGCTGCCTAAAACCCAGTAATTCCTGCTAACTGGTTACATGCATAATCCTCACAAGGAGCATTCATAAGCTATTTCTTAGGCACAGAATTATTTTAACATTCTTATAGTTCACACCCCATTTACAACCTAGTTTCTGGTCACTGTATGTACTACAAAAGATTTTTCCTTTCCTCTGAGTTGCAGGGAAAGGAGACTGGAGCTGCTGCGCACAAGCTCTGGATACATTTCAGTTTGGGATATTTCATTGACAGTAAAAGACAAGATGAGAGCACAGACAATCCACAGTACTCCAATGAATTAACATCAGATGACTTTACACAGTGGCTGTGACAAGCAATAATTTGAATCCAAACCATGTAGAAGGCCTAATTCTGTTCAGGCATAAATTGGAGCAACTCCACTGAAGCAAATCCAATTTACTGCAGAGGTAGCACAGGATGTGCACACTGCAGTGCTGGGCATTGCTGGTCCCAGCAAAGGACCCTGTGAAGGTATGGCAATGTGTATAGACACACAGGCTCTGTTTTCTGTAGAAAACCTTGAGCCATGTGAAAAAATTCACCACCACCTTTATCACAGGAACAGTACCACCTACAGTGACAAATACCAACCCCACCTCGCTCCTCCACAGCAGCAACTTCTCCCTGCAAGGACTGCAAGTTACAGCTGTAACCAAAAATTGTCCTGACACCTCTCAGAGCTCCTGTCTTAGGATTGCTTCTCCAGCATGGCAAAAAAGCTGCAACACTTCTCTTCAAGATCCTCCGTGCTGCTGCTGCCGCAGATGGACATCCCCCTGCGGCACGCGGCACCCACGCCAGCCCTACATCACAGCACCCCGCTGCTCCATTTCCCACCCCTTCCCCAGTCTTCCTCTTCCTAAACCAGTGCATAGCTGGGACTGATGGCAGGTTTTTTTCTATTTCTTTTTGGTCCATGTTTACAGCCTTCTGGGACTCAGAGGTGGAGTCTGGGTGTATCAACACTTCCACAAGCACACAACAGGGAAAGGTCTTGTGCTCACAGTCCAGCCACCTAACCAGCCAAGGTGGGGGGATCTGGTTTGCATCCACACCACAACCCCCAACCACGCTGCCTCTGTCCTAAATTTCTTTGCCATCCTTGCTCATTCCCTCTAGACATGAGTGGCTGAAGACGCATGCATTAACCTACACAAACGCAACAGGAAACATTTACATTTTGGCAAAAACTTGAAGGCAGTTGTATTGTCACCTACGTCTGCTGTGACCACAAAAAAGTAATTGCATGTGTAATTTGCATATGCATTGTGTATGCAAATTATTCCCCAGATTTCATTAATCTGTTCCTAAAAATGCTGCCAAGGAAGTGGGAGGTCTGTTTAAGGATACATTCGAGAGGATAAATTAATCGTTATTTAATAGAGCAACTCTTCCATGTTTATTTAACAGTCTTCCCCTGGTCACTGGTGCACCATTACCAGATTAAATAACATCTAATCACACTATCAGATTATTGTATTTTTGTATGAATCAACAAATGCTTAATGGGTTTTATTTTAGAAGCAAAAAGATTCATATTACAGGAGATTAATGCTATGAAAATATATCTATATTAATATCTCTCAGCAATAAGGGATATGAATTAATGGATAGATGACCCAGTTACAAAAATGTGATGGTTTTAAAAAATTCAATATGATGTATTTTTAAACCTCACACTGTTAAGTCTTTGAATATACTTCAATAAAGAAGCCTTCTGTTATGCAAAAATGTTGTACATCCTGGCACAGAAACACGAATTTTATTTTAATTGAAAGAAATCTTGACACCCTCTCACCTAGGAAGCAGGCTTATATTTCATAATGAAGCTAGCATTCAAAGTCTTGATGGGCAATATCCTCTGCTGCCTGCCTGAGTTTTAATCCAGCAGTAAGCAAAGGCACTCTGGTTCTGGCCAAAAAGGTATGGAGGCTTTTGACCATCACAGCCGATATTACTTCAATCTCTGGGCCACACTGCTGAGCAGCTGGTGCTGTCACCAAAAGGAAGAGCTAATGGGAATAAAAGGGGGTCAGCGCTTACCACCGCCTTGGCAGAGCCCTCTGATCGCTTCAGTGACAGCATCTTACAAAGAAAAGTCTTGGGGAAAAGAACATCATCTGCCTCCGAGTCCTCACCCCACCTACCACTCCATATGCAGCGTCTCGAGTTTTTATATTGCATATCTAAGCAATGCTATACTCTTTTTAAGAACTGAATTGAGCACAGATTTAGTCTTTAGGTTGTTCTGAGAATAAGAAAAATGCCCAAATTGTATGTCCTCTAATGAATAGTATTTTCCTTTCTCTTATTCCAAAAGTTCTTCTGCTTGCTCACCCAATTATTCCCCCTTCGTCTATCCAGCACCCACCACTCAGCTTCAAAGCAGCCAGTCATCACTTATTTTCTTCATTCCACTGCCAACGACTCCAACGCCATCCAATAAAACTGTGTTGAATAACTCTTCAGAGCAAGATGTTTCAGGCTAGAGGCACTTCACTCAAGGCTGGACCTCGCAATATTATAGCAATAATGCCTCCATAAATGAAGTTGAGGCCACGTCAACTTCATAATTTTTGAATGCTATGTCTCATTTCACGATGAAGAATTTTGGGGGAAGCTTGAAAGTAGACTAACAAAAGAAAAATTGAAGGGTTTTTTTTTAATAGTTCCCTGTTGTTTGTCTTATGCCAACCCAGTGAGTCAGTAGCTCAAAGGCTTGTAAATACTGTGCTACTACATCTCTTTAGTTATTACTCAGCCAAGCCTTTCTAAAATATTTAAGTAATCGTTCTCTATCTCTATTAAAACAACAGATGGAATTCCCAACATTCAATTTTATGTCGGGATTCTGCAGCAATTTATTAACAGCTTGAACTCTGTTCTCTTGAGGGTTTAACCTGACGGTTGAACCCAATTATATTACAGTCCTTTGTTCATCAAGGGACATATGTAATATGATATTAAATATGAAACAACTCATGCCTGAATAATGTAGTCTTTGTGGTACAAATTGATGGGGTATGGAAGCCCAAATTTCAAGCACACAAACTGTTCTTAGTTCTGATCTTATATCACAAAAATTCAGGACTAATTCTGCTGCTGTCAGCTGACTTACTAATGTAAGACTAGCATAAATTAGAGCTGAATCATGGTTTGTCTTTCTCTTGTATTCTCGTTAAGCCATTCTAAAGTCCTAGTCATGCAGCTCACAAGCTGGGTTATGACTCCCAGAAATGAGTATACATTTAAATCAGTATACGCCACCTCCATGTCATATCAGTCCCATCAACACAACCTAGGGGAACCCCTCCACTCACACAGTACCCAGGCTGTAATTTCATGCAGCTCAAATAGTGTTTCAACATGGCATGGAAACCTCCCACACAGAGTGAGAAATCTTATACTTTGCTGTGGCAGTTTTATTTGCCATTGTATTTTAAAATTGCTCCTTATGAGCTAAATTTGACAGGCTAACATATTGCTTTTTCCATTATGAATCCTCCCTTCCCAGCCTATTTTTTCCTCCTTGCCTCACGATGCAAGCCTTGCATGTTCGTTACTGTGCTTCTCCCACAAATTGCTCCTATTCCCACGCTTCGTGGATGGCATGCCACTCCTGAGCTCATCCATCAGGCTCAGGCACTCCTGCTTGGTACCCCTGTTCTGGATGCACTTCCACTATTGAGCTACAGATACATGAAAAAAACAATTAACAAGTTAGACCAACAAATACCTGATAAACAAGCAACCTCATATGCAGAAAATATCGCCTGCTAAAGAGCTGTTTCTTATTTTGAGATAATTTCCATTTTCATTCTAAGGCTCAAGCGTCCAGCTGAAACATTGCTGTTGAACTGTTCCCTGGTAACACAGGGGACCAAGTGCATTCTTTTTTACGTTAAGCTATAATTACAGTAGCAAAGGAGCATATTTTGAAACATCTGGCTTGCTTAAATTAGTAGGCTTTCAGCATACTTTGCACCCAATAGGATGGATAAGATGGGTGGAATTGCATCTTCCTGAACGACAGACCTCAAAAACCCACACCTAAAGTAGGACAGAATCAGTCTACAGTCCACAGAGGAAAAATAAGCACTTCAAAAGCATAAATAACTTAGTTGCAAGAGAGATGTTTTAGGGAGATTATTTGTACTCAAGAAGAATACCATAACTTGACTATAAACAGAGTAACTGGCAGCACAGGTACCAGTACCTACAGTGTAGGTGTCTAAACATGGAATGAGTAATTCCACATGCCATACTCGAGGGGAACAAGCTTGAATACAACCAGTTGCTCCGCTGCTTTAGAACACCGCTTGCCCTGACCACAAAGTCCTGCTTAAAATCATATTCATTAATACACTCCTTACATATTAAGCCTAGAGAAGGCCATGAAGACCAGATCTTTTGCTTTGCCAGATATCAGTCTACTAGAAGATTTGTATTTTTACTGGCAATTCAGGTAAAGTGCAGTTTAAAGGCTGCAATGCTGTTTCTAGCCCATGAAATGGTTTTGCTGCCAGCTCTAAAAACTGGAAAACCGGGACTGGAGTTTGAAATTATTTCATCAGAGAGCAATAACACTTTCTTTATGGTTCAGTTTATCATGTGTAATTGCCAGTGTTAATCTACACAGAAGCATTCTAAATCTCAGGCCTAAAGAAATGCTAACCTAGGCCTCCAAGTTTTAGTTTCCTGGAGCAGAGCAGAACTGAAGCACACAGCTAAGTTTTTGAAGGAATTCTAGGAAGTTTTTAATCATCACCTTTCATATGGAGAAGTCCCCACTTCTTTTAACCTTTTATAAGCTAAGTTTGTGGTCCTTTAGATTCTTAAAGCTTGTCATATTTTTCAAGTACCCTTCTGGTACGAATTTAAAATCTAGTCAAAAAGCTCAATGACTGACTCCAACCCAAACCTCAGTACAGGAGGACTTCAGCTGCGTTGTTCCAGGTGCCTCCATGTACCTGACAGTTCCCTTTGCCTGGAAAGAGAAGGGATGGCTTAGGAAGGTTCCTCCCTTCCAGCTGAATCACTACCATACACAACAAGCAAGCAAACCAAAACCAAGGATATCCTGTTTCTCCTGTCTTCATTCACCTTTACAACTCACGTATGTTGTAAGACAATCAACCTTCCTCCGCCCCTACAAAGCATAAGCCCAACGGTGCTTTTTCCCCCCCCTCACAAAAGGTATTTCACCTCTGAAGTCAGGTTTTTTCTTCCCTTGCAACTCCTCGCACAGAGTTGAGCTGAGCCTAAGACTGCTACTTTAATCATTCTGTTGTGCTTTTGGTGTTTAAGCAACTATGCTTTACAGCAGAGCCAGCTGCAGTTCAAAGGCACATGCAGAGAACTTTGTAGGGTTACGTGTCAATTGGCCGTGTGTTAAAGTAATAATAATTTAAGATTATGAGGAGAAGTATTAGAAGTCCTGCCCCAAGGTTGGGGTGTGTAGTCCTCAGTCAATCCCCTTGCAAATGCATCGCTGTGGCACATTATGATAAAGAAGAATTGCACCAGGTCTTCAACCAAACGAGTATGAAATTCAGACCTGAAATTAAGCTTTTGCTTTTGTGACAGAGCAAATATCATATTGATGACTTCTTAAAATTACGTTCCCATCTTGTGGCACCAAAGCTTGTCAAGCCCCTGCCCTCTCCAGTTCCCAGCAGGCTGGGTGACACTGCTGTAGCCCTTCTTTTCCGTCTCTGTGGCAGTCTGATGCTCCTCACTCACCCACACAGACTCCATCCCACCGGATAACAAGGCTGCACTCCATACTGGAGGTGACCTGTGGTTTACACAGGAACAAGTGAACTAGTTAAGAGCTTCCAGCTCTCAAAACACTTACACATTTCAAGACTTCAGGGAACTGATTTTAGAAGTGCTCTATTAAGCCTTTGCCCCAGTCACCCTATAGTAGGAGCCAAAATCTCATAAAATATGAAGTCTGTCTCATCTCTGCCATACCTGCCTGTGAGGAGTGTTAGAGCCCTCATGGGATGGGGGGGGTCAGCAAGCTCAGGTCCTCACTCTCCTGAACTGCATACACATCAGACTTTTCTACTGGAATTATTTTCTCTTGTCATTATAAGTAGTGTAATACAGTAACACATTCCTCAGTGTAAGTGAGAATGATTTTTTTTTTTTTTTAAAATCATAAATATCTTTAGTTAGCAACACACAAACCAGCAAGCACCAAATAAGCCATCGTTCTACAAACACGGACCGGTCACAATATCAAGGAAGATGATGACATTTCATTGACTAATCTGTTTTAGTCACAGCTAATATTTATGACCATAATTACAATGCAGAGTAAGAGTAAAATATATTTACCCTTTACAAAAATGACACAAATAAACACTTTCATAATCCAAGATTTCTATGAGTTCAGATTCTCACATATTTAAGCCATGGGTAGAGTCAGGATTATTACAAACTCAGTTTTGGTATGATGTCTATTGGACTATCATCAAACATGAAGTAATTTTGGATATTGTTTTTTAAATGCTCCAGGGATATTTTAAAAGCACATTCTCTATATAGAAACAAAAAGTCTACCTCACCATTTATGAGCAACCTTGCATTATCAAAACAAACCACAACAGTATTGGGCTACTGAACCGTAATCTGTAGATGAAAAGTCAAGCGGATCTTCAAAATTTAATTCTTCGGTAACTTTTTTTTTGTTAAGTAAAAGCGGCACCATCATACAGCTGGAGGGGCAGAATCCAGAAGACAGGGAAAGACACGTCCAAAGTTCACACATTAAATCTTTGAAACCCAGACCAGAACCTCAGTGCCTTGACACATTGCTGTGCCATACTTGGTGGTGTCCTTCTTCACACAAGGCTACATTCAAACCCATTAAAGGCAATGAGGGAGATGCCTTTGAAAAGTTGAAACTGGGCCCTGTAAGGGGAATTTTACAGAAGTCACACTGGGTAGTACGCACTTTGTTTTTAATTGACTGTGAAACCAGAAATAAACAGCTATCATATTCTTAACCCTGATCAGTTTTTTTCATTGCAGCATAGAAATAAAATGACATCCTTAATTGATTTTGTTGCCTTTTAAAAAAAAAAAAATAATAAAAGAAAAAAGCAGAAAGGCTACAGATTATTTACAAATGCAATGTAAATGCAATACTGCTCCTTGGTAACCAACCAAACCGGACCTTAAACCTTCCCCTAGAGTCTAAGGTCCCTGTTAAACAGCTACCAACAAGCACAGGCAGCTGGAAAGGTAGGAAAAAGGTCAGAGATAGACTTTGTGCTGCTTAGGAAAAACCCTTCATTTTGCAGTTAAAGATTTCTTTCCTGTTTTGTTGTTATGCAGTACTATTGCTGTACAAAACTATTGGGGGGGGTTTTTCATATACACAGCAAGAGAGCTCATGACGCCTACTACCCTGGAGCACTACCCCAAGGAGAAAAAAAAAAAAAAACATCTGTATCAGTCTGTCAACATTCACATGAAATCCATACTCTACTGGCAAATATTGATCCCTCTGAGCAAGAACTAAGTGGATTTCACTGATCCAGGCAGGCAGGTGGCTTATCATCCTGTAGGCAGTGAGGAAAGGGAGAAAAGCTCTCTAGAGGCAAGGATCCAGAACATAAGACTGAATAGGTTAGAAAGAGGACACTTGACTATCCAGGCACTTTTTTATTATTCTTTAATGTGTTTGTTTTAAACCGTTGTGTAAAGCCTTTGCCAGACATGGGTAGAATTCAGGGAAGAGGCAAATTTCGGACCCTAGACCTCACAGGTTACCTGCAAGAGCAAATGGGAAAGCATTAACAATGCTAGCACAGAAACAGAAGGAGGACTCTGCAGACCACAGAGGTCTTCACACCAACAGTGGCTCTGGGTCCCTGAGGAGCAGAGTAAAGCAAACCTCCAAAGTTCTCCTTTCAGTTTGAGTAAACTTAAAAAAATAGAAAAATCAGTAAAGGCTGTACTTTCCTTTAGTAGACTATTTCCAAGTGCAAGCTATAAAAATCTTAATTAGTTAATGTTTATAGTAATCAATTTAAATCATATGAAGATGATCACTTACAGTGCTCTGCTAAGTCACAACAAACAAGCACTGAACAGAAACTGTGTCCAGCAGCCTGCAGTACGCATACAGGCGCTTGACTGGTGTTTGGCATAGGGCTGAGTAAAGAGAACTACAACTGCCTGAAAGAAGGCTGTAGCAAGGTGCGTGTTGGTCTCATCTCCCAGGAAACAAGGAATAGGACAAGGGAAATGGTGTCAAGTTGTGCCAGGGCCAGTTTAGGTTGGACATTAGGAAAGTTTTTTTCACCAAAAGGTTTGTCAAGCATTGAAATGGGCTGCCCAGGGAGTGGTGGAGTCCCCATCCCTAGAGGTATTTAAAAGATGGGCAGACAAGGTGCTTAGGGACATGGTTTAGTGGTGGGATGGTAGTGTAGGTTAATGGTTGGACTTGATGATCTTAGAGTTCTTTTCCAACATAAATGATTCTATGATTCTAACTACAAGAAAGGCCCGCTGCTTTTTTTCCTAGTTTCTAAGTCTTCAAGAGTGACGTCCCCCTCTAAAAAGAGATACGTAAAAAACATTATCATTTTATCATCACCATATCATCAAATATCTGATAGTGATCTCAAGGCAACCATTCTTAATTACTCATTATTTTAAAACACATAAATACTAGAGGAATAATTACTCAAGAGCAGCTCTAAACAAGGGCCAGCAGCCATATCCTGGCATTGTGGCAGGGAAGGGGGGGCAGATGGGGTGCCATGCCTCCTTCGTGCAAGGCACAGCCCCCCCAGGCCTTGGTACAGCTTTGTGCCAACCACAGTCAGCAGCAGCTCATACATAAGAATTGGCCCATTCCAAACATCATCCAAGCTATTTTTTTCCTTCCTAGAGCCAGGAAGGATTAAGAGCTTGAATATAGTCATTGGAGTTACAGTAAGGGGAAGGCAATCTTGTAAAGGAGCTAAACCCCACTGAAAGAGAGCTAAGCAATGCAATCAATGAGGGTACTCACATGTTCAAAGCAGAAAGTTGTCTACAGCATTGAAGAAACATGCACAAACTGTGCTACTCCATCAAAACCTACTGCTGGAGGCAGCAGCTGAGAAAAAGTTTAGGATTTTGTTAAGCTTAAAGTGACTTTTGTCTGGGTTTACCAGCTTCTTTTGCGTAAGTCACCCAGCAGACGTAAGGCAGTTGTAGGTTGCCATTTTATGTGTTTTACCTTTTGCAGGAGAAGTCAGCTCTCAGTTCTGTTGGTTATTTATGAAATTAAAATGCAGTTATACAATACTTCACTCCCAAATCCTTCCCTTCTGAAAGCAAGTCACTAATACACATCTTTTACTCCTCCAAATAAAAAAAAAAAAATCAGAAATAAGGAAAGCCAGTGATCACTAACATCCTTAATAGAGGAAATCTTGATGTGGTTCCTTGAGGACAGTATTAGTTCCATTGCTTTCCTACTGAAAAAAATTCCATCAGGTGTATTCAACAGAAAATCTACTTTCAAGCTCAGGTGCAAACATAGACCCACTTTCTGGCAATATCCCCCCCCCACAAGGGGACAGCAGCTCCAAAGGGCCGCTCCTGGATGTGGCAGGGCAGGGTCTCACAGCCATAGCCCACCCCAGCCAGGGAGCAGAGCAGGCTGGAGACTGCGGCCAGGCAGGACCTTGGCAATGGAGCATGTCCAAGGTCAAAACCAGGACATCAACCAATCAGTGTTCAGATCAGCAAGACCCACATCCAAGCAGGAGAACAGCCGGAGTGCTTTGAAGACCACCACACCTACACACAGCTGGGATAGAGACTGCCAGTCCCCAGGCTGAGCTTAAATAGAGCCCTGGGCCCCATGGGCAGGGTGTGGATAGGGATCCAGGTGAGGCTGCTCAGGGCATCAAGGCTTGTTGGGACCCTCAGCGGCTGGACAATTAATTCTATTCCTTCCAGCTGTCAAACATATTTTATATTACCTAATTCAGGTTCCGGAGAAAGACGCATGTACGTCCCATACATGTACACACAGAATAAAACCATCTTGGTGCTTTCTCCAGCATCTTCCTCTTGTTGAAATTAGCTAACCCATCTGCATTCGCTTCTATAGAAAAGTCTTCACCGTCTTGCTCCGTAAGTGCCTTCATCCAAACAATTAGGCACTTGTGCTGTATAGTAATGGGAGGTGGGTTGGATCATCGGTTTGGGATAAAAAAAATGTGGTAGAAATCCCCTTTTTTACTGGAGCTTCCACCAGTACCATCACTTCTTGAACTTTGCTGCTGATAAATATATATTTCTCAGTGTCCATAGGGCGCAACAGAAGGAAGGTAATAAATAGTTCAGTTCAGAGGCGTGGTAGGATACTCCCTCCTCCTACCTCACAGGGATTAAAGGGATCTGTGGACGAGCACGTATACAATTTCTGTGGGCACCAGCAAGGTGGCTTCAACCAACAGGTTCTAGATTATATGGATTATGTCTCTAATACATGCACCACTAAATGGTCTTTCCAGCTTGCCAGAAATCAGTCCTGACAGAATCCCCTTATGTCACAAGTACAAGTGCATCGTTCTTTATTTGCCCACGTATTACATGAAAGCTGTTTTATGCTGACTGCTGCTTCAGGTCACAAAAAAGGAGAACAAAAAGTTCAATGCTAGTTTGAAGTAGATTGAATTAGCTTATTTTTAACTTATTTTTTTTATTATTTTCAATTATTAGCTTAATTTCTTTTGCTCTAGAAAAGACATGAAACCCATGAAGTGCAGTATCTTTTCCTTACTGGAGCTAAAACTATGTGGTAAACTGTAAGTCTTCTACAAGCGCTCCAAATACTTAATTTGTGTTTTCCTTTACAATCCTTAAAAAAATAGTCTTAGAAGATTATGATCTTTTTTTTTTTTCTATGAGAGAACATAATTTTCATCCAATGTGCAGAGGAAAGAATTACTCTTCCCAAGTGGAGTCCTTTCCATTCCTGTATTCCTTATACAAACAAAATTGCAAAGTCCTTGCAATGCTGGTGCTAGTCCTTGCAAAGGACTCCTTCCATATGTCCAAGGCAAAAAGCCCTGAACCATAGGGGAAAACACAGGCTAAAGCAAATCAGCCCTTTCATGTTAAATGCTACCATATACAGCATTTCAATAAGTTGACATTGATACTGTAATTTTGCATGTTGGTGATTGCACATGCAATACATAACAGCAAATTACTGCAATCACCAACTGTTGAATGAGTGCTTCTGATTCATTAGCTACTGTTTGATCTAAAAATTATATTTTCCTATTAACAGTTAAGTACCATAAATGTACACTAATTTAAATGACAGGGGAGATAAGCTTACATAGCACAAGAAAAAATAAGGAAAGGGAAAAGGCGCAACAGTATTTAGTGTATTTAGTGGCAGTCTCCCCGTTACGCGCTTTCCTTTTCTTTCTTGCTCGCTGTAAAAATCACTGTGGTTGTTACTGCTAAGGAGAATTTGACACTACAACAATTCCTCAGACCCTGAGATCTCCCAGATACTGATGAGCATTTCAGACTGCCCTGCTTTCCCAGTTTCCTTGACCTCAAAATGTGTTGTAGGCACTGGACAGCCTATCCTTTGTGAAGAGACGCGCAGAAGATTTACATCTCTATATTTAGATGACCTGAGATGATATTGAAGACCTGGTTCTCATTTTTGCAGAGATTGCCTTACATCATGATAAAGTAAAGTAGCATTAGCAGGCGTGGGGTTCTCATAATTGTGTAACCTCCTGGTTTTTCTCTGGCTAAGAGTGCAATGGTGATGTGAGAAACACCAAGAGAGAAACCAAGAGAGTCCAATAGTAGCAGAGATAATCAATCTTAAACAAGGCTAAGGTATACATCCACTATATGCTCATTAATTACTTTGTTGTTACTGTGCTCAGACATCCCAATGGCACTGTGCCATGTAGTAGTACACGTACCAACACAGCTTCTTTACCAAAGGTAGATATGCTCCGGTTAGCATTATAGTATGCCTTTTAATATATCAGCACATAGAAAGTGAAAGGCTATTTTCCTTTCTGGATGTAAAAATACATGTCATTGCTAAGCTCGCAGCTGACTGTATTATCTCGCGTAGACAGCTGAGAATGTGAGAAGGTTCACTAAAAAACATTTCACAAAAATTTCTTACTCTCTTCAAAGAAAGGTTAGTCCATACCAAA
This sequence comes from Egretta garzetta, assembly GCF_000687185.1. NCBI lineage: Eukaryota > Metazoa > Chordata > Aves > Pelecaniformes > Ardeidae > Egretta > Egretta garzetta. Next base: position 369,503 of record NW_009259308.1, read on the forward strand.
AAGCAGAGTCTATTAAAAGATGCTCAATAAGATACATTGCATATTCTCCAAATGTCTGTCACAGATGGCTTTCTGTCTGTAACCACGATTTGAAAAAATACCGATTTATGTTCCACAGAACACGGGAAAAAATACAGAAGGAAATTTGTGCCAGCCACTAGAAAGGAACAGGCTCTACTAAGTAAATTGCAAAGCTGTAGGAAGAGCTCCTATTACTTCGTGTTGAAACTCTCCTAACATCCAGAGAAGAGGGCTGAATGATGTGCAACATGTCAACATGTCCTTATTTAGGGACTGCTGCATTGGAAGGGCTGCCAAACAAGGGGAAAGCAATTGGACCACGCGAAAAGTAGGTTAAAATGTTTAGTGCTACGGCTCACAAGTCACACGTACAGAAAGCCCATAAACAAGCCCTAATCACAGCGTAACACTGCCCACCTAGTGACTGCATAACCTGTACCATCAGCACTGAGAAATAACGGCATCCTGGGCTGCCAGTTCAAAGAATTTACTAAACCTTTCCTGGGACTACTTACTGCTCCTACAAATGCCAGTTTTCCGGGTTGTGTACAGAGGTACCAAGCGGCAAAGCAAGAAGGTGTATTTCCATGAATGTGCCCTAATGGGAACTATGCAGAGGACACTCTTCTTGACCGGAGACAGGCAACACTCATTCCCACCTCTCCCAAAATGTGCTGTAAGGGTAGCGCGTTCTGCGACAGAGCTAATTTTTGAAGATTTAATTCCACACAGTCTCCTGAAAAATTCCAATCATCTCGGAGGACTCATCAGACTGCAACAGAGACTTTACCAGCTGATAGTCTCCAGTCACACAACAGCCAATACAGCCTTTTGTGTGGGCCCTTTTTCAGTGCCCTGAACAATGCCATCTCATCGTGTGCAGCCACGCAAACCTAATGGAAGACACTGAATAAAACTGGCTCCTCGTTTTTATTAAAAAAAATATTTTTTTTTCATTGAAAAATGGGAATTTTTCAAACTGCTACTGCAGTTGAATCCTACAAGGATTACAGAACTGGGACCAACATCTGCAAAAACGAGTCTAGTTTTATTGCATTCAGTTAGCTGAAATATGTAACTCACCACCTATAAAATAGGCTACTCAGCTGGGAAACCAACATATCTTCAGTTTTTGACATTTTAGTATATACAGGTTTTCTTAAATCATTATTTTTTGTTATGGTCAGAACTGCTAGACTGCATAATCCACCAACTCCATCTGTAAGGACAAAATAAGTAGTTGTCATTCAACACTCCATCTACACTCCCTGTACCAGATGCCTTCTCAATCTTCTCTTCATCATCCAAACTTGGCTGCAATACCTATCCTGAATGCCACTTTTTTCCAAATAAATCCCAATAATATGGTATATAAGCTACAGATTTCAAGTTAGTTGAGGGCCCATGTCTCTCTGGCTGCTAAGAACTAGATGCATGCGCTGAAGTCAGGTGCAGGATTTCCAGAGGACTCCTGTGGGGCTGCGGCATGGGTGAGCCACGTCTCTGCACCCATTGTGGTGCATCAGGATTTACGTCACTGAGGTCACTGGGTACGTGAAGGTAAAATCAGCGATAGCACAAAGGAACCTGCACAGTCATTTATAAATGAAGATGTAAATACCAGGTGAACTAAGATTATGTCATTGTTTTAGCCGCTGATTTCCTTGATTATTTTTCTAGAGGTCAGTGATAAGGAAATAATTTTATGGGATGTGACCTCCGGTGGAAGGGGTATTTACATGAGTTATGAGCCAGACTGATGATGCATACAGCAAACAAACAAAGACAGTCCTAGGAAAGAAAATAAGCTTCCGGCTTAGGCACAATGTTTGCACGCATTTTTGGATCCTGAAAAGCACCACACAGAACATTACGTGACTTGATAAATAAAATTAAATGTTTGAAACCAATTTGATGCAGTTATTCAATCCCAAAGAGAATAATTTAGAACTATCCGCTACTGCTGAACAATATGCTTTTCATAAATTCGTAGGTGGAGCCAGTTTCTTGCTACCTGTACAGCTGCCCTACATCTCCCTTGTTTTCAGCTCCTTAGAACTGTGCCACTCATAATAAATTAAGTTCCTATTTTCCAGGTTCCTCTTCGCTTTAGGGTAAATATTTTGCAAAATTTTAGCCAGGAAAGATATAGCTTTTTTTTTTCTTTTGACAAGGCTATGAAAAAAGTATTTTATTGTGTTCACGTTAGTAGTTCTGATAACTTTAAGCAAGGCTTGTCCCCCGTTGCTCTGGAGCCGCAGCATATTTGTCAGGGAGATCATGTGCTAGGAGCTCTGTGTGTTGGGAATGTGACTTTTGCCAAATAAGTGAAAATGTATCCTAATTTGGCCAAGTCATAAACTGTAACAAACCGCGCCTTGCATACACCCATATAACCTGCTATACCTGCTGAATACATGCAGCTAAATTCTCTGCTGATTGCATTTCAGTTGGAATGCTCAGTTTGAGGGTAAAGCGCGACTTTATCTGCAATTTTTCTTCTGGACTGTTCCGGGGTCTTCCCAGACTGTCTGGGTCTGGAACTGGTGACAAGAAGCCTTTTCTCCAGTGCTGTCTGCAGTCCCTGCTGGCCTTAGAGCTTGTGGGAGAGGAAAGTGATTTACACGCAGAACCAGCAAGGGTTGGACTTCAGTGGGAGAGAACAGAGGGCAGACTTCAACTGAGGCAACGAACCGACACTCAGCATGGAGGAGGAATAAAGGGACATCTGAGGAGCAGCTGTGTTCCCTGAGAACCATCATGTTTGGGAAGGAAAAAAAAGAAAAAGAGTAAAGAGGTGATCACTACCCTGGAACAGGCAACGGGAGAGGAACCAGGAAGGGAGGTGGGTCACCTTGAGACCACAACTTGAGAAAAAGGACAAAATCCATGTGGGCAACTAGAAAAAAATGAGCAAAAAGTTTGGGGACACAGGCCTGAGCGAAACAGCCCAGCAGCAAGGCTTCAATTCCACCAAGGCTCCTGAGTCTGAGCCTCTCGGTTCACGCTCTGGGCTTTTGGAGATAACCTGGCTGTGGTGAAACTGATTCAGAGGGGTCAAGACCGAGAAGCCTGGGGCAGGGAAACCAGAAATGCTTCATCAACAGGCACTATAGTTGGGAATGGGACTGAGGCTGAAGACCTGAGAAGGACATTTGAAAGGTAAGAGTATGTCTCCTGAGATACACCATGTGCAACATGAGATTGTGCTGAAAACCAGCACGGGATTCGCAGAAGAAATAGGTTGAGGAGGTAGATATAGGCAAAGAGGAACTATGTAACCGTACAATTTGAAGTCGTGTCAAAACGTACAGGCACAAAGACACAAATCACAGCTGCGCTGACACTTATTGCCAGCGCACCCTGACTAATTAGACTTCAGCATCCGGGGGACAACACTCCCATCCCCAAAAGCACCTGGATACCTAAACACGGACACTGGGCCCCTTGCAGAGAAGTCGCAGACGTGTCGGTTACTGTCGCCTCGGGGATGCTGCCGCCACATCCCGGCCGTGCCACCCCGGGAGCCCCCAAGCAACTGGCACGGCTCGGGGCAGGGGCAGCGGGAGCTGCAGGGTTGTTGGTTTGGGGGTTTTTTTGGGGGGATGGGGTGGAGCTTTGGTGCATCCTGGTGCAGAGCAGAGGAGCAGCA